>NC_081413.1:491222244-491549744 GCF_030272615.1 Cryptomeria japonica
TATTAAGCATAAAATTTAGCAAACACACAAAATTCTCAATAACACCCTTGTGGCACACTAAGTTATGGATGTTATACTCAAGGATCATAGATGTGAGTACCTTCACCAATAGCACAAGGTTGCATTTTGTGCAATCTTCTTCAAATGGACTATGTTGAGGCCAATTTATAGATTTTTTCTCAAGGATTGGATGGACAGGATCAAAAGTAAATATTGGGGTCTCAAATTGATTGAGACCCTTAAGAGGATGAGGAGAATACAAGTGTCCTTACATTGTTGGCGAAGGGGGAAAAACCTACTATTAAAAGGGAATCTATGGTGGAGAATCCCCTTGAAGAGAGTAGAGTGATGAGACGGAAAAGGGATCGAGCCTTTGGATTGATAGGATCAATTGCATTAGATTGCATGGAGGTATCCTATAGCTTGATACAAATGAAATGAGAAAAGGATTATGGGATGAGAGGATATAAACTAAATGGGAATGGATGGAGGAATATAGTGAATGGATAAGGGTAGGAAATCTCCAAGAAGTATATGGTGGAGGAAGAATAGGCCCCACTCTATATATGTCATATGTAATGAGGCATTGTCATGCATGATAGGAATATTGAGTGGGAAAGGGAGGATGGAGGTATTTGGATGGGCAAGTTGGAGGAAATATGAGTATAGCAAGTATGAAAATTATGGATGAACAAGATGGAAGAATTAGAAAGGGAGGAAATTCAAGGGGTACAATTGATAGGAAGGAGGTGGCTTATGTTAGTTGTAATGAAATAGATGTAAAAATGACAATGAGAAAGTGCCAAATTGAATGGAACATGGTAGCACAAGATGTGGGCATGTGGGGATAATTTGATGGTTGAAGGTAGTAAATATTTTATGGAATGAACCATACATAAAGGGGATGAACAATAGAGAAAGTAAGAATTGTATTGTTTGAAGCATGCTTGAATATTTTTCCCTTGTCCTTATCAAGATTTAAAAGAGGGTGGATGGATGGGAAAGGATATGATATGATGGGAGATGCAGATATAATTGACAGGAAGATAAAAGGAATGAGATAGTTGGGATGTAGATGATTGAAGGTTGTCCCCAAGTGTTGGAGTGCAAGGGATGCAAGGATTATACATAATGATTCTTTACAAGGTTTTTTTATTGTACTTTCCCAAGGTGTGGGGATTTTCTAGGTTTTAACCATCAAATGTATTTATCTTTACTCTTTTTTATTTTTTTATTTTATTTTATTTTTTTCTAATATATTTTAGATTTTTTATGATAGGGTAGAGGGGACAGATGGATGACCATGGGGGATAAGAAAATGGGTAACATAGTAAACGCAGGGGAGAGACTTAACGTCTTATTTTTATATCAAGGCAAGAGGATCCCATGATAGAACCTTATTGTTTAGAAGGTGCACTACTAAAAGGAATTGTTGGAGGTGGAATGTAGGAGGATGAATTATGTGAAGACAAAGACTAAAAGGATTTGATGGGAAAGTGGATAGGATAATAAAATTGAGAGGAGATGGAGGGGTAGGGAAAAGGAAACAAGGATTGATGTTTGCACACATCATGATGGGTAGGGATTTGTGATAGATTTATGGGATGTTGGAGGACATAGGATATCGATATTGGTACATAAGAATTACAAAGAAATAGGAGATGAAAGATGCTTAGATGTGACATGTTTAGAAGTAAGGAAGCTTTTGGAAGGGAACATTTGGATGTCAACTCTGGTTTGTATGTCTGGATGCATTAATTCCTTTTGCTTTGGGATTTACATGGTTTTTATTTTGGATTTTTGTTTGGTGGTCCTTCGAGGCTACATGGATTTATTTAGATTTTGGATCATTATTTTATTATTTTTACATTTCATTTTATTGTAACATGGTGGTCTTTGGATTTTAAATATTTTTAGCTTTAGGCATTTTTTATTCGGCATCTAAATTGCTTTCAAATACAATGGAACGTGAATGGAATGAACATGCATGAGGATGGATGATTTGGATACTACTCAAGAGGACAAATGAAAGGTAACATGTTGGAAATGGTTCATTTAGGTATGCTTTTATTCGTCCTAATGGGAGATTGCAAAGAATGAATTAGTAAGATGGGGGATGAAGAGTTTTGGACCATAGGGACCCAAAATGGATGAGGAATATGAGGGATGTGCAAAGGTGAATTTTTTAACATACTTGGCCTGAAAATGGATTTGGAAGACTAGGGAAAGACAATGGAGTTTGTCTTGGATTGATATGATAGAGAAGGGAAGATGACAATAAATATTTTGGAGAAGGAACAAGAGACACCAATTGAGAGTTTTGGATAAGGGATCTTGATTTTAGATGAATGAATGAATTATATGGGTCAAATCAAGGTCTTAAAGGTATGACATTTAATTTTGGAAATGATCGAAATTGATTTTGGATGGAAATGATGGCTTGAGAAGAAAAAATGCCACACATGATGCAATGTATTGTTTTAGTGTAAATATGTTGAAAGGTGAAATTTTTAATCAAATGCATCAAGGCATGATAGATTCACTTATTTAGGGTACAAATGCACTGAGATATAGATTTGAGGATCTATCAAGCATATACATTAAAATATAGAAAAAAAGAAGTTGAAGTGAGGTATAGATACACATTAAGGGATGAAACAAACTAGAATAAAATGCATTGTTTCATTATATATGCATTGAAATAGGGTGCAGATGCACCAAACTGTGGATTGAAAAAATTACTACTTTGGATAGAAACTATTTTGAATTTTGAAGGTTTGGACCTCTGACCTTAGGATGATGATTTGGGGAGGAACTAGAGAATGAGATTGACATGATAGAAAAAGGAGTTGACGATTATGATTATACAAGAAATCTTAAGGGTTAGATAGGAGATGGGTCAAGAACTAAGACATTAAATGATTTTATTGGATTTGATTTTATACTTAAAATAGGCTAAGTTCTGAAGAAACATTAGTTTAAATAACTTAATTCAATTATGCTCTTGATAAAAAATGCGTGTTGATTTTTATTTTGAGGGGACTTCTAGTTGGTTTGAAATTATTATAGGAATGACTAGGAATGAGGATTAGATCTGAGTTTAGAAGAGATGATAGATTTAGATTATAAGAAAAATTAGGAGAGAGCTAAAATCCTTTAAATCTCAATGATTGAACTAATTTGGAGAGGGATAAGATAGTTTAGAATAAATGATTGGAGAGATAGAGGGGATTACTAGGTTGGATTAGAAAGCTTATTAAAGGTATTAGAGTTGTATGCCAAAAATGTGGTCTTCAACCTGCAAGAAGAAAAACACTTCAAACACACCAATGAAGCATTGCATTAGAGTTAGAAATCATAAACAAGTTAGTGGATTTAAAACTCCTAAAATCGTCTCATTGTCCTCTATCTCTAAAGATATTCAAGATTCAAGGTGGCCCTCACTTGGAAGAGCACTTGATCATCTTAGATGACAACCTAGAGAACGATATTTTAGTGATGTGCTAAGATCAAAATGGATGCAACTAAGATCTTAACTAAGATGAGATGATAGATGAAGATAGGATGCAAGATGCAAGACTAGATGATTAAGATGTTAAATGTATTCCAATTTGAAGATTAGATGATGCTAGATGAGTTAATTAAACTAGATGAGTATAAAATACTATGAGATGATATGCAATTAACTAGATGATATGCTAAAATGAAGCTAAAACGCTAATGCTAATGCTAAATGGCTTGGATGCTTGAAGATGGCTTGAATGCTTGAAGATGACAAGATGAGCTCCTTAACCTGCAAAATGACTATAATTTAGATGCACAAGATTGAGATATTAATTGAAGGAGAAATGGGCTCTATTTATAGAAGAATTGGAGAATTGGATGGCCAAGATTGAGTTGGCTTAAGGAGGGTCAAGATTGAAAGTTATCAATCCATGTGAGATTTTCAACCCAATCCCATGTTGACAAGTGCCACCATGATATTGCTTGAGAGGAGAGGGAGGAGGCATTAGAATACTTAATGGTTAATTCCATGTGGGCAAATTCATGGAATAAAGCTTTTATCCAATGAATAAAGATATTGTCCAATGGACAAAATCTTGTGCAAAGCTCAATGTGTTGAAAATGTGAAGTTTTGTAAGAGCATTAAAAGCTCTTTGGAGACCTTGGAGGTTATCTTGTTGGAAGTTAGATAATCTTCAAGACTTTTGTGAGAGTCCTACAAATTTGGGGAACTCAACAAAGTTAGCTTGTTGAAAAGATAAAACTTTAAATGCATTTAGAAGACTTTCTTCCAAAATTAGAAGTGACTTCCCCAAAATTTAGGGATGTGACCATGATAGAAGAATTAGACTAATTAAGTGGGTTTTGAGAGGTTCTAGAAGAATGCTTAGGAAGTTAATGGAAAATGTAGGAGAATACAAGTGGGAGAAATATGAATTTTTAATTAAAATAAAAGGATTTATTTCAACTAAAATGAATGCAACTTGCATTTGGATAGATATTTAAATAAATATTAATTTATTTAAATATGAATGTGAATTTTGGATTTTTTTAAAATAAATCTTAATTTATTTAAATGAGAAAAAGGGGGATAAAGCATTAAATGCTTGAAGACTTTGAGGGAAACCATTAAAGGCTTAAGAAGACTTTAAGGGAAACTGTTCTTAGGGTTAAAATCATCATAATTAATCAGATTATAAGAGCAAATCACAAACTTTAATCTAATTAGAATTAATCCTAAATAACAATCGATTAATGCAAAACCACTTGAATAATGAACAAATGAATCTAATCAAGAGTCCCTCAATCAATTTGACAAAGTTTCCATTGCTCTTCTCCTTAGTTGTTGTAGAATTGGCTCTTAGGTATTGCACTGATTTCCTGCATAGATTAGACAACTATTTTGAAGACTGTGATTCTAGCTTGAATTGAGAAAAGAGGTTGAATTTATAGATTTTGAACACAAAGGAGGTGAGAATTTGAACTCAAGTGTTGATTGACAAATAAATGAAATTGATTGATCTGTTAACTCGTTAGATTGATTTGTTAACAGAATTGATTGACCAGTAGACTAAATAGACTAGCTAGTTGATTGAGTTGATGAATCAGATGACTGAATTGATTGGAGAGATACGTGGATTAATCAATCATTCAGAAAAGGTGATTGAGAGTTAAAAAGGGTGATTGATGAGTTAACTGAGTTAACTAAATAGATAACTGATTTGATCAATCAGTTCTGATTTTAGCATGTGTTGTAGGATTTTGAAATTGAATTTCATTTTCATTTTCAATTTGGATTTGAATTTGGACTTTCGAATGTTGAAATGCACATGAAATTAACTGAAATTCACATTTGATGAAATATGAATTTGGAAGAAATGAAATTAATTGGAATCAAGTGAAATTAGATGGAATTAGAATTTGGGGATTGGAAGAATTAAATTAATTAATTAAATAATTTAAATGAAATTATTTAATCATAGGAATTGAATTAATTAAATAATTGATATTTAATTAATATTTAGAAAAGGGTTAACTGATTAAATAATTAGCGATGTTGGATGTGATGATTAGAAGAAATAGTTAATTAAATCAAATAATTAAAGAATTACTTAATTAAATAGACGAATAATTAGTGTAGAATCAATGAGACATTTTTAGGTGTCTACATTTGCCCCTCTTTGAGACAATGTCGAAATGACGTTGTTTCAAAGAAAACAAAAAAATTCTGCCCCATTATGCCACTGTGATACTTAGGGTATAATGCCCCCTCGAGAGATTGTTTGTGCATTGAAGGCATGAATGATCTCTCGAAGGAAGAAGGATGTTAGATGAGAGATGGAAGAATGGTTAACTTGGTGACACGAATGAGTTTGATTAGAGGAAAGAAATGGTTATAATAATTTATAGATTGATTGAATGATAAGATTGATGGGATTGATAAGATAAAGATAAAGTTTGGTTTTAGGAAGGACACATCTTGTATAAGACAAATATGATCAAAACGTCTAGTTTCAGGAAGGATACATCTTGTATAAGACTGATCTGTCTGGTTTTAGGATGGTCTAATCCTGTAGAAGACAAATGATAAATAAAAATCGTCTGGTTTCAAGAAGGATACATCCTGTATAAGACGAAGATAGATAAAAATTGGATGAATGATAAAATATGATGAAGGTGAGGAATAATTAAGTGATGAGAGAAATCATGTTAGATGAAAGAATGATTGTACAGAATTGAAAAGGTTAATCCAAGAAAAGATGCTTGATTAAAATAATTAGCATGACGAGATAAGAAAAATGAAATGATATGATTGATGATGAATAGTCTTCTTGTCTTTATTCATAGTGCAACAGTTTTTCATCATTTAGCCTTATTATGTAACAATGAAGCTTTGTACATCATGGTATGAGGAACCAAGATGTAAATATATCTCATTGCAAAGAAAGAAACACGTAGCAAACAAGGAACAAGCCCTCCATTCTGGGAATAGCGCTAGGGGTCGAGGTATGTGTGGCATTCATAAGCTGAATGCTCCTATCACAGATACCCACTAGAGCAATTTCCTCAAAACTTCATTGGTTCAAACCACAAACAATACACAAAGAAAAAGAATCATGCCCATCAAGGCTCCTCTAGTCACTTTTTTTTGGACATCCTTGAGTAGCTACAAGCAATGATCTTCACCAATTTGATAAAAAGATTCAACCAAGATAAACAAAACTCAATAGTTGGACTGATTGTGTCTTTGCTTTGATATGTTTGATGTGATTTTGATAATGTCCGATTTTAGAAGTTTTGGACCTCGTTTAAGACTAACCTGTTTGGTTTCGAGTGTACTGATTTTGTTTAAAACAAGATGTTGATCATGTTGATAGTTTGATAGTGATTCGATAGATTAGACAGTTGATCAACTTGATTGTAGTTGTTTTGACAACATAGTTGTATCCTTTGTTTAACTTCATGTGAAGTGTTTGTTGGATATCTACTAGGGTGTTGGATTCTTGTGAGACAATTTATTGCAAGTTTTAAATTGATATTTGAATGTTTTTGGATTTTGTGGATCAATATTTGATTGTTTTTGGACTTTTTCTATATGTTTAGGATTTTTTCAGGATTTTATCGGAATGTTTTTTGTTTTTTTTTCAGGACTTTATCTAAATGTTTTAATTTTTTCAGGATTTTGATAGTTTGATAGTGATTCGATAGATTAGATAGTTGATCAGCTTGATTGCAGTTGTTTTGAGAAGATAGTTGTATCCTTTGTTTAACTTCATGCAAAGTGTTTGTTGGATATCTGCTAGGGTGTTGGATTCTTGCGAGACAATTTATTGCAAGTTTTTAATTGATATTTGAATGTTTTTTAATTTTGTGGATCGATATTTGATTGTTTTTTGATTGATTTTGGACTTTTCCTGTATGTTTAGGATTTTTCTCAGGACTTTATCTAAATATTTTTTATTTTTTTTCAAGACTTTATTTGAATGTTTTATTTTTTTTAGGATTTTATATGAATATTTTTGTTTGATTTTAAATTTTTCGATGTTTTTTGTTTGATTTTGAATTTTTCGATGTTTTTGGTATTGATGAAGCATGGCCTTCCATTAATTGATAAAGATAAGACTAACTTGGACAAAATCCAGCAGTCATACTGATCTATGTCGTTGTTTTAATTTGTGTGATCATTGATAGGAATGTCCAGTTTCAAAGAGTGAGTACCCCATATAAGACCAATCTGTCTGGTTTCGAGTGTACCCTTCCTTGTATAAGACATGTTGATGTTTGATAAAGTTTGATCGATAGATTGATTAAGAAGAGATGTGATCAATTTGATTATAGAATTTCAGAGTTTGTATGTTATTGATTTGATTTGATGGATGGTCTATGGTTTCCTGCTTTGATTTTTTAGTTTTTTGATTTTGTGATTTTGATTTTTATGGCTTTTTCAAGACATTTTCTGATTTTTAGGATTTTTTCAAGACTTTATCTGATTTTTAGGATTTTGTCAGTTATTCCCCTAGTGTGCAAACCTATTATGACATGATGATCTAGATGATGCATATGGAGACAATGAATTTTTGATATGAGCTATGCTAATGCAAGATGTAACATGAAGATGCAATTCTTATTCAAACAAGGATGATTGTGTGTGTCTTTCATTCTGAAATGCACTAATTGGAGTAAAGGTGCGAAACGTTTAAGAGATAGGAGTTCAATCCATTCTCAGAAGACTTTAGACCATCCAACCTAACACACTATGTAACCAAGATTTATGAATGGAGGCGCGGAAAAATTCTCCATCAATTCTTGAAAATTTGAGCTTCTTTTGTCCATGTGTGTGCAATTGAGTTCATTATGACTCTTACAACCATCAAAGACCCTTGGAATCCTATGTGGCCAGCTACGTGAGTTATTCTAACTTCAAAAGCATTCTGGATAGAGCCTCACTGCCAACAAGATTTTAGGGCTTTGACGAGGTTATACACCATAATCTCTCGAATATTGCTCCATTGCTAGTTGGTGTCCATAGCCCTAATGGAGTTATTCACATGTTCCCATAGTCAAGCTTTTTGTTGCACTTGTATGCATGATATTTAAGCTATATCTCTTTGCTCTTTTTTCTTTGAGATGGATATTGGCATAACACTTTTTTCTTTTATTTTCTTGCCTTGACTTTTAAGTAATTAAACCTACTTGGGTATGACAATTACAGCGGCGCTGAAGCAAAATATTGGATTTTTCACTAGCCGCATGACCAACTAGGTATCTGTAATGACTTAGAGCTATTGATTAATGTGTGAGATATAGCAATTGATAGATTTTGGGTAACAAGACTTGATAGTGAAACTTCTACCCAACCAAGGATAAAGCTTAATCACAATGTGACGTTGAAGATGAATGACTAAAGGCCTCCTAAAGACTTCATGAACAAGTATCTAGCAAATGAGACAACCTTCATTCCTTTCAATGCAAATAGGTGAATGACTCAGACAATCGTGATTTTTTTATTGATGCAACTATATGAGAAAGCAATAATGATATGCAACTATATGTTGTGCAATGGTGATATGCAAGCAACTATGATGTACTCTGAAATGAAGATATGCAATACAGTAAAGAAATATACAAATGTAGTACTGAAAATTGAAATGAACCCACCCTTAGATGTAATATCTTTTTAGGTGCATGTTGTTATTGTTGGGAAAAATGGTGTCTCAACCTTGCATTTATGTGAGGTTACTATTTATAGTAAGTTTTCATTTGAGCAGGAAATGGTGCGAAACTCTCCCTGAAGCTTCTGGTTGGCTAGATAAGTATTCCGGTAAAGTTGCATCGCAAGGTCACAGCTAGTTTTGAAGATATTAAAGTTTTCGTCTTGGAGGGGTGCAATAAAATGTTTAAACTTAATTTTGAGGACTTTAGAGGCTCCGAAACGCCCTGAAAAGTTGTCGTAACCAGCAAAGCGGGTTACGAGGTGATAGAGCACTTCGCGAGCTTTCCGGTGCTTCAAACGGTTTGTCAATCGGACACCCGGTTCTCAAGTTATGGCCTCCGGAAGTTTGTACTCCTGAAATAGGAAAAATAATTTGTATCGGATACATAAATGAGCTGTAAAAGGGAGCGACACGTGTTGATGTGTGCTTTAACATGTCATAGGGCATCTAGAAGGGAGATAAGGTCGGCTACACCTTATTGGGTGGTTTTAGCCCATGGTTTTGTAATACCGTTTGACGGTTTCTTGTATTGTATCTCCTATTTATGAGGTGTGTGAGATAGAGGTTGTGTGTAAGAGTCTTATGGCTATTGAGTTGCCTCTGAATCTCTGATTAATGGTACTCCTGTGAAGAGCTTGCTCTGCAAGTATTTTGTAATCTGTTTTTGATTGCTGAATAAAATATTGAGCTGCTTTTGGAGGGTGGGGTTTTTCTCTCGAAAGGGTTTTCCCCACGTAAATCATTGTGTTGTGGTATGAATGCTATTATATCTATTTCTATTTTCTATAACTGTTGTAACAATCTGAAAAAGTTTTGCATTACCCTCCTCTCAAGGTTAGTGTAGGAAGTTGTTTCCGCTACTTTACTTCCTTACAAGTGGTATCAGAGCCTGATCACCTTTGGTTTCAATTGTGGGCAGTTGGGTTTTTTGAACTAATCCAAATTTGAGTGGGAGCTTGTGCAGAAGACACTTTTTGATCTTGTTGCAGGAATATTCAGATGGCGAGTTCGTCAGGGAGAATAGAGGTGGAGAAATTTAACGGAAGTAATTTTGAGATGTGGAAGCTGAAGATGGAAGATCTGCTAATAGATCGAGATCTTTGGGATGCTATTGATGCGAATGTCCAAAGGCCCTCAGATCCTACTGCGACAGCTCAGTATGATGTTATGGACCGAAAAGCCAAGGGTCTAATCAGACTGTGCCTGGCAGACTCTGTTCTAATCAATGTCCATGAAGAAAACTCTGCAAAGAAGCTATGGACTAAGCTTGGTGAGATGTATCAAGTGAAATCTTTATTAAATCAAATTTTCTTAAGAAAGAAATTGTATTCCTTGAAGATGGAAGAGGGTGGACGAATTGCAGACCACCTAGAAGCATTCAATATGATTGTGGCTCAATTAGTATCCGTCGGTGTTAAGATGGATGAGGAGGAGAAATGTCAGATCTTGCTTTGTTCTTTGCCTGATTCGTGGGATTCTCTTGTTATGGCTATCGGTAGTACTTCTGTTGTTTTGAAATCTGAAGATGTGGTGGGTGCCCTACTCGGTGAAGAGATGCGAAGGAAGGTATCCATTAGTTCAAAGGAAGCCCTAACCGTTCGTGGAAGACCTAAGGAGAAAGGCAAGAAGAATGAGAAGCGCGGCAAGTCCAAATCCAAAGGGAGATCGAAATCTCCTGGAAAGTCCAAAGTCATTTGCTGGAATTGCGGTAAACCGGGTCACATCCGTAAGGACTGCAAAGAAGAAAAGAAGAAGAAAAAGAAAAAGTTCGATTCTGATTCTGAGTCCGACAAGGAAGATGGCGATGCATTTATCGCGGCTTTGGCGACTCATGCAGGTAACGATGCCTGGCTAATTGACTCAGGTGCATCTTTTCATATGACTTCCAATAGAGATTAGTTTTCTGAATATGAAGGATTTAATGGAGGTAAGGTGTACTTGGGTGATGATTCACAACTAGACATTGTTGGTCGAGGTAAAGTTAGAATCAGGTTTTCTGATGGTAGAATAAAAAGGATTAATGGTGTGCTGCATATCCCTGGATTAAAACGAAACCTGTTATCTGTGAGCAAACTGATAGATGCAGGTGTGTAGGTAGTCTTTTCTGAAGCAGGATGTAAGATGATTAAGGGTGCTATGGTAGTTGCTAGAGGTGTCAGGTTTGGCACTTTGTATAAGCTTGAAGCATACACTGTTGAATGTAATAGCACTTCTGTAAAAAGCAAATTTGCGGATACTTCACTAGAAGATTTGAAGGTTTCACCTTCAGCAGATGGAAATGGTTTTTGGGTACCTAAGGGTGCTCTTTCGTCTGAAGCAAAGTTACCTGCAGAGAAGACTATGCTATGGCACCAGAGACTTGGCCACATTGGAGAAAAGGGTCTAAGGACCTTGAAAAATAAAAATCTTGTTGAAGGTTTGAATGATTGTAATCTTGACTTTGATTTCTATGAGCATTGCATTTATGGAAAACAAAACTGCGTTCAGTTTTACTCGAGTTCTCATAAAACTTGTGGTGTTTTGGATCTTATCCATTCTGATGTGTTTGGTCCAGTAGATGTCTCTTCGATTGGAAAATCCACATATTATGTTTCATTTATTGATGATTTTAGTAGAAGGACATGGGTTTATTTTCTAAAGAGTAAATCTGAAGTTTTTAGTCGTTTTAAAGAATTTAAAGCAATGGTTGAGTTGCAGACTGGAAAGAAAATAAAATGTTTGAGAACTGATAATGGCGGTGAGTTTTGCTCTAATGATTTTGATAGATTCTGTAAAGACTGTGGAATTAACAGGCAGAAGACAACTCCGTATTCTCCACAGCAGAATGGAGTTGCAGAAAGAATGAATAGGACACTGATGGAAAAGGCTAGGAGTATGTTGAGTGGTGCTGGTCTTGAACAAAAGTTTTGGGCTGAAGCTGTTGCCACTGCTTGCTACCTGATTAACAGGTCTCCTACATCAGCTCTTGTTGATAAAACGCCTATGGAAGCATGGTCAGGTCACAAGCCTTCATTGAGACATCTTAGAGTTTTTGGTTGCGAGGCATATGCACATGTGCCAAAGGAGAAGCGAACAAAGTTGGAGAACAAGGCTGTGAAATGTATCTTCATCGGGTATAGTTATGGTGTGAAAGGATACAAGCTTTGGGACCCTGTTGCACAAAAGGTAATTCACAGTAGAAGTGTTATTTTTAGAGAAATTAAGTCTCCTTCTGTTACACTGCAGCCAGAACAGACTAAAAAGGAAGATGTGATTCAACTTCCTTCTACACCTGAAAGAGTTGAATCGAGACCCCTAGATAGGCAAGAATTTGAGGAGAGCTCGTCTAGCTCTGAATCTTCAGAAGAGGAGGAAGAACCTCCAACTCAGCTTGTTCGAAGGTCTACAAGACATAGACAACCACCTGAAAGGTATTCACCTGATGATTGGAGATGTATTTTTGCTTTGAATACTAGTGTGGATGAACCGAAATCTGTAGAAGAGGCATTAGGTATGAATGATGCAGAATCCTGGAAGATTGCTATGGAGGAAGAAATGGCAGCTTTGAAAAAGAATGATACATGGGATCTTGTACCATTGCCTGAAGGACAAAAACCTGTTGGTTGTAAATGGGTGTTCAAGAAAAAGATTGATTCAGATGGAAGCATTGAGAAGTATAAAGCAAGGTTGGTTGCAAAAGGCTACTCTCAGGTTGAGGGTGTTGATTATGGTGAGATATTTTCTCCTGTTGCAAAAATGACGTCCATTAGATTTTTGCTTTCTATTGCTACTGCTTGTGATTTAGAGGTTGAGCAAATGGATGTGAAAACTGCTTTCCTTCATGGTGATTTGGAGGAAGATATTTATATGACACAGCCGGAGCACTATGTGGTGAAAGGCAAAAGTAATTTGGTCTGTAAATTGAAGAAATCTTTGTATGGCCTCAAACAAAGTCCTAGGATGTGGTACCAGAAATTTGATACATATGTGTTGAGTTTGGGATTTGAACGTTCTAAATCAGATCACTGTGTTTATTATAAATCTTATGGTGATCATTTCTTATTCATTGCATTGTATGTTGATGATATGTTATTCATTGGTAAAGGGAAAGGTATGATTTCAGAACTGAAGTCTCAGCTCGCTGTTAAATTTGAAATGAAAGATCTTGGTGCAGCAAAGCACATTCTTGGGATGGAAATTAGAAGAGATAGGGTGAACAGAAAGCTATGGCTAGGCCAGAGTAAGTATGTGAATTCAGTGTTACAGAGGTTCAACATGCAGAATTGTAGACCATTGAGTGTTCCTTTTACAGTTGGAATGAAACTATCTGTTTCAGATTGTCCTACATCCCCATTGGAGATGGAAGACATGAGCAGAGTGCCTTACCAGAGTGCGGTTGGAAGCTTGATGTATGCTATGGTCTGTACTAGACCAGATATTGCCCAAGCAGTGGGAGTACTTTCTAGATATATGTCTAATCCTGGTAGAGTTCATTGGGATGCAGTCAAAAGAGTCTTTAGATATTTGAAGGGTACTTCAAAGTATTCTTTGTGTTATCATGGTAATTCAATTGGAGACATGACTTCCCTTGATATCCATGGTTATGTGGATTCAGATTGGGCAGGTGATATTGATAGCAGAAGATCCACCAGTGCTTATGTGTTTACTTTGTTTGGTGCTGCAATTAGTTGGATGAGTAAGCGACAGGCTGTGGTTGCTCTATCCACTACTGAAGCAGAGTATATGGCAGCTACTCATGCTTGTAAAGAGGCCATTTGGCTTAAGAGACTGTGTTCGGATATTGGAATAAAACAAGGTATAGTGACAATTTACTGTGACAGTCAGAGTGCAATTAGCCTAGCTAAGAACCCGACATTTCATGCCCGGACCAAACATATTGATGTTCAGTATCATTTTGTTAGAGATATGGTCGAAGATGGTAGGGTGAAGCTGGTTAAGGTGGAAACTTTGATGAATGTTGCAGATGCTTTAACTAAGGCTGTGAGCACAGAGAAGTTCAGATGGTGTTCAGAGTCTATGGGCCTTATGGCCCCTAGCAATTGATTCATTGTGTTGACATTCCCTTCCGCTCATGCAAGGTGTTCGACAAGTGGGAGATTTGTTGGGAAAAATGGTGTCTCAACCTTGCATTTATGTGAGGTTACTATTTATAGTAAGTTTTCATTTGAGCACGAAATGGTGCGAAACTCTCCCTGAAGCTTCTGGTTGGCTAGATAAGCATTTCGGTAAAGTTGCGTCGCAAGGTCACAGCTAGTTTTGAAGATATTAAAGTTTTCGTCTTGGAGGGGTGCAATAAAATGTTTAAACTTAATTTTGAGGACTTTAGAGGCTCTGAAATGCCCTGAAAAGTTGCCGTAACCGGCGAAGCGGGTTACGAGGTGATAGAGCACTTCGCGAGCTTTCCGGCGCTTCAAACGGTTCGTCAATCGGACACCCGGTTCTCAAGTTATGGCCTCCGGAAGTTTGTACTCCTGAAATAGGAAAAATAATTTGTATCGGATACATAAATGAACTGTAAAAGGGAGCGACACGTGTTGATGTGTGCTTTAACATGTCATAGGGCATCTAGAAGGGAGATAAGGTCGGCTACACCTTATTGGGTGGTTTTAGCCCATGGTTTTGTAATACCGTTTGACGGTTTCTTGTATTGTATCTCCTATTTATGAGGTGTATGAGATAGAGGTTGTGTGTAAGAGTCTTATGGCTATTGAGTTGCCTCTGAATCTCTGATTAATGGTACTCCTGTGAAGAGCTTGCTCTGCAAGTATTTTGTAATCTGTTTTTGATTGCTGAATAAAATATTGAGCTGCTTTTGGAGGGTGGGGTTTTTCTCCCGAAAGGGTTTTCCCCACGTAAATCATTGTGTTGTGTATGAATGCTATTATATCTATTTCTATTTTCTGTAACTGTTGTAACAATCTGAAAAAGTTTTGCATTACCCTCCTCTCAAGGTTAGTGTAGGAAGTTGTTTCCGCTACTTTACTTCCTTACAGTTATTGAATTTGTATGAAATTTGTGTCACTATTACATTTGGGGCTCAATTCTGATGGCCTCTCATCGAAATTCTGACTATTTTTGTCAGACTACTGACAAATGCAACTGTCAAAAACTTGGAGTTGAACATTGTGATGGTGCTCACCAACATCGTAATTCTGATGGAACCCGACAATCTTCCGATGACGACCATGACCACTCATCTGACGAGAGAATGTCGTCGGGCATACGACATCCTCATCGGATTTTTCTTGGATGAACGTTGGAATTTCGATGCCCGTCTGACAAGAGAATGTCATCGGACATACAAAATCCTCGTCGGATGTTTCCTTGATTGACGTCGAAGTTCCAATGGCAACTAGGAACTATGCACCAACAAGGATTCTTTATGTCCGACGGTATAGTCGTCGATGCAAATTTAGGGGGCGTCTGAATTCCGACGATGATTAATTTTTTATTTTTTTAAAATAATACACATGCCAATTATTTTTTGTTGGGATGAGGATCAATCATGCATACAAGGTTGGTTGGGGTCTAGTTGCAAGAGCTAGATGAGTCTAGCAATTCTACTAATGAGTATACCACAATATTTACATTACAGATTTGACTTGCAACTTGATTCATGTCTAAGAAATTGAGGATTGGAGTTCTTACCCAACATATGTCAAGGTGATGTTGAAGTTCAAAGTTTGAACATGTAGCTTGACTCATGTCAAAAAGTTGTTACGCATTGGGAGTTCAAGATATGAACAAACTACTGCCAAGAGGAAAGGATAGAAGAAATCGGCCATACATTGAGGGTTGCTTTTGTTATTTAAATTGTCTTATTTCAAAGAATAAGATGCATTCTGAAGTATTAAATATCTAAAGATGTACTTAATATTTCAAGAAGAATACAAACCATGACCAGCTTCATGTTATTCACAATAAGTTAAATAAAATAGGTGGTAAAAGAGATGAGTGGATGGTGTAAACTAGAGTGTCCATGTTAAATTTAGAAGATCACTTTTGTAAGATTTTTATCCTCCTTTTACACAAGCCTATTTGTAGTGTTATGCATCAAGGGAGAGTATCCTTACCCTACTCTTTTTTAACTTTGTCTCGACCTTCACTCTTATAGGTTGTATAATTAATAAATAAACAAACAAGGAAAAATAAGGTTAACATAAAAATTATAATAATGGGTGTGTCAAATTTCTCACAAGACCTCTATCTCTAGCTATCATAAACTAGCATATATTCTCCTTAAACTATACACTTGCATATGAGTATTGTGGTTAGAAATAAGATAGTTTTGTAGTAGATTCTAAATTTTTTTCCTATTTTTGATATTCCACTTGCCCCTTTGCTTCTAAGAACTCAATCCTCTTTCCCATGTTCATGAGTTCACTTACATAAAAATCTAATGACCATAACAATGGATTAGTCATAGGTCTTTGCAGAGTTCCACCATCTTGAGACCCTCCTTGTCTAGCCATTTTTCTTATTATAGGAGTTTCCTTTTTGCTTTGTAATGAAACATGTTTTTTGTCAAAAAGAGAAAATCTCCTTTCTGTTTCTTTTTTTACACCCTTTTATCTCACTGGTTGCCCACTGAATGAGGCATTTTAGTATTCATGTTTCTAGTTGTTTTTGGTACAATCATATTGAATCTTTTTTTGTGTGTCCACCTCATTTTTCAAGTCTATCTTCACCTCAAAATCCCTTTATACTAATTCTCATTCACAAACACCAACCCTTCCTCTGATTCCAGTAGAATTTTTTGTTGAGCCTCAGGTGAGAAGAAGTGACAATGCCACACCAAGTTTACCATCTACATATTTGGGTATAAATCTATAAGATCCATTGTTTCTTGAAGGGGACATAGAATCTCCTTCACATCTCTTTGGTAGGTGCCCATGGAAACATATTTGATAGTCATTATTTTTTTCAAAATTGTTTGAAACTATTTTTACCAACTAGGTAGATATTCTAGGATTTTGTTTTCTAGTAAAATATATATTTTTTCGTATTGAACCCCTAGTTTGTTGTTTGAAAACTGTCCTAAAAAACTCCTAATGTTTAACCATGTTTATTTTGTTTCATTTGAGAAACCTCAATTTTCAAAGCCTCTTTGAAGTTTTGGAAAAGTCAGTGAAGATTTGAAAGAGAAGAGATAAAAAAGAGTGGAAGAAATTTACAAAAAATGTGGGGAAAACTTATCTCCACAACTCAGTGACTAAAGCCTATAAAGTAGTGAGAAACTTTCCCTCTCTAAGACTGCCACACTCTCAAATCTTGGCCCCCATAATCTTGATAGTGACCTTGGAGTTGCAGCAATCCTAGCAATGACACCAATACCACACTATAGTGTCCTTGCATAAATCCTCATGCAACCATAGATAACATCCTATCTAGGCCATGTAGCATCTACACATAGGTCATGTTGGGGTTGGCTCTTGCGTTACTTTCTCGCAAATTCACATATATGGTAAGGAGAAAAGGAGAGGTCATAAAAAAGTAGAAGAGGATGACATGAAGAAGATGTAATACATGGGACTCGAGACTTCACACCTATGAATGGGACAGTATGCAAGAGCTAATAAAAGGGTACAAAACTAGAAACCAATAAGATCTATAATGTATGAGAACCACTTTTCTGGTAAGCTTATGAGTCTTTCCATCCAATCTATTTCATGTCTTTCTAACAAATATTAAAAAACATGGCATCATTTATCCTTAAAGGATTGTATATATCCTTTTTCACCCTCATGATAGTCTTACATGTATAAGAGCACACCAAAGTATGAAACAATAAAATGTATAGTGTATTAAGTCTATGAAGAAGAAAATTGTCTATAAAAAAATAAAAATAAACATATATAAAAAGGGGAAAAAAGAGATTAGCCTCACAGTTAGTCTCCTAGTGGTTGAAACTGTAGCAATAATTTTTTTTGAATTACAGTAAGAGGAAAAGCAATTCTTCTTTTTGTTTTTCTCTATTATAAGCATAACTAAATAATACAAGATTCAATAGATAGAACATGTATTTCAGATAGAGAGTAATATGTTGTTATTGATGTCAAATCATGATGTCAAATAAAGATACACCTAAATAAATAAGGGAGTTTTTTGTAGATAAACACTGACATTCTAAGGAAGATTCTAGTGCACGTATAGCATCATTATGGTAGAGTTCAACCTTGGAAATATGTTGAAGACAAAGATTTAGCATTGCAACAATCCAAAAAATAGGGAGTAAGTATTCACTACACAGAGTTGTACCTATGAAGTGTGATACCTGCAGCTGCAACACAAACACTCAATAGATCATTACAAGCATGGTTAGCAAATAAGAAGCAAATGAAAGATGAACCATGACAAAGTGACCTATCGCCTCCTAAAAAATGCGAGTATGGATTTGCTCTCAGATCTAGATAAGCAATCCCAGTGACTTGACTACACCTAGATGGAAGATTTGAAATGATAATGATATGCGAAGATGAGATTGATTAAGCTAGATTGATCCAAGAGACTAATTAAGCTAATGATATGCATGATTAAGCTATGATGATGATACAATTAAGCTATAAAAGAGATTGATTAAGCTACATGATTCAACAATTATCCTAGAAAATGACCAAATTAAGTTAAATCTAAGATGCAATTGCCTATAATAACAATGCTCAAAAGATATGCCTATAGTAACAATGCCTAAATTGATAATGATATGGGATCCTTTATGCTCCAAAATGGGGGATATTTATAGGATTTCCAAGGCCATGGGTGAGGTGGCAGGAATCAACGATCAAGATTGAGTCTGAAGATATCAAGGGTGAAATTGGAGGAGGTTGGAGAAGAGGTTGGAGGAAGGGACACTTGTCATCTCTATGGTGACAAGTGTCAAGGAGCCTTGCTCATAAAAGGGCAAGTGTCCAAGAGAGGAGACATGTGGCCAAAGTGCCATTTGTTTCAAGGAGAGAATATCCACATCATAGGAGGTTAGGATAAGGAGGTTAGGTTAGAGGGATGGCTAGGTTAGGTGGTTAGAAGTTAGGAGGCATGTGGGTAATTTGAATTTAAAAATTCAAATAATAGTAAAAGACTAATTAATTCTCAACAACTCATAAATTGATTTTCTTTAATTAATTAGAGGATTAGAAGAAATGAATTTAAATGGGGGGAGGATTAATTAATCAAAGGGGGTTATTGAAATGAACCTATTAAATAAATCCTTAGATTTATTAATAAGTAGATGAAAGGGAGAATTTAATCAAATTGCCAATGAATTCAATTAAATTAGGAAGGGGGATTAATTAAATAATTGCTTATTTAATTAATTATATTCAGACCATTTTTAGGTGTATACATTTTGCCCTTCTTTGAAGCGAGGTGTGATGACGCGTTGATTCAAAGAATAATCTCATTTTGATGACGTTGATGTGATATTGATTCAATAAGATGCCCCAACCATTGATTGATAAATTGTGGTACGTTGATGCTCCCTCAAGAGATCAATTGAGATATTTGATATTTGGAGTGTGTGAATTTTTGCGAAATTGATATCCTGATTAGATATGATTCGATTTCTGCAACTGTGGTTGATGAAAGTGTGAGTTCTACTATCATGATGATGTGGTTCTTGATTATTGATAAGGCTTGATTGATTAGATTGATAAGATCGAGATTCAATCTGGTTTCAGGAATGACACCTCCTGTATAAGACAAAGATTATCAAAGCGTCTGGTTTTAAGAATGATATATCTTGTATAAGACATGATTAGAATGTTTGGTTCCAAGAAAGATACATCCTGTATAAGACATGATAGAATCAATTAGATGCAATCGATTGATAGAATTGATAAGGTTGATTGGATAAAGAACTGACAGTTTGTTGATATCAAGTTGCAGGAAGATTCAGATATGTTGATGTTGGTTCTGTTGAGGGGGGAATATAAGATTTGTGTTGGGTCAACAATATCTGGAGAGAGATGAGTCATCAATTTGATTGTGTATACACTCATGATGATACCTTGATGATTTCTGTGATAGATTTAACCTTGGAGAAAATGAGCATGTGGGATCCCATGCAAGAATGAAATGCAAGCTAAATGCAAATGCAAATGAAATGCAAAGCTACGACCGGACTAGTCACTAGATTATTGCGTTTTGTCATCATTGAGCTTTTTTAAATGTGGGAAGTGAGTGCAAACATCGATGGTATAATTAAAACATGATGACTTGAGCACGACTTTCCTAGATTTTGATATTGCAAGTTAGCACAAGCATCGAGGTATAATTGAACCAAGATGACCTGAGTGTTGCTTGCATAAAACAAGCAGTATTAATCATTTCTATATGCAAATAAAAAATGTCTTCGATGATACTCCGACGATCATGTCCCGAGACAAATTTGCACATATTAATGATTAATTTACAGACAGCAGACAAGAAAAATATCATGTTCCTTCCTTGTTCCTCTAGTCAGAGACATCCTTGAGTCACTCAGAAATCATGATAGCGAAAATCAAGATAGAAAAGTTGAACAATCATGCTAAAATCATTATCCAAAAGATATCATCCATTGAAAAGTGTGTGATGTGCTTAGACTGACTTTGTGATAGTTTGATGGTTTACAATTTGATCTCATGTTCAACATTGGATGTGTCTCAGTTTTCGCTTGATAAGAGTTGTCTGTCTATGGTTCTTCCTATTTGATTAAGCTCAAAATGATAAAAAATGTTGCCCCCAGCTAGGTGCAGGATTTTGCCCCAAGCCTAGAAACAAATTCATTATGATATACCCAATGATCCAAACCATGGCGAGAAGCCACCCAGGATGCCTGTGTATGTACAAAGGCTTTATTATGGATATGAACAGCGCTAAAGGAAAATGAATGCAAGCAGAAGGATGCATGAACCAATAGATGGAAGAGCTAGCAGACAGATAGTGCCTGTTTGCCAGGTTTTCACCATCTATTTTTATTGCACTTTTTCTCATATTTGATTTTTATTTTTTTTTGGATTTTCTGCTTTTTCATTGTTTTTTAGATTTTTCTGTTTTTTCACTGTTTTTGGATTTTTCTACTTTTTCACTATTTTTTTTTAATTTTCTGTTTTTTCACTATTTTTTGAATTTTCTGCTTTTTCACTATTTTTTGAATTTTCTTCATTTTCACTGTTTTTTGAATTTTCTGCTTTTTCACTGTTTTTTGAATTTTCTGTTTTTTCATTGTTTTTTGGATTTTTCTGCTTTTCCACTGTTTTTGTATTTTTTCGCTTTTTCAAACATAAAATTTCTTCAGATGCATGCTATTGATGGGTTCCTCAAGCTGCTCCCCATCCTGTGTTGATAGCTAATATGCTCCTGACCCAAATACTGTTGTAACCACAAATGGACCTAACCAGTTTGGTTCAAACTTTCCTTTCTTTTCTCGATCTGCCTGGTTGCATGGATTTTCTTTGAGCACTAGTTCTCTAAATTGAAATGTTCTCGGTTTGACCTTATGATTATAACTGCGGCACATTCTTTGTTGATATACCTTTAAATGATCACAGGCATTTTTTCTTCATTCATGGATCAATTCTAACTCCTGCAATCTAGATACTCATTGTTCTTCATTTGGGATAAGACCTTTTAATGATACTTGTAGAGAAGGTATCTCTACTTCTATTGGTAGTATTGCTTCTAATCCATAGACAAGAGAGAAAGGTGTGGCACCTGTTGGTGTGCGGATACTAGTATGGTAGGCCCATAGAGCAGGGTTCAATTGAATATGCCAATCTCTACCAGCATCATTCACTGTCTTTTTGAGGGTTTTCAGAATGGTTTTGTTTGATGCTTCTACTTTCCCATTCCCTTGTGGATAGTAGGGTGTGGAAAGTCTGTGTTGGATCTTGAATTTCTCACATAGGTCTTGGACATATTGGTTCTTGAACGGTCGTCCATTATCAATGATAATGGTCATGGGTATTCCATAGCGAAAGATGATGTAGTTCAAGATAAATGCAACAATTTGTTTTCCTATGATATTTGTGAGAGGTACTGCCTCAATCCATTTTGTGAAATATTTTTTAGCTACAAGGATGAATTTGTGACCATTAGATGAAGAAGGATTTCTCTTTCCTACTAGATCAAGACCTCATTGGCAGAAAGGTCAAGATGTTGTCAAAGCATGAAGTTCTTGTGTTGGCGCATGAATCAAATTCCCATGGATCTGACATTGTTTGCATATTTTAGTTATCTGAAAAGAATCTTGTTTCATAGTTGGCCAATAATAGCCCAAGCATATGAGTTTTTTCGAAAGGGTAAGACCGCTTGAATGAGTGCCACAAATGTCATTATGGACTTCATGTAAGGCCTTCTCAGATTCTTCTTGTTTGATACATCTTAAAGGAGTGTCGTCTAGACCTCGTTTAAACATGATATCCGCAATAAGAGTATAATGGGAGGATTGGCGAATAAAGTTTCTCTTTTGATTTTTCAATAAGTCAGGATGGAGGGTATTATCTTTCACGTATGTGTAAGTTTAGCCATAGTGAGAGGAATCATGCCCAACAAGGTGATAGATAGTTTGGGAATTAGGACAATTATGAGCAGGGTAAAACAACTCTTCCACTAGGAATTTGTAACGCTCTTGATTTTCCTATGTCTGAAGTAGAGAAGCAAGTGTTTCCATGGCATCTACTGCTTTGTTGTCATTCCTTGGAATCTGCTGAAAAGTTATTTCTACAAAGTATTTCTTGATATCATCAACCATCTTCTTATAAGGCATTAGCTTGTCATCCTTTGTTTTATAATCATCATTGATTTGATTGATGACAAGCCGAGAGTCTCCAAAGAATTGAAGTTGTGAATGTTCCATTCTATAGCCATTTTGATACTTGTAACCAAAGCTTCATATTCTATTATATTGTTGGTGCACAGAAAGCTTAATTTGTATGATTTCAGAATTGTATGACCTTCTGGTATGATGAATAGTATTCTTGCTCCCGATCCATATTGAGTTCCATTATTGATGCCTGCTCCTGGACTGATATTTGGGTGATATATTATAAGATATGGATCGAACCCTGGAATGTTTGCATATGACCAGGTAAGATTGATTTGCCATCTTTTGAAGGGTTCAAAATATTGTTGCACTTTGTGTTTTGATAGAGAGATTGTTGGATGTAGATCAATTGTGCCAATGGTAACTAACTCTATTGGTTCTATCAACATAGATGACCTCTCTTGATAATACTTAGGTAAAGTGTCAAATCTCCCATCTTCTGACGCCTCGAGGAGGTTTTCACCGTTAGATGCATCCTTTATTTTTACTTTTTCGCTGTCTAATGTTGCCAATGAATGGTTTTCAACATTACACTTGATATTATTTTCTTTATTTTCACTTTTGCGACTAGGAGATTTGGCACCCACCTGATGGGAAGATACGTTAGCGAAATCGCTGGTGGAATTTGTTGCGGGTTTGATTTCATTAAGATATAAGGATATGGCATGGTCATTAAGAAAGGTATCAATGGCAATATGTTTTTCATTTTCCCAATCCATAGGTTCAGGAGGGATTAAGGATAAAAGCTCTTCAGGTTGAATTGTTTCAAAAATGTTAGGGGTCATGATAGAGAAGTCAGAGCTTTCAATATGTATTTCCATGTCTAGAATGATACTCTCGTCAGAATGACCTCTAGCAAGTAGCTCCTGATTGTCCTCAATTAAGTCCAAGTCAACCGAATGTGATTCTAATTCAAGTGGGCTAGTTCCTAATGTTTGTCCTGCATACGTGTGAACTATATCAACACCTACATCTGCTTCTTCCCTTTCAATGTCAAGTTGCTCTTGTTTGTTTTTCCATGATAGCAAATATTCTATGTTCCCTTGGTCTCTTAGTTGCATTTGTTTTTCCATGCTTGACAAAATTGATGCAAATGATTGTTCCTTGGATTGTGTGCTTGAAGATTTCGCCTCTCTGTTATGTGGAACAATGACCTCTTGAGCTGATTTCATATTACCACAACACTGCAATGGATTTGAGTCTGCTGAGATCGTGATTTCCTACCCATTGTAGGGAAATTTCAGGCATTGATGACATGTTGATGGAACAACTTGTATGTCATGTATCCATGGTCTTCCCAAGAGTATGTTGTATGGTAAGTCCAAGTCTAGAACTTGGCATGATGTCTCTTTCTACAAAGGTCCCACTCTGATGGGTAGTATCACACTTCCTTTAGAGGAATGCTCTTCCTCATCATATGTTTTGAATGTGATCTTTTTCTGGGGATCAACTGCATCTTCTGAATAACCTAGAGCATAGACAAGACTTAATGAGAAATTGTTTAAGCTAGCTCTCCCATCTATTAGGACACATTTAATGAGAATTATATGAATGAGGACTTCAATTTGCAAGGAAGCATTATGGGGATGTTGCAAGGAATCAATGCTTAGATATGAAGGAGATGAGCTTTGAATAGGATCCTCTAAAATAGGTTTGATGGCAATCATGGATATCCCTTGGGGAACTTCATCTTTGGGTGTATTGTTTGGTGAGGATGTTATGAAATGTTCTTACAAGTTTTTAAGAGGTGTAGGAATAGATGCCTTTGGAGAGTCAATTTGCTTATGGGGGGATGAGCCATTGCTAGACATAGGTGCATGATTTTGATCTTCCTCCGCAAAATCCCTTAGGGATCTCTTTAAGAGTTGCATAAAAGATCCACCTCTCTTTAAATATGCATTTGAATCCTTTTGAGGTTTTGACATAGTTGTATTTTGATTTTGGACTTGTTTGATTTCTCTAATATGTTGGCTTGTTATGTCTTCTTCTTGTATTTTTATTTGATATTCCATGTTGCTATGATCTTTAGCTATTTCAAATGTTTCAATTTTTGTCTCTGCGATCTTTCGTCTTTGCGCTCTAGTTAAAACGGGCATACATGTGTGTTAGATATTGTGCTAGGATTCGATTATCCAAAAGTTGTTTCGATAAGTGATCAACTGTCAATGTAAATGTGATAGAGTGATATGACACGAAAAGATGATTCAAGTGTTTAAAAGTTTGTAAGTTTTTCGATCTTCGGTTTTGGAGTGCAATGATGATGATTTTGATAAAAACCAAGTCCAATAGGAATGATATATCCTATGATGTGGGACAAGGTTGTCATGATCAAACATTGTAGTTTCGTGATAGAGGATGATAGATCCTGATGAGAAACTATGTTTTGAGTGATCAGTTTATCAAAGAGGGTGATGATGCACTTTGAGATGTTTAGATCTTGAACTTGTTGAATGTGAATACTTGAAAATCTTGAGGTGTTTATTTCTAGAATTTGATTTGACAGATGGTAACTTGACCAAGCGAACCAAGAAGACTATCTAAGCATAGAATGACATATAATAGGTGTTTATGCTCACTGTAAACTGACCAAGCAAATATGACAGATCTGAAAATATGTTCTGGATAGACAGAGACATAAATTCGTATGATAGATTATACAGCACCAGACGACAATTTAGACAGGCTCATATGATAAACCAGAAATTTTGCACGATAGAAGACATAAACTCGTACGAGCTTTCTCATAGAACCAGACAACAAAAGATGACACAAAATTCTCTGCTAAGATGACTCATACGACAATTATCACTGGACCAGATGATAAACTAGATGCTTCGTACGACAAACTAACAAACTCGTATGACAAAGGACAAAACCAAGACAAAAACTTTGTTTGGACAAATTTTTTATTAATGAAGTTTGATGTTTTGCTTCTGTTTTCTAGTTTTTTAGATGTTTGATTTTCTGTTTTAGGGATGAAGACACAACAAACACGTGATATGATAACTGACCTCAAGCACAGTACGCTACCTAAGGAAGTTGGCTGAGAGAGAAAAATTTTGCTTGCAAACCTAGGTACACACCCAATAGCTAATTAGAATACGACCGTTGAGTCTCACACAATGGATTCTCAATGCCATATTATCCGACTCCAAATGCTAATGGGGGCACGATATGGCAAGTGTCTTAGGAGAGTTACTATCTCTCTTGCACAAAGATTATCCCCGCTTTGGAGGTGAATTGGGTAGCTTCTAATTTTAATCAGATCTAGTAAGGGATCTGTTCGGCGCGTCAAGGTATAAACTCAATTAAGAGGTCTCCCAGCCTTGAAAACCAAGGTTTGATATGCCTGAAGGTACGGAGGAGAGTTATTCCTGAGCACTGTCGTTTACTTGATTTTCATCAAATCATGTTTATTTTATAGTGGGTTCGAGTACTTGGCGTTAGTCATTCCCACTTGGTTCATTCCCCTCTCATCGGCCTTAATGGCTTTGGCCTTATAGGCTCCTCAGGAGGGCATGCCCACTAAAGATACGCACTATTGAAAGCAAAGGATAAGTCTAGCTTTCTGATCACCTAAGAAAGGTGAGAGCATACTTTCCTATCATCAAAACACATAAGACATGTTTGTTCATTTCCTTTATCAAAAACAAGTGTTCCTAGAAAGTTTAAAGAAGACATAAAGTTTGGTTGAGTCCTCCTAGGCAACCTGCAAAATAGATACGTTAGTAGTCATGATTTTTGGATGAAATGAAGCTTTGACAAGCATAATCTTCGACAATCATCTTGCAAAAACCAGTCAGGCTGCTGAAAAACTCACAAACAGAATAGGGTTAGCATTAGTAATAATCAAATTGAAGCATGAAAACCCTAAAATGCAATCTATTTTGAAAACACAGAAACATAATTTCGTACGACAATTCTCACCTGATCATACGAGGACACAAAGGAACTCGTACGAGGCAGAAAGGGAACTCATACGAAATTCTAGATCAGACCCGACCAAAAACTTGCTAGATTGGAAATTTGATGATGGCGCCAAAATGTCGTGCATGTGAAGTGTGATACCTATAGCTGCAACACAAACACTCAATAGATCATTACAAGCATGGTTAGCAAACCAGAAGCAAATGAAAGATGAACCATGACAAATTGACCTATCGCCTCCTAAGAGATGTGAGTATGGATTTTCTCTCATATATGGATACGCAATCCTAGTGACTTGACTACACCTAGATGGAGGATTTGAAATGATAATGATATGCAAAGATGAGATTGATTAAGCTAGATTGACCCAAGAGACTAATTAAGCTAATGATATGCATGACTAAGCTATGATGATTATGCAATTAAGCTATAAAAGAGATTGATTAAGCTACATGATTCAACGAATATGCTAGAAAATGATCAAATTAATCTAAATCTAAGATGCAATTGCCTATAATAACAATGCTCAAAAGATATGCCTATAGTAACAATGCCTAAATTGATAATGAGATGGGATCCTTTGTGCTCCAAAATGGGGGATATTTATAGGATTTCCAAGGCCATGGGTGAGGTGGCAGGAATCAACGGTCAAGATTGAGTCTGAAGATATCAAGGGTGAAATTGGAGGAGGTTGGAGAAGAGGTTGGAGGAAGGGACACTTGTCATCTCTATGGTGACAAGTGTCAAGGAGCCTTGCTCATAAAAGGGCAAGTGTCCAAGAGAGGAGACATGTGGCCAAAGTGCCATGTGTCTCAAGGAGAGAATATCCACACCATAGGAGGTTAGGTTAGGTGGTTATAAGTTAGGAGGGATGTGGGTAATTTGAATTTAAAAATTCAAATAATAGGAAAAGACTAATTAATTCTCAACAACTCATAAATTGATTTGCTTTATTTAATTAGAGGATTATAAGAAATGAATTAAAATGAGGGGAGTATTAATTAATCAAAAGGAATTATTGAAATGAACCTATTAAATAAATCCTTAGATTTATTAATAAGTAGATGAAAGGGAGAATTTAATCAAATTGCTAATGAATTCAATTAAATTAGGAAGGGGGGTTAATTAAATAATTGCTTATTTAATTAATTATCTTTAGACCATTTTTCCCATCTTTGAAGTGAGGTGTGATGATGCGTTGATTCAAAGAATAATCTCATTTTGATGGTGTTGATGTGATATTGGTTCAATAGGATGCCCTAGCCATGACTTCTTTTGCAAACCATGTTAGAGTTTATTATGTATTAGACTATGCCAAGGCAGAGAAAAAGGTATCAAAATACTTGTTAAAATGCTCTATATTCCACTATACTATTTGGCCTAGTCATGTTGTCTTGATGATATTTTAATAAATGTCTAATATATGTTATATCCAAGTTCAGTATGGTGTGTTTTACTACAAGTTTAGTTTTTCATAGTGCCCCAGTGACATAGTCTGATTGGTATGCTTTCTCTTGACCTGTACAGGTAATCATGGACTTCTACCAACATGTATCGATCAAATATTAAAAGAGATGTATGCAAAGTTGATTAGAAAAGGGTGAAAGTGTATATATCTTGATCTACATAGTGATATTCATCTCCTTTCAATACCACAAACAACTCAAGCTTGTCTCTCAGGGCGACTAATGAGTGATGGGTTGACTGGCCATTGTTTTTCATATATGTGCTTTGGTTCCTTATGTCCACACTAATTTGGGAATTTAAATCAAGATATGTTTGGGCCTATCTAAATTTTTGAACCAAAACACATTATCTTTCATGGGATATGAGTTTTGTGGTTGACTTATGTAATGCTCTACACATTTCATCTACTGTTGAACCATATTTGATATTTTTGACACTTTCAAAGATTATTTATTATGGTCATCTAATGAAATAATTTCATGGCTCATATGCATATCATCTTTGAGCCAACCTAATTGAAATTTTGAAGATTACGGTGGATAAGTACATATATAGAATATCAAAATTGTTAGAGAAAATAAAGAAGAGTGTGCAAAGAAAGTGCAAATGTTGAAGGTGGTGAGCTAGAAGTAGTTAATGGTGCAAAACCAAAAATAATTATCTAATGATTAGAGGAGTAAAGCCATTATGTTTCCTGGTAGTAATCTTTCTATAAGTGAAAAATGATCTACTTTTGTGCATTCCCTCTTTCCTTTCAATCCCTTTTTCTTTCCCAAAAGTAGGTTTGGCATGAGTAGAAGGAACCGACCACTCCAAAGATTGTTTTGTTGAAGTAGTCCAACAATAACAAAACTTTCCATTTTTCACAATTTGCAGATGTAGAAATGTCTTATCCTATGAGCATTTGAACCATCCTTATAGAAAAATTTAGCTTATCCATGCCTTGTCAAACAAAAATCATCACCCAAAACTTCATCATATCAAAAAAAAAATTGCCAAAACTATCCCACGTCACTAAAATACTCACCAATTGCCATGTACAAAAGCTTCCTGGGTTGTGCCATCACAAATACCCAATCTATACAATCAAACATGATCTTGAATACTTCATCGTAAGTTGTTGGTGAAGGCTACAAACAATAATGACATTGTCAAAATGTTGATCGTAAGGAATGCAACCTCAAATTTAATGGCACAAACTCAAGAATTAAGAACAAATATCTTTTAATCATAAAAGTGGCTACCAATTGATAAAAAAAGATATGTATGTATGGAAAAAACTTTAAAAAATTGAGGATTGGAGTTCTTACCCAGCATATGTCAAGGTGATGTTGAAGTTCAAAGTTCGAACATGTAGCTTGACTCATGTCAAAAATTTGTTACGCATTGGGAGTTGAAGATACGAACTAACTAGTGCCAAGAGGAAAGGATGGAAAAAAATCAGCCATACATTGAGGGTTAGGAGTTGATCTATGACATCACCTGCAACAAGTCAAAAGATGGGGAAAACTCCAAACTATAGAGATCTCCATACTCCTATGCATCATTATCTCACTATATTTTTTAGGCCGCTTTATCTTACTATTAAATAGCTAATGATATTTGCAATATCTTCCCTTTGGCAAGAGCATACCATCCTAAAATCTATGTTTTGAATGTTACTATGTTCCAAGTTTGGTAATACCATTGTGGTGTTACTAACATCTCTTTCTAGATCTTTATCCTTTACAATAACTTTTGATTTTGTCACCACTGATAGGGCTATAAATCATTATGTGAGCTATAACTACTCGTAGGATGTGATATGACTCTTGTTGTTCATAAAGTAAAACATTCTTTCTTACTGGTATGAAGAGTATATTTATCCTTCATTTACTCTTACTATATTTTCTTTGAAATTCTCTTTAATTTTGATCCCTCCTAGGTGAATATTGTCATATGATTTGGAACAAAGATATTACTTCTCAAGACACTACTTTATCATCCACTAAAACAATCATTTTTTACTTCTCTTTGTGATTGTGAATGGTGTCATTATTTCTTGTTCATTGATGGAGGATATTGCTCGTCATTTTTCTTCTCAATGTTTTTTATGATTATGACTATCACTGAAGCATATTATTCATTATGGACTTGTGAATGTGGAGAATCATACATACTTTTTTCTGCTATGTCTATGGCTTCTTCAATGCACTATGATTTTTAAGACTTTTGAGATTCTCATTGTCTTAATTAGCCATGACTGTCCATTCATTGTTGAGTTGACTTGTGTGATGAATTTAAATATTATCTTGACTATGTGTTAATGCTCTTTTAAAGACAAACTATACTTTGATTATTGTCCATGGGCTAAGAACTTTTGGAATGGATCAAAGGTTGTTGTTAATTCATAATGTATAATATTGTTGACTGTTGCTCTTACTCATGTCCTATTGAATACATCATACCTTATGGATGTTCAACTCTTGGATGAAAAGATATGGAAATTTCCTTGCCTCAGAGTGTGACTGAGACTATGTTTCAAATGTTGCAAACTATGCTTGTGCTTGGACTTTGAGACTTTTATGACTGTATATTATGCAATGAGGTCCATGGACTACTATTTGATAAACTTGAAAGTCCCCTTATTAATGAAACTATTCTTTGATGTTAATATCCTTTGAAATGATACTCCACTTGGAGCTTTGAATCTAAAGTGTCCTTGTTATGAGTACTTGGCATTGTCAGAAATTTTCTCATGAATACCACTATCTTTTAAAACCTTTTGAGACTAAATATACACTCATTCATATTACACATCTAATGTTCACTGATACAAAGACCCATATAAAAGGGAATGGTCACTATTCCTTTCATTAAGGAAAATGGTAGTCTTTAATGGATTGTCTCTTCCAATCTAACCGCTCATGACCTCATGATAAATTATATTTCTCTTTGATGGCCAACTGAGACAATTATTCTCTCTAAAACTTTTGATAGCTCTGAGAACTATCCCTAAAGATTTTTTATCTACACATTCGATCTTTAAATGATTACCCTTGATTCTATGTTTTTGTTAAGGAACTATCCTTCTTAACTATGCCCGATACATGGATTTGTCTCTAGGTTTCTATCATGACTTGTGCTCTATCAAATCTCCTCTATTTGAGCTACCTTGAATGCATGCCTACCACTGTTTGAAACTTTGATAGTCTATATCCTCTATGTTGCCAACGTTGAAAGGCTCCTTTATCACTATGAATATTGGCTTAGGTGTATGGCTTCTACAATAAGCATAGGATAGTATTTATATTGATTTGATACAAAAATTCTTACTCACAACTGTCTTTGCAATAGCGAATGTCCTTATTGTCACATACAATGAGTATGGTGGCATCTTTGTCATATTTTAAAAATGATCTCTTATCTAAGTGTTTTCTCATATTGTTTTGATTATCTCACCAGTAAAAACCCTTCATCACTGTGGTTTGATAACTATCTACACTCGTGGAGAGTTATTTGACCGCTCTTTGTATCATCTATGGATCTAGTGCTTTTGGTTTGACTGGCAACGCTTGGTCTCTAACTTTGTATGACTTCTACTGTCACTACTCATTCTCTTCAAGTTGTCATCTACGTTACCATTTCTATATCATTTTTGACTATATTTTGGAATTGATAAGCTTCTTTTGATAGTAAACTTATCATTGAGATCTCATAAGGCATTGTGCCTACCACTTCTTGGATATATGCCATGATAAATATTGTCATACTTTTGGTTGCCTTGTGTTTACTCTTTCTTTTATTTGTCTCAAGCCTTATTGTAAATGCTTATGTTGCCTCTTTCCTGTGATTAAAAGATTTGATATATCCACTATAGTGAGGTTTGACTGTGAATGAGGATAGTTCATGACCCCTTTTGTGATAAGTTTATTTTAGATCAAAAGTTGACCTAGATGATCATCAAATGAGAACTATTGGATATCATAATCACTATGCATAATGAGTTTTTGTTAGAGAGATCAAGTATTATATTAAAAAAGTAATTAATTTACAAGGCTACTTTGATGCATTTTATTCCTACCTCTAGGAGGTAGCAAATTTTTGATGTGCGCTCTTCTAATTATATGTTAATTCAGGCTTCTAATAGATTGAGGTTCTCTAACATGCACATAGATGACTCAAGCATCTTAATTATGTCTCTTGGAGGTTGAGACCTACAAATGGGGCATTGTGCATTTCACTGTATCCTCTTTAGCATTAGAAAGAGTTGTTCCTCCCCCTATTAACAAATGTTGAAAGGTGCCTATGTGCTCAATGGGTCTCTTAGCTTGTAAAAATTGCCAACATTCATGAAGAAAAATAAAAAAATGTCATTAGTGAAATGATTACTCATTGAGATCATCTTAAGATGACTTAAAACACAATTGTCATATCCCACAAAAATAAATACTGCCCAAATATGCCTCAGAAGCCTCTAATTACTTAAAAGTTAATACTATCCTCTAGATGTCAAAGGAAATTTGGTCATGTGCATTGACCACTACAATTTGGAATGCAAAAGAGGGAATGTACCTGATAGTCTGCTACAATTTTAAGAACAAAGAGACTCTATGGCACCGAGAGGTTGCAATTGTAGCCTATGTTGTCCATAATCCCTCTTGCAACAATAACGAGATGTGAGGTAACAGTTATAAAATTTGGATGAAGTCAAAGAGACATTTACAAATACAACCTACCCTTTATAATACCTAATTGAAAAAATGGATGCAATGCAAGTCCTTGTATCAATAATGTTTGGCAGATAGTAAAAAACTAGAACAATAAATTCCATATAAAAGTGGTTAGACTTAAAATGATAAGGAAAATTAAAAAATGCTAAAGAAAATGTCAACTAATAAAAAAACTTACAAGGATGAGGCATATTCACAACTTTTGCAGTCACGCCATGGATATCAACACTAGAAGCAACTCATAGTGTTAGTTTACATTCAAGACAATATGGGAGTTCATTATACCCAACAACTTGTGATGTTGTTGTTCGTGTTGGCTTTGTTGGACCCTGCAATTAAGATTCAATATACATTATTCAATAAGATTAACTGTGCAACATAATGAAATATTGAAAATTGTGTTATCTTATTGAGTTTCGCTTTGTTTCGAGAATAGTTTAATATTCTCTACTTAACAAGGCCAACCACGTGAAGGTGGAAGCTCATTTGGCCCCTCCCCCCCTAACATCACTCTAAATTCCCCGTTAACATCTAAAATTCATTCATTCTTTCATCCATTATTAAAATATAACATTCATTCATTATCGGATAACATTCATTAACACATAACATTCATTAACACACAACATTCATCAATATTCATTAACACATATCATTCATGAACATTCATTAGCACAAATCTACATTCATTAACACATAAAATTCAGTCATTCTCAAATAAGGTAGATTACAATCATTTCTTTTTTTTCTTTTTTTGAAGTTATGTAAAGACTAAGTGGAGCATCATTTTCTTCATCATTTCCCCCATCTTCAGTTGTTCTGCCATCTACTCATGATCTCGATGTATGCCTAGTCCTATACTAAGGACGAGAACATTGAACCAAAGGGGGGTCCTCTGCAATAATAAAGAAATGGGTTAAATTCAAATTTTTTTTTTTATTGTTACAAGTATTTCATTAATTTAAAGAACATAACCATGGTGCTCTTTACTTGATGGGGCCACATCATCTTCCACATCATTTTGTCTAGCCTCAACCTCAACATGTTGAACACCCTCTAGATCCTCTAGAGTTGGAATGTGAAATATTACATTAATCAATACACCAATTGCAATTAAATTTGTTTAAAGGAATAACAATGGTCATCTTTACCTGATTGGGGAACATCACGTTCCTGATGTTGTCTACCCAGATTATGCTCCAATTGGTCGCCACCAACTACATGCTCTAAAATATTAACAAAAAAGGTTACATCAATTACTACACTAATTACAATTTAAGATGTTTAATTGTATTAATAATTACATAAAAAAATTTGAATAGCAAATGAATACCTCCACTATTGCGATGCACATCCGGACCTTCATGTCTAGGTTGTGTTCCATGATAAACAGGCTCCATTCCAATGTTATGCGCACTGTTATCATTGCTTGCTTATTTTCAAAAAAATATAGTCACTTTATGTTGGAACTTAACATCAAATAGATTATTGGTAAAGTATTCAATTTGAAATAATTTTTATTTAGCTTATTTAACTTTGTGACGGATGCACCCGAATCTCATGTTTTCCCACTCAATTCTCATAGTCATCCAGCCACGACTGTATAGCCTTGCTGGTAGGCAATTCTCTCGTCATCTTCTGTGGGTGCTCTATTGAATTCAGAGCCCTGTATTTTTGCTTAGTATCATGTTTTTTTCTTGTATTGTTTGATAAAAAAAAATTGTTTGCAATTTATAAATATTTTGATGCGATATTTCATTTACTGATTCTTACAATTTGTGCAACAAGTTTCATATAACCAAAGGAGTCGAGTTTGTGTTGCCTGTGTTTTTCTTGTCTTGCCTTGGTTTCCTTTGACATGTCACTCAGTCTATGAAAAGTTTGAAATATGTTAGATTATATAAATATAAAGAGTAATTAGTACATAATTACATTCTTAATAGTATCACATACTTTCTTCTGGCGTCTAGTGGTGTATTTCCTTTTTTCCTTTCAATTCTCTCCTTCGCATCCAAAACCAGGTCCTTCCACTCCCTCTCTGGAATCATGGGGGGATGCTTGTACTTTACGTTCTTCTCTAAATGTGTCATGTATTGGTCCCTCGCATACTTTAGATATGTGCCAACTTTTTCAAGGAGCTTGGTTTTGTCGAATGTGTCATTTCTGAACAACCCAACCATATGGTTTGTGAGTTCATCTTTTAACTTTTTTTTCTTGGTCATTCCACCTTTAAAGCAAAAACAAACCTATTAGATTTAGAAATAAACTGAACCTACCTTTGATATAGTTCAAGAAATGGATCAAAGGAAAACTATTCTAGCAATGATATGAATTCAAAATAGTGGATTAGGGTTAGTTCACATATGATGTTCCACCTTTTACGTATGGTGAGCCCAAATATTTGCAATTGATGTCATTAAGATTTTTATAAAAAATATCGTTTCCTGCAAAAAAATCATGGGATCATTAGTCCAAAATGAGTGATCAATAAGTAAATTACAATTAGCCTATATATAATAATAATTTTAAAGTACCTAGAACCTTCTGTATCTTTAAGGGAACCAATTCTTTGTTGCTCACCATCAGTGTGGCCTGTATTGTTCCCGTACTAGCAATACAGGAAGATCCAGGAAATGATGGAATGTTATCACCAATAGTCACCTCTGGCGCATCCTCATGTGCATCTCTTGCTATAGAAAATGAATCCACTATGAAATGCCCCCAAGAAAGAACACTTCAAGGGAAATAAACACATAACAACAGAGAGAGAAAAAGAGGGATCTACCAACAGTGGGTGGGTCAACATGATGTGCAATAGACGATGTATGCATGATGCATGTTGCCGACATTGCAGTTGACAATATAGGTGGGGCTAACCTCATATGAGGCAGTGTTTGCATAGGAACATTGACAACACCTCAAGAATAATACATTAAATATATAAAAACAACAAGAATTGTAAACAAGGATGAACCTTTATTAAGAATTGTAAAGAAAGATGAACCTTTATTAAGTGTTCGATGCTAATCTTAATGATACAACAGTATGAAGGAGGAAAAAGGTAGGGAAATTTGTGACAAGAGGTCAGTGTAAAGGAAGAAGGAAGGAGGCACCTTGAAGAACACTGTAATGTATTATGGTTTGATAAAATCAATAAAATATTATGTTTTGGAACTTGTTAATTGCAAATTTCCATGTCAGTCGCGTTTCATGCATTGTTTCAAGTTTCTTATCATCAAGCAAATAGATTAAAAATGTCTAATCAAGGATTGGAGGGTGAAGTGTAATGAATTAATTGTGTTTTGTGCCAAGTTAGAGAAATGACCATGAAGAATGAGGAGAGTTTGAATTGTTTTTTCTCTAAACTGTCCAAAACCCTCAGTTCTGGGTCAGACACAAGGGTTTGTTTTGATTACATAAAATCAGGTATTTGAAAGGTACCCGAACCTTGAACAAACTAGGAGAAAGAACTGCTAAAAAAAGTGCCTGGTCACTTCAAAAAAAAAAATGAACCCACTGAAAGGGATCAACTTAACACAACATTACATAATAAAGTATCTCGGTACAGACAGCAAAAGGAAAGCATAAAGACAGCAAAGAGACCTAACCAGGGATAGCAACAGAAACTAAATACTATTCATAATTTCCTCGGTGTGAACAACCATTTGTTTCATGATGTTTGCTGAGGTCTTCAGATCCTCCAGCTCATGACCTTCGATGTCGCCTTTTTTCTTTGTGTTAGCTCTGGTCCTCCTTTCATGCCCTTTCTTGTTCGACTGCTCTTTATCACCATCCTTTTCAACATCATTCTCAAACCTCTTAATAAGGATGTTCATGTTGTCCACTGAGGATTTGAGGATTTGGAAATTTTGGTCGGCAATATTCTTTACATTGAGCTCTAGCTTGTCAATTCTAGTGCTGAAATCTTTCATTTTATTTTCCATTTCCTTAGGGTTTGTTAATATCCATTGATGTAGTCATTGAAAACTTCTCAAATTCTAGATTCCTATTGTCAACTCAAGTATCTCTCATATTGAATTGGTCTTATGTTAAATGGTTGTACAAATGTCAAGAAAACTAGTGCCCTAGCAGACTGAGACAAAGTTCTCCTTGTTTTGGGACAACAAACCATATTGTTTTGTTGAGTGATGTCCAATGGGTTGAAATAGGACTGTGTTGATTAAATAAGATTGGAACAACTCTAAATAACCTTCCCCAATATAATGGACATTGATCCTAAGGTATTGAGGCACTAAAAATGGCATGAGTACAATGTTTATGGATTGCAAACTATGTTTGAAGATCTAATATGTCTGAGACAATATCAAGTATGATGTGTTTTGGGTGCTCAAAGTGATAAGCCAAGAAAGTTTCAATCTATTTGTTTGATCATGACAGTCACAATGAATGGTAGTTTGGGTTCCTTATTTTGCAGTTTTGGAATTTGTAAGGATTCTATGGGTAAGTGCAGATTGTGAGTACTTGGGCAGTTGGAGTAGACATTAATGAGATGAGGACATTGAAAGAACACTCTTGGAGGACAGGGGTAAGTATATGTTAAGGTATGATGGTTGAAATAATTGGAATTTTCACAATGTTAAGGCTAACATGGAGTTGCTTGAACATGTAACTTGTCTTGTTGGAAGTTGAGCTCAAGTAGAATGTGATGAGCTTTAAAAGGAGAGAGTATCATATAGTGAGAGGTGAGTTGATAGTGAAGAATAAATCATAGTATGAAGCTCTCAAAAATTATAAGTGATGAAGTGAGAGGTTGATCCAAGTCAAGCATCTAGAAAAAGGATGTGTTGGGGGTTTGTTGAGAACAAGTGAAGGGATGTGTAAGGGGGTTTGTTTCCCTAAAGTATGAATGATCAGTCATGAAGAGCATCAACTAGATCCCTCTACATCAACTACATAATAAATATATAATCAATAACACTAGCATTAAAAAAGAAAGTTCACAAGTCCAAAGAAGGTGTTGTTTTAATGTATAGAACATGGTCATCACCTAAACTATCTGCAATACCCTAATCATGGCAACCAGGTTGATGAGGATGCATAAAATCCTATAAAATCAACATGTACATATTTTAGTTAGTGACATAAAAGATAATAAAATATAAACCATTATTGAACTTTTGTTATAATTAAAGCTTTCATTAATGCTTACTTGCAAGTTTTGTGTTGTCTGCATCAATTGTTGCACCCTCTCTTTTATCTCATCAGTCTGAGGGTTCATGGATGCTAAAGCAAGAATCTCTATATTAATTTTTTTAATAGACTTTTTCATCATTTCTATAGGGTTTGTGGTAAATATGATGTCATCATCACATAATACTATTGAGTCCACGTCCCTATAGAGGTGTTGAGGTACTGCAGGTCCCTTTCCCTTTCCCTGAACATCCATCTATGACAAGAATATTATTAACACTATCAAAATTACTCCAAAACACTCAAGAAAAGAACATAATAATGTAATAGTTTGCTTTTATCTAATTTGTACAATTACAATGAGGTTACCTACTCGATCGAAGTGTCGGGACCTACATCCTTGTCTGTGCTATGTGACAGATCCATGTCACCTTGTGACAAATAAAAAATATTAAAAACGTTAGCGAAATGAAACCAATAGACTTAGCAAAAAAACTTAATAATAAAATGGTATATTGGAGTCATTAATTGGAGGTTGGTTTAAATGGTATATAGTATTTGTACAATTACAATGAGGTTACCTACTCGGTAGAAGTGTCGGGACCTACATCCTTGTCTGTGCTATGTGACAGATCCATGTCACCTTGTGACAAATAAAAAATATAAAAAACGTTAGCGAAATGAAACCAATAGACTTAGCAAAAAAACTTAATAATAAAATGGTATATTGGAGTCATTGATTGGAGGTTGGTTTAAATGGTATATAGTATTTGTACAATTACAATGAGGTTACCTACTCGGTAGAAGTGTCGGGACCTACATCCTTGTCTGTGCTATGTGACAGATCCATGTCACCTTGTGACAAATAAAAAATATAAAAAACGTTAGCGAAATGAAACCAATAGACTTAGCAAAAAAACTTAATAATAAAATGGTATATTGGAGTCATTAATTGGAGGTTGGTTTAAATGGTATATAGTATGTACCACCCCCATGATAGTAACTTTGTTTGTATCTATACGATTCAAATTGTAATCAATTAGCAGCTCTTCCCCTGCACTTATTGATTTTATCACACATACGAATATATGATTTACCTCACGCACCTCAAATACGCAATTGGGTTTCTTATTAGTTGATCCAAGTCGCATACTATTTATAAAACCTGCAATATTCCCTATTACTTTTGGCCTTCCATCAATGTATATAGCCACTCGTTTACTTTTATCATTATCTTTCTATTGTATATAATTTGTTGAAAGTGCATACCTACTCATACTTTTTTATATTGAATAATCTGCATCCAATTTTTATAATTGTAACAAGGTCTGACATACTCCATCAATTCAGAAACTTTGTTGTAACAGACCTTTATGCCGTCCATGGAAAATAGGCTCAAACCATGTAATGATGAAGGTGTTATGCGATATATCCTCTCGTTAACATAAAAATCAGTGTTTATTGGAGGAATTTCCTTGGGTACCCATTGTTTTTGTAGATGTTTGTACCTCAAGGGCACCTCGATTTCACCTTTGGTCTCATCATCATAAGAACATGACCCCCCTTGAGCAAGGAAAAATTCTATGCGTTTATTGAATTTTATTCTAATCTTTTGACCTCTAGTTGATCTCTCTATTTTAGATCTACTACATGTCTCACTTTTGTGTTCTATTCCTACATTTCCCTCACTCGAGGAAGACACATCTGACAAATACCTATTTGGTGATCCCTGCACTCCATCAAATGAGAGAGTTAGTTGGTAATGAGAGAGATATTTTTCAAATGAGGGTAATGTTGAAGAAGAAGTCTGCCCTAAAGTTGACGTTGAGATTAAAATTTGAATAAGTCCAACTAGGGCCTCAAGTGTTGATAACTGTATTAGATTTGTTGCTAATGTCGAGGTTTGAAAAACTCAGGAAGTTTGTTTTCCTAGTAATTTTTTAAAAATAAACTGTTTCTATAGGGTGTATTGACATATACCTGTCGATCCATGAGACTGTGCAGGATCAATTGTGTTTTCTGGCGCATGATCATCATCTTCCATAGGATCATTATCTTCAGCTTCGATATTCACACCTCCATGTTCCTCCACTTCGAAAACCATATTCTCCAAGTTGTGTTGGTCCATATCATGTGCCCTGGGGTGCTCGACCTATATAAAAATGATCAACATAAATAAACCATGATCATGATCTCATCATTAAGTGATTTCTTATGTATATAAATTGTTAAAATGATATAATGAATAACCTACCAATGGATGATAATCATTTCCCTCTTCAATGTGACCATGCTTCCTACAATGTTTCTTAGTTGTTTTGATTAGAAGTCTTCTAGTCTTTAAGCACTTACAAATTTCGCAGTGACAATAACATTTTCCATCACGTTTTCTTTTCAAGTTAGACCACAATCTAACAATTGTCTCCTTATTTTATTCTTTTCTGATATTATCTGACATGGTCTTTCTTCACAGGCAAAAAAATCAGGCTATGGAAACTTGGGTGCATAACCTTCACAAACTACACAAAAGGACATCGCAAGTATGGAAGTCTTCTTAGAACTAGTTATATAGAAGTTGAAATGTTAGTTATGAAATGATGTTTCAATATAATATACCAAATTAAAATACTTAAACATAGAAAATTGCAAGTCGAACCAGAACCATTTAACTCTTCTTTTTCATCTTAAAACATTGAACTTAATAGAGAACGTGTTTAATGTAGCTAGTGGTCACAACTTCTTTTGAGATAGATGTTAAATCATTAGATGTTCAACATAAAATTATTTTTCCTCTCCCACCAAATCTTCCTCCCTCCCTCTTTCTCTCCCTCCCAACAAAATGTTGAGTGCAGATGCTAAATGACATCAACAAAACTACCCTCATCATGGTGTCTAAAAAAATACTTAAGGAGGCAAACAGTTGGAGTGAGATGATACACTTCAATTGTATGGATAGATCATAATGAGCAGTTGAGGAATATGTTGAGGACCAAGAACTGTACAATGGACCACATACTCTTGTTGAAGAAGGAAATTGTCATAGGCATCCCTCTACCTTCTTTAACTCTTCATTCTACTCACTCTCTTCTGCAATTGCATGTTCATTGGATGCATTGTTTTCTATATGCTTCCCTTTCCATGTAGTAGTCTATGTTATCCTTTGCTACACCTACAACACAAATGGTCATATTTGACCTTATTTATATATTTGAAACTTCAAAAAACAAAACTTTCATATTTTGCCTCATAGAGGCTTGATGGCCAATTAGGTGTTCCTGCACCAATTGACTATGAGAATGCTATGAAAAGCTCCAATCATTGGTCCACTCTCATGTCTTTTGGTCATCTAAGACTCTTTTTTACTGTTAGGACAATTATTTATTCCCTTTTGGATTGTGGCATGCTTTTACAACTGACTTGTGAACTCCTTGACTATTAGGACAATCATTTTTCTTTCTCCTTTACTATAGCTTTTTGTTCTTTTCCATGATAGTGGTCATGATATATTAAAAAGACTATTTTATGTGATTCGTAAGTGACTGCAACCTTAATGTATTTGCACCTTTGACTCTTTTCATTTTCCATCTTGTGATTGATATGACATTTTGAATGTCCAAAGACCTCTCTAACAGTTGAAGATAAACACAAGAACAATTACTAATGAGTCGTGACATGAGTGTGCTCACTGTTTTGTTGTCTTCTCGGGTTAAGTATACATTGTAATAGCATCTATGACCTACAAATAGTTGTATTAAATCCCATATCTATGAAAGTGATCCTCACACTTGTAATTTTGTTTTTGATATGTTGTTTTGATCTTTTACTATGGAAATGACCTTTGCACTTTTGATCTTTAAGAATTTTCTCACCTTTGTTATCTCGGCTTAGTAGTATTAAGAGACATTGGAAGAGTTTGTTGTGCTTAGTTTGGGTAGCAACTTGCTCTTTTTCTTCTCAAGCAAACTATTTAGCCAAACAATTATTTTGGAGATTTCAAGTGGCCATGCAAATTCCTAGGTTGTCCTAATGATATCAAATTCTAATGCAATGAATGCATGGGATAGATATCTTCAATTCATCTAGTATCATAGTAGTGAGATCTCTGGATATCTTAATAGTAGAAACAACACTATAAAATTTTGGAATCAAGCTTCTTAATATTTTCTCTATTCATTCATGTTATCTATATATTCACTTGAAAGTTTCATTCGATTAACTATACCTTCGACATTTGTCAAAAAATGATGATTCACAAATTCACTATTAAATATTTTTATATATTTTTTTTAACATTTGTAGTTTATAATGTCAGGTCTTCATTCTAGAAATATTATTTTTAAATTTTTTTATGAAAGCAAGACTTTTACATGAGAAGAGAAGTGATTAAAGCTAAAGGGTACACTTAAATAGGTAAGCAGCTCCATTCTTCTAAAATAAAGGCTACACTTCTCCATTAAAACAATCAAAATAAGTATATAAGAAAATAAGCACTTAAAACTAAAATATATGCTTAAAATAAGTAAGCAACTTTATTTTTCTAAAACAAAGACCTTCTTCTCCATTAAAACAATCAAAATATTTACATAAAAAAAAGCATTTAAAACTAAAAGACATACTTAAAATAAATAAGCAACCCTATTTTTCTAAAACAAAACTACACTTCTCCATTAAAACAATGGAATTCCAAATAGCTCCTTGTTTGGTTTCAAAGCCTCTCTAAATATAGAAAGTTATTGTTTTCAATACCCCCAACTACTATCTATTGACAAGTGATCATTAATTATAGATGGCCCAATTTCTTCGAAATCACTACCATCCTTGGAAACTCGCTCTCCCTTCTCTATAATGTCGGCAAAGTCACCATTTTCTCCTTTGAGTTCTCACAAGGCACTGCATATTGGATCACTATAACTGTTCAGTTCAGTAAGTTTTTGTTAATAATATCTTTCACAAAAAACATTTAGTTATTTGATAGGGGAGTACAATTTCTTAGGCTGAAATCTTTACGATTGAGAGTCAAAGACTGAAGGGTATCCATTTCATCAAATTTGTTTATAGTACAATTCCAATATCATCTCTTATGCTATCAGATCTTGCACCCAATAAGATTTGATTCTTGACTCGTTCATTTAAAACCATTCAATTTCATCAGCAAACAAAAGACTATAACAACGAATTCTACCACAGCTGCAACTTGTCAGTCGTGGAACAACAAATTGTGGCAGATTCTGTAAGTCCATCTTGTTATATATGTGCTATTAATTTTTCCTCAATGTTTTGAGTTGCTGGATGGAATGGCTTAAGTCACACACACTAAGCTTACTCTTCTAGGCTTAAAAGTGTTACACATTTAGAGTTGACTGACATTTTCTAGGATTAATATGTTGCTTAATGTGTGTGATCACACTAAGAATACACTTCTAGATTTAAAAGTGTTAAACACTTAGAACTGACTAACATTCTCTAGATTTAATATGTTACCGAGTGTGTGTGATTTAAGACTGACCATTGTAGATGGCGTCGACAGTATGGTAAGAAAAAAAGATATCATCTTGATTAATGAAAATTGCTAAAACATGAAATTCTAAATTTGCTGCAGGTCCAAACAAGATATGAAGATTCATCTAAATACATGGATATATATGACTTGTGGTCATCACCATTAATTTTTCAGATCTGTTATCAGATGACCCAATTCCACTAGATGAAATCATTCCGTCCACTGAACAATTCATGAATACAATCAGTATCACCCCGTGGGTAAATGATAGTGGAAGCGCCTTTGTAGATTGGAAAAGTTATAGGCCTCCTGTGGCCCCCTGCAGGGTAGGCAATCACAATCCTTACATAAGCGATGCCTAAATTTGTTGCAGGTGCAGATAGGATATTAAGATTCATCCCTCAATACCACTTATTGTGTGCCTCCTCAAGACGTGGATGTATATGATTTGTGGTTGTCACCACCTTGTTCAGATTTGTTAGCAGATAACCCAATGCCACTAGATGAAATCATTCCATGCACTAAACAATCCCTATAAAATTCATGAAACCCATGTGGAAATAATATTTCCAATACTAAGCTCAAAAGATTATTCCAACAAATGAATCCTAGAAGAGTTCGAGGAAACATTTGTGAAGCCCTACCACACCATTTATTTTCTAAATGAAATAAACCAAAACCAATATTCCTACAACTGTTGCTTCAATCCGTTTACAATAAACGAATCTATTCACAGCAAATGAAAAGTGGATCTAATTTATCGATTTATTATTGTGTTCACATCATCGATTGAAGCATCATTATAGGGCAAGATTTGATGTTTTTTATGATGTTTATCAGACAACAGAGAAAAAAATAGTAAATTGGTTGCAAAAAAAAACCTTACCTAAGGAGTGCATTGTTGTGGAGAGATCGCTCTAGTGGGGGGAGGGAGGCAAGAACAACTTCAACTTTGGCAGACGATGCTCCCGGCGTGTGCTTGGTTTCTTTTTAAATGAACCTGCGTTGTTGTTTTTTTAATAATGATGCCCGAGTTCGTCGAAATTTTGACGGACAATTTCCATCGGAATTCCGACGAACTCGGGCATTTAAAAAAAAAAATCAAATTTGATCACAATATGCCTTGTTCGTCAGAAACCTTCGTCAAAATTTGAGGCCAAATGTATTAGTGTGTAGATAATTCAATGGTATTTGTTTGAAGAGTTGGATGAACCTATCTTTTTCAATAGGTTATTCAACTGGGAGTCTTTCATGTACAGTTTCTGCTATAGCCCCCTTATTTTCAAACCAATTCAGTTGTGGTAGACCTTCTTGCCCCAGTCTTTCACGTGTGGGTGTATGAGGCAAATAGATTTTGGTTTCAAAGTTGTGCTATGAGCGGGTGTTATGCTTGTTTTTATTGATGCACTTGAAGAGTATGATGAAACAATTTGGGTGTTGATTCCATTAGTTGGTGTTATGCTTGTGCTTGAAGAAGAAGATGTAACAATTTGGGTGTTGATTTCAATAGCTAGTGCTATTCTTGTTTTTGTCACCACATTGGCATTTGATGATGGTGCACATACAATTGTTGATAAGTTGTCCTGTGTAGTATGATCTGGATTGGTGATTTCATTTATAAGGGGTTCATGAACAACTTGTGTATTGGAATCATGAGGGAGACTAGCAGAAATGATAATGGGATCTTGTTTAGGAGGTGGATGTTGGATGGTACTTGAAAGAACATCTTGCTCTTGTGAAACAAGGGTGTTATTATGAGTAGAATAGAAAAGAATGAGGGGATCATCATAAGACTCTTGGTTGACAAGATCTTGATCAAAAATTGGGTATAATGAAAAGGTTTGTTCTTGATCTTGATTTATTTCATGACTAATTTCTTCTAATTTTGGATTGTCCTCTTGACATGGGGGAGTTTGCATGGGAGATTTTTGGAAGGTTTCAACCTTTTGAATTGATGAGGAAGGATTTTGAATGAGATCCTTTGATTCATGACTTGAATTAGATTGGATTTTTGCTATGGATACCCCTTGGGAGATTGTGTTATTGGGTAGAGATGGTGTGGATTGGTCTTGTGTGACTTCAAGGGATGATGAAATGGTGGATATATATGGTTGATTTGGATTTTGGTTGAAAGAGATTTGATTTTGGTTGAAAGAAGTATGATTTTGGGTGAAAGAGGTTTGATTTTGGTTGAATGAATTTTGATCTGGACTTTGGCTGAAAGGGGTTTGATTTTGGTTGAAAGAGGTACTTTGAATGTTGGGTTGATATTATTGGTATGGTAGATATGTTGGGTTGAAAGAAGGTTGACATGACTCTAATGTTGGTTGAACTGAGGTAAGAATGATTTTGTTGAAGAATGAAGGTTGACATGTTTGAATGGTCTCACAAGAAGAAGAAGGTTGGCATGATAATGATTCCCTCATGGTTATCACCTCCCTCATCATATTTTCTAGCCAGCCCCTATGGTTGCTAGGATTAGTCATGTCTCTCATTTGTTGTTGCAAAGTATTTATTTGTTGAGCTAAGATGTCTATGGATGGTGATGGAATAGGAATGGAAGAGATGAATTGTTCACCTTCCCTACGAAATGCATAACACCAGTCCATGATGTTTGCTTGATTTGTTTGGACCTAGGATCACAACATGTAAGATGTTTTCTCCATTTCTTGAATGTTTGATTTTTATTTTGATGTTGATGTTGACACTTGATCTTGTTGTAGGTGTTTTGATCTTGTTGATCTTAAAACTTGACTTTGTTGAGGGATTTGATCTTGTTGTAGGTGTTTTGATCTTGTTGTAGGTGTTTTGATCTTGTTGATCTTAAAACTTGACTTTGTTGAGGGATTTGATCTTGTTGATGTTGATGTTGCAAAGACACGGTAGCAAGAAAAGAAAACAATCTAAACTAAACAAAGAGATCACTTGTTTAAAGGACTTTTTCAAATCCTCATGAATGTTGAGATCTTTTTCAAGACCCCATTTTATTTTTGATAGTATTTTGGCAATTCGATAGCACATCAAGCAGACTCTCCTAAAGACAAAAGGTCACGAGTATTACCACAACCCACATCTTGATAATCCATCAGCTCAAACAGCCTTGTCACATCCTAGGGTACTCTAGGGTGAGCCTATTTTTTTGCCTTTTTCTAGAAATTAGACCAAAGAAGATTGCTCCTCAATTGGCCCATTATCCTGGGAAATATATGGTGAGTGTCTCGGGGACAACTTCTTCCCCACCCTTGCACTATGATAATCCAAGTGTCTGGTTACTGACTCAGATGGGCTTCTAATTTATAAGGTGTTTAGAAAGGGTTTTGTTTGAGTGGACACAATCAACAGCGTTTTACACTCCGTTGAGGGAGGTCTCCCAGTATGTAGAGGTTACACTCTACAGATTTCAATGTACCGTATAGGCACTAAGAGGCATAACGTTATTGTGACAACATGTAACACTCGTCGCATATGATCACATACATATTTATTTATAGTGGCTTTGATTACTTGGCTTTAGTCGTTGCCACTTAGGTCCTTCCCTTGCACTTGGCCTTATGGGCTACTTGGGAGGCAGACCTTCTAAAGGTGTTATCCTAATGCAAAAAATGAAATAAAGCATGAAAAAGGTGGGTCTGGCTTTTTGATCACCCAAAAAATGGGAGAGCATATACCTATCACCTTGAAGACATGAAGAACAATGATTTCTTTTAAACCTTTATTACAATGTTTTCTAAACTAAGTGGAGATGTTGCTCCACACAGGCATGGTGTTCATTTTTAACCTTCATAGCAATTTGTGAAAGAACGGGAAATAATTTGATTTTTTTCTTTTTAAAAGCACCAAAAGAAGTTCTCTACTCTAACCTTGCAGAGAAAATAACGTTAGTAGACACATGGTGGGCTATCCAACCTAATTTCCTTCCTTTGGTTACAAAAATCTGCTTCAGTGTTTATCAATGATCTGTTATAAAAACAAAACACTAAAAGACTAGAATTTAAGAAAAATGAAAGAATAGAGAGGTTTTTTTTTTTTATACATAAGGAACTTGCTAAAAATGGAAACTGCCAAAAACAGAAACTTTCCAGAAATGAAAACTTTTCAGAAACAGAAACCTGCCAAAAGGGGAAACTTTCCAAAAACGGAAACCTGCCAAAATGGAAACATTCCAAAAATAGAAACTTTTCAGAAATGAAAACCTACCAAAAATGAAATATTTTCAAAAATGGAAACCTGCCAAAAATGGAAATTTTCCATAAATGGAAAACTGCCAAAAATGAAAACTTTCCAAAAATGGAAACTTGCCAAAAATGGAAACTTTTCAAAAGTAGAAACTTGCGAAAACCAGAAACTTTTCAAAAATGGAAACCTGCTAAAAATGAAAACTTGCCAAAAATGAAAACTTTCCAAAAATGAAAAACTGCCAAAAATGAAAACTTTCCAAAAATAGAAACCTGCCAAAAATGGAAACTTTCTAGAAATAGAAACCTTCCAAAAACAAAAAAATTTCCAACAAGGAAACCTGGCAAAACTGGAAACCTGTAGGCATACAAAAAATTTCAAATTGTTATTAGTTCATGTCAGGTTCACCAAATGTTCTCAGGGTTAAAATCATTATAATTAATCAAATTATAAGAGCGAATCACAAACTCTAATCTAATTAGAATTAATCATAAATAACAATCGAATAATGCAAAACCAATTGAATAATGAACAAATGAATCTAATTAAGACTCCCTCAATTGATTTGATAAAGCTTCCATTGCTCTTCTCCTTAGTTGTTGTAGAATTGGCTCTCAGGTATTGCACTGATTTCCTGCATAGATTAGACAACTATTTTGAAGACTGTGATTTTAGATTATGTGATTCTAGCTTGAATTGAGAAAAGAGGTTGAATTTATAGATTTTCAACACAAAGGAGGTGAGAATTTGAAGTCAATTGTTGATTGACAAATAGCTGAAATTGATTGATCTGTTAACTCATTAGATTGATCTATTAACAGAATTGATTAACCAGTAGACTGAATAGACTAGCTAGTTGACTGAGTTTATGAATCAGATGACTGAATTGATTGGAGAGATACATGGATTAATTGATCAGTCAGAAAAGATGATTGAGAGTTAAAAGGGTGATTGATGAGTTAACTGAGTTAACTAATTAGATAACTGATTTGATCAATCAGTTCTAATTTTAGCATGTGTTGTAGAATTTTGAAATTGAATTTATTGTCATTTTCAATTTGGATTTGAATTTGGACTTTCAAATGCTGAAATGCACATGAAATTAACTGAAATTCACTTTGGTAAAATATGAATTTAGAAGAAATAAAATTAATTGGAATCAAGTGAAATTAGAATTTGGGAAAAATGACATGGAATTAGATGGAATTAATTGGAATTAGAATTTGGGGATAGGAAGAATTAAATTAATTAGATAAATAATTTAAATGAAATTATTTAATCATAGGAATTGAATTAATTAAATAATAAAGATTATTTAACTAAGGAAAATGTCACAATTAATTAAATAATTGATATTTAATCAATATTTAGAAAAGGGTTAATTGATTAAATAATTAGAGAATAAAAATTGAATAATTAGTGATGTTGGATGTGATTACCAGAAGAAGCAGTTAATTAAATTAAATAATTAAATAGACAAATAATTAGTGTAGAATCAATGAGACATTTTTAGGTGTCTACATAAACCATTAAAGGTTTGAGAAGACTCTAGAAGGAAGCCATTAAAGGCTTGAAGACTTTAAGGGAAGCCATTAAAGGTTTCAAGTGCGTGGGGATAAATAGGATTTCAAATAAATAATTAATTTATTTAAAATTGTGGTGCAACTTGAATTTGTAGGAAAATGCAAGTGGGTGGAGGAAAATAGGAAGATTTATTTTAGCCAAAAGGAGATGCAACTTGCATATGTTGTAAAATGCAAGTGGGGTGAAGGAAATAGGGTTTTTTAATTAAATGAGAAAGGAGATTTTAATTAAATGTTGAATTTCATTAAAATGGCTAGAAGGGGATATTTAATTAACTGTTGAATTTAATTAAAATGGCTAGAAGGGGATATTTTATTAAATGTTGAATTTAATTAAAATGGCTAAAAGGGGATATTTAATTAACTGTTGAATTTAATTAAAATGGCTTAGATAGAAGAAATGGGGAATTAATTAAATCTTTAATTTGATTAATGGTTGATTAGAAGAAAAAGGATATTGATTAAACCTTAGTTTAGTCAATAGGTGGATTAGGGTAATTAAACAAATATAAATTCATTTAATTAGTTGTGAAAGTTTTAGGTGTTTACAAGAGTAAAAGGACCTTTTGATTGGGTTGGATGGCTTGCATTAGGTGATTAATTTGGATAGGATCATTCAAATGAGGTGGATTTGGAGAATATTTGATTGCATTTTAAAACAAATAATAATTCAAAGACATGCAAATGATTTATATTTTAAGGAATTTGGATTAATGGAGTTGCATGAGTTTGGACAATAAAGATACACCAAACACAATATGAACCTATAATTATTCATGTGGGTGTATTAATCCTTGTAGGCTTACAAACATACTATCTATCAAATAATTGGTAGGTAAGGAGTGCCAAATGATTTTATATTTTATAGAATTTTGATAAATGGGGTTGAATTAGTTTTGACAATAAAGATACACCAAGCACAATAAAAACCTATAATTATTTATATGGGTGTATCAATCCTTGTAGGCTCACAATTTACTATTTATCAAATAATTGGTAGCTAAGGAGTATCAAATTACATGGGATACCTTACAATTTGAGACGTGCCAATGCCTTACTCAAAGTAAATTCTACATCTCACCACTTTAAAGTGTGTTGTGAGTAACTTTGTGAGGCTAAGTATTAATCAGTGCACTACAAGAAAGGATTGTTGGTGGCTCCTATTTCATATAAGATGATGGTTGCTAGGTGAGTCCTTGATATGTCGCAAGGGTACTTGAGGCCAAATTCATAGGTGAAAAGGAACCAAGTCAAATAGCTAGGAGAAGAGGTATGACATCATTTTACTTAGCTATGAGAAGGGGTCAACCACCATTTTACTTTATATCCCCAAGGTATAATTTTTTGGGGGGAGGCTTAATTTGATTAGCAAGATTTTTCTTTCAGGAGGTGTATCTTTTAATTTAACCCCCATTTTATACCCTTGGGTATGTTAGAGTTGGGTTCATCCCCCAAGGTGATCAAATTCCTAGGCAAACTGCCTTGGTAGGATGATCTAATTATTTTTTATCACCCAAGCTTGCACAAAGCACAAGGGTATAGCATACATGAATGAAGTCCTAGGGATGAAAATGATAAATGGAAAGGGACCAACATAATTTTATGATCTCGAAGATCACCCAAAGGTGCAAGGAGAGAACATATGATTAGTATGAGCTCACAAACATGACATGCAAGGTTAATTCCCCTTAAAAAATTAAAATGTATCTAGATTGGTGATGAAAAATGATGTATCTAATAAACATTGTTACAAAAAGCATGTTAGTAACTTTTTGAAGTGTTATCTTAGACATGTAATTTTCTACATAAAAATGATGTCAGATGATAAGGTACATCAAAAAAATGACTAACACAAGGGTTAGTAATTCTTAAATGTAATGAAAAATGACAGAACCTTGTCACAAAAACATGCAGACTTCAAAATAAGGTGCAAATTCACCAAAATATGGAGATTTAACCTTATTGTTATGTGAATCTAACCATGATAAGTGTGGATCCTTTATTTTGTGTTGTAGATCTACCAAAATATGATCAAGGCCTTAAAAAATACATATTTATCAACATGAAGTCTAACCTATGGAATATCTTAGGGTTGTGAATCTTTGGACATTAGGACACCTTAAACCATCAATATTTGTCAAAAAAATAGAGAGAAAAAGTTGTTAAATGTGATAGAAATGAAGTTAAAAGTTTTATTTACAAATACACTACAAGAAGTGTAGATCTACTATAGAAGGTTGTAGATCTATTGACTTGTGAGAAAAGCCAAAAAACATGATGAAAAACTATAAACTATGAGTTGAGGGCCAAAAAGGAGTGCTAATATCTTATATCTTAGGTTCACGTTTCCCCATAAAAACACAATATTAAACCCCTAAAAATACAAATAAAGTGGGAACTTTTTTTATAGGAGTGTTATGAGAAATGTAAATTTGTTGCAAGATATGCAAATCTATTAAAACATGTTCTTATGCTGATTTATAAAGAAAAAAAGTGCCTTTGTGTGATGTAGAATCATCTCAAGGTATGTAGAAAAACTGAAACATCTATCAAATACTCTGATTAGAACCTACATGGGACACAAATATACAAACACATGTGCAAATGATTAGAAAAAGGGACATGCATAACACCAAACATGCCAAAGATGTGTACATTAAATTTTGAACATGAAAGAATAACCAAAAACTATATTAACCTATCTAAATCGCAATCCAAATGGAACACTCAAGGTAAATAATAAGGCCTAGGTAACATGTATAAGGGGTCCATCCATTGAGTAAAACTTCCATAACTATGTACACAGGTCAAAATATGCAATATTTGAGGGATTTTGATCGAGGTTTGTGTGTGCAAATGGGGGGCTTTGTAGATTCATTAATTTTAGCATATTAATGAAAAGTGGATATAAAACACAACTAAATAAATATGCATATTTATTTAATTTTTGGAAAGGGGTATTTATATTTAATCTAAAATGGATTTTAGAAAAATGATGATTAAGTAATTCTAAGCTAAAAATAGGATCAGGTGAGTGGTGATGAACAATGATTTTAATCTTTAAATAATAAAATATTTTTTAACTAATAAGAAGTTGAAAATTGAATTAGTAGATATTCATTCAATCAATTATAAAACAAATGGTCCATTAGTTAAGTAATTGATGATGTATCATTTTATAACATGTTCTCAAGTATATCAAGAATCAAGTCTTGGTGTCATGCCCCCTATATTGAATCCATATCTATCTTCCTTCACTATAATAACTTGAATATAGTTAACAAAAAATAGAGGAACGTCGAGTGCATCTGGTCAAAAAAGTGATTAAGTATATATACAATGTTAAGGGAGAGTCTAGATTAGTTACCACATGTTGAGGTTGAAGAAATAAGTGTGATCATGTAAGATAATGATTTGTTAAGATAAACAATTTATTGAAGGGCAATGATTAAGGTATAAGGAAGAGACGTTACCTTTCTAAGAAAAGTCCACCTCAAACAACGCACCCTTTTAGTAATGGAGGGAGGTATAAACAGGGAATCATCAATCACTCAAATACGTCTTCAAAATATCAATACCAAATAAAATATCAAGAAAATCATATTTCAAAGAAGAAGCATCACCACATAAGATAGGGAGAAATAGTCACAAGACAAACTAGTCCATTTCATCACAACCGAACTTAGATCATTTCAGATTATTATGATCAGATATATTAAATGGTATACTTGATATTTATGCCAACCATTTCTTATGTGTGTGTGTTATTTATACATAATAAAGAGTGTTTGAGTATGTATGAGATGTGCTTGATTGTGTGAAACCCACCTTGTAGGAAGGGCCTGGGGTGTAAGATAAAAGAGTATACAAGGCTAAGTAAGTCATTCTAGAGTTGACCGTAATGGTTGTTAGGACCAAAGGGAACTTACATAAAGAGACAAGTAACTCATTTATGACCCTCTCCCGATTCCACAAGATGACAAGTGCCTTTAGGGGGATGTGACATTGATGGGGAAAGCGGATACAAGCCGCTAAGAAAGAGGGTTGTGGTAGACATCCCTCTTGCACTTGGTGTAGAAATGACTTCGAGCCAACCCATCATGTTCGTTCTCCCAAACCTTGATATGCTTGCATCATTAATAATATATGAATATGATAAATTACCTAACCCTAATTATTAAACATATATATGTGTGTATATTTGCATATGTTGTTCAAGTTGTGACTGCAAGATTCATATCTCAGATTGCATCGTTAAAGAAATATTTGTTTGGTAAGATGAACCCTAGCCCTAATTTGTTGCAATTGTGATCTTAGGGAAAGTTATAGGGAAAATTGGGAAGGGGACATTACAATTGGTATCAGAGCATCTTTCCTACCATCCTATGAAAGTTAGTGTATGCAAACTAGCCAAAGGGCTCAAAAGACATTAGAAATAGAAAGAAGAAGGTTTGTGTCTACCAAATAACACCAAGGGAGAATGATTTAGAAAGAGTTAAGGGCCTTCATGGAACAAACCATTCAAACAAATCAAACCCTCATGGAATAGAATGAGAGGAATGAAAGAACCAACCAACTCCTCCTTCAAGCCATTCAAAATATATGTAGCAATAATTCTTAATCCAACCAAATCAATGGAAGGGATGCTAACTCCAACCACTCCAAGAATAACAATAACATCTCCCCAAGGATATCCAACCATAGGCCAACAAGACCTCCCCTCCTACCTAGAGAGGAACGCATGAAAGAAGAAGAAGCAAATGCTCCACCCATGGATAATGTTGATGAAATTTTAGAAGCGTACTCTATACTTGATCCCAAAACCCAATAATGACCTAAAGGAAAGGGTGAGTAAGACAACTCTTCCTAGCTTTGATGTATCAAGAAAATTTATAGCACATCAATGGGTCCAAAAGTTGGACACTTATCTTTCACTAAGCCCCATGCCAAAGGAAAATGCTATCAAATTTGAAATTCTTCATTTGACAAGAACATCCCATGAGTGTTGGAACCATGGCCTTATTACCCAAGGTCATCAACATGTAACCACTTATGATGAATTTACACAAAATATCATCAAAATATTTGATCAATGGCATCCAGAATGGTATTTTAAATAATTAACTCAACTAAAGAAACAAGGAACAATGGAAGAGTTTTCCACCAAATTCTAAAAGTTGGCCATTGTCATACCATAAATATTGTAAAAGAGGCTTACTTACCTCTTCATGGAGGGATCAAAAGAATCAATCAAGAGTATAATGATTGCCCCAGACCCAACCAATCTAGAAGAGATAATTAAAAAGGCAATGAAATTTGAGACTAACCCATCAAAAAACAACCCTAAAATCTATCCAACAAACACACACTCCAATTATCCTCATAAATATGAAAGGCGTAAGAAGGAAATCCGAGGAAGACTATGCATTCATTGTAATAAGAAATAGTACATGTATGTCAACAACAAGATGACCTAAAAAGGAAGAATTTGTGCAAGTGAAAAGAACCATGGGAACATGGATACATATGTGGAAAGGGATGCCAAGCCCATAAGATAGAAGCAACCAATAATGAGAAAGTTAAAGAGAATCCTATAAAAAAATCAAGGTACGAAGATGAAGAGTATGTAACTTTAGCCACCATATCTCAAACTTCCAAGCATTGTCCATTTTGAATTAAAAGAACTTTCAAAGTGTAGAAGGTTATCGCTCTTATGGATAGTGGGGAATCCCACTATTTTATTGATGAGAGACTAGTTGCAAAAATAAAGTTTAGAACAAAGAATTTTAAGGGATTTACAACAGGCACTACTGCATGAGCTATGGTTCAATGTACTAAAATAGTTCCTCAGCTAGAAATGACATTAGGGAAACACCCCATTAAAGAATATTTCTATGTGGTAACTTTATATGTTGATGTATATTATAAACCCCTTGGATTTACTCTCTAAGATGCTTTGTGTTTGACCTCCCAAATTTGACAATTCACTTCTAACATGAGGGACAAGAAGTCACCTTGAAATGGTTACTTGATGGGTCCCCAAAAGTAGTCTGTTGCACAAGAATGGAAAATATTTTTAGACATGGGTAAGGAGAGTGGGCTACACAATGTGTAATCCTTGACAAGACCTCCAACCATGGAGAACTATTCGCATTAACATCCAACCTATCTTGAGCAAATATAAGAAATTATTTGATGTTATTCCCCCAGGATTTCCCCCAAAAAGAGGATTTGAGCATACAATAGAATTGGAAGAAGGGGAAAAACTTGTAATCACCACACCCTATCGACACCCTCATAAATTCAAATAAGAGATTGAAAACACTATTAAGGAATTGCTAGAAATGGTTCATATTCAACCTAGTTCAAGTCTCTTCACATCATCCTTAATATTAGTCAAGAAAATGGATGGTACCATGAGAATGTGTATAGACTATAGAGATTTAAACAAGAAAACAATAACAAACCATCATCCTATATCATGAATTTATGAGTTAATCAATGAACTCCATGGAGCCAAATACTTCACCAAAATTGATTTTGATCAGGGTATCATCAAATAAGGATAAGGAAAGAATACATTCTTAAAACCACTTTTTTGGTATCATTATAGACACTTTGAGTTCTTAGTCCTACCTTTTAGACTAACCAATGCCCCAACAAAATTTCAGCCTTCTATACATCACATATTTCAGAAACAACTAAGGAAGTTCCTACTCATATTTGTTGATGACATTTAATAGCTACAACGGGACATGGGAAGAACATCTCAAACACATTGAGGAAATCCTAAACATTTTGGAACAAGAAATTGTGTATGTTAAAGCTTCCAAATGTGAGTTTGGGCTAGAAGAAATCCTATACCTAGGTCACAAGATTAAGGAGAAAGGGGTAAGTTTAGATGAAGAAAAATTCAAAGCCATTAAGGAATGGCGAAAACCTAAAACCATAACACAACTAAGAGGTTTTGTGGGACTATGTAATTACTATAAGCATTTTGTAAAAGGATTCTCCAAGAGAGTCACCCCACTCACAAACTTGACTAAAAAGAGGGCCTTTGTATGGAGTGAATTTTCTCAACAAGCTTTTGAAAGACTAAAAGAAGCAATTCAACTCATGCCTATTTTAGCTATCCCTAATTTCACATTACCCTTCAAACTATAATGTGATGCTTTTGAGGAAGGAATTGGAGTAGTCCTTATGCAAAATAAGCATCCCATTGCATTTGAAACTGACAATCTCACCAAGACTGAAAGACACTACTCAATCTATGATAAGGATATGCTAGCTATCATGCATGCCTTAACCAAGTTTCGACAATATCGAGTTTGTGGGATATTCAATGTTGAGACTGATCACAATAGATTAAGGTTCATTTTGAATCAAAAGGACCTAAATGACAAACAAAAAAAATGGGTAAGAAAAATACAAGCTTATGACTTTGATATTCAGTATGTAAAAGGGCCAAAGATGTTGTAGTAGATGCTCTATCATGATAGCCCTATTTGAACACCCTAACAAGCATTACTGCAAATTGGATGAATGATATCATTGTATAATATGTCAATGACCCACATGGTAATGGTATCCTTGAAGGAAATTTGCCCAATGAAGAATACAAAGTAGTGGAAGAGCTTATCCTATATAAAAATAGGATATTCCATGTGCCCAACTTGAAAATGAAGGGAAAAATCCTCGAGGAGTACCTCAACAATCCCTTAAGAGGGCCACCAAGGGTACTATAAAACTTACAAACAAGTGCATGAGAGATACTCTTGGAAAGGCCTTAAGAAAGATGTCCTAAAGTATGTACAAGAATGCATGACTTGTCAAAAAAATAATTGAACAAAACCACCCAGTAGGTATACTACAACCTTTGCACATTCCAAATTGGTATAGTCATGGTTAGGAGGGACCTCAATGAGATGTCTCTGGACCATGCAACAAGAGTAAACACAACAAAAGAAATACAAGATGATAGAGGCAATGGAGAACTGAATGAATTAGATCATGAAATCTGATTACAAATGATGGGTAACTTACGAGCTACAAGATTCAGCTTACTGGCCTACTACATACATGCTCAATTACAGAAGTGGTCAACTCTGGACTTCTAATTCTTATGTTGTATCTTCTATATTCACTCTAATGAATTATGATGCTTAATTACATTGATTTATATGCTCAAGAGAGATTTGCGTTGGTCCAAGAGGGATAAAATGCCAAAGAACAAGATCAAAAGTGTAAAACCACCCGGTTGGCCTCTGCCAAAGAGAATCCTTTGAAAAATCCAAAGGATGAAGTGTGGATCAAAGGGAAGGTCGGCCACACACCAAGGAAAATTGGAATCAACAAATTGAAGCTCTACAAGCTAGGGAAAGGATCCGCAAGATTCACAAATAGAAAAATAGGACCAAGCGGTTTTGGTGTTCTAAGCTAGAAAATTGTCTCGGAATCCAGAAGTGATAACTTGTCGAAAAATGATCCAAATATCCCGTGGTTCAGGAATAAGGAAGATAATCATGTTCATAAGCAAAATCCAACTCCACAAGATCCAGTGAGCGAATGCAAGAAAATGCAGAAAGAAATGTTGAAACTCCAAAACAAAAAAATAAATTAAAAAAAAATGTTTTTGGTTGATGCAAGATTGCCAAGAATCGGAGATGCTATTGCATCAGAAATTTGAGGTTGTTGAAAAAAAGTGAGTCCCTCACTTTGCAGGGGTCAGAGGAAAACCAAGGTGGTCCACCTCTGTCTGAGAAATCCAAGATGAATCTTCAACTGGTATGTCCTTCCATTTCACAAGATACTCCTTGCACCGATTGCTCTGGGTGCTACACCCAATCCTACTGTCCAAAATGTCTTCAATCTGATTTGGTTCCTTTTGGGGCAACTGTTTCTCGAAGTCTGTAATATTGTCCTCACTGAATTTTGATTCATGATACTGATATTGATCTGCAATGTTGAATATAGGTGAAATACTCAAACTATCTGGTAGCTCCACTTCATATGCATTTTCGGAACCGAATTTCCTCAAGATCTTACAAGGTCCAAACTTCCTCATCTGTAACTTGCTATATGTTCCAACTGGAAATCTTTCTTTTCTTAGATACACCATCACTTCATCGCCAACTTCAAATTCCTCATGTCTTCTCTTCTCATCTGCTTTCTCCTTATACTTATTGTTCATATCCTTTGAATGTTTCTTAACCTGATTATGTAAGGCCTTCATATGATCTACAAATTCTTCTGCTTCTGCACTTCACTTGTCTTCATTATTGATATCCCTCAACTATGATATACCTCTAGGGTGTGCTCCAGTAACAATCTCAAAAGGTGTTTTTCCGATACTCCTGTTTACTGAATTGTTGTAGGCAAAATCTGCCTGTGCAAGGATCAAATCCCAACTTCTAGTTTTCCCTCTTATTAAGCATCTCAACAAATTACCTAAGCTCATGTTTACTACCTTTGTCTATCCATCCATCTACGGGTGAAAAGTAGAACTGAATTTCATATCTGTCTTCATCTTCTTCCAAAGTGTTCTCTAGAAATAACCTACAAACTTAGTGTCTCTATCTGAAACGATTCTCTTAGGTAACCCATGCAATCTCACCACTTCATTGAAAAATAGATCAGCTATATGCACTGCATCTGATATTTTCTTACAAGGTATGAAATGAGCCATCTTCGAGAATCTATCCACCCTTGACTTGACTTTTATATTATGCTTGATAGACCTGTTTAGACTCTTTGTCATGCTATGGATTATGACTGTGGTTCTGTATGTGTTTCAGCTGCATTATGATACTGGATATTATGTAGACTTATGCTACTTTGATGATTTACATGGATGATGATACTATCATTATCGATCATATGATTTGATGGATTTCTTATGTATTCATGTACTTGATGATTTACATGCCCTATTATATTGATGGATTATATTGATCATGCTCTAGATGATATTGTGGATAATTTTAGGTTGATCATGTATTTGATGATATCATAGATGTGCTAACCCTATTTCATGGACATATATGATGAGATGATTGCATGATGTGTTTGACCATTGTTTGACTATCTTCGTGGTAGAAGAAACGTCACATCACTCATTGCAAGCGAGATGTGCCGTTGCGAATTTCTATCACTTGCTTGTCTTATAGGTATATGTATTTATGTATTGTTGCTTAGTGATTGCAGGATTTGTAGGTACCAAACACCAACTCCACCGGGCTCCACAGGTCTGAGCGTGTCTTTAAATCTTAATGGTATATGTGGTTTGGAGTTGACACAAGTTCCCGTCACATACTCTAGGTCTAAATTCTTCAATGTGAGTTGTCGACGTCTTGGCGTAATTCGCCATGTCAATTAGTGAGTTGGTCTCTCAGTGTTGTGAGTATGTTAGTAGTTGTCGATTTAATTAATTATGTGATTATTTATGATGAGATTAATTATTTGGTTAATTGATTTGTGATTTAATAGTTAATAATGTTTATTTTAATTATTTGATTAGTAGTGATTTGGTTATTTGATTAATGGCATTTTGATTATTGGATATTTAATATTTTTTTGATTAATATTCGTTTGATGATTATTTATTTATTTGTTTTTTGACTATAGTTTAATTATTTGTTTAGTGTTTGATATTTTATTTGGGTATTTAATTATTTTATGAGCTCAGATTTATTTAATTATTAATTCCCCTTTTAATTATTTAAATTAAATGATTATAGCCTATGGTTTGATTATTTATATAGCTTACTTAATTATAATTTGGGGTGTATAAGATAATTTAGCTTATAAAAATAATATGCTCTCACTCATATAATTATAATATGTTTATATTTCTTTCTACCTACCTTTTATTCCCATTGGTGGAATTCGAATGGGAAATAATATTTTAAACTATGTTGGGTAGGTCAAATATATTCCAAAATGGAATTTTTGATTGGTCAAGAATGTGGCTAGGGTTTTTGGATTTTCATGGTTTTTTATTTTCAAGCTTGTGATTGTTCATGGGTTGCTCTCTTTGGCTTGTTTTTGGCATTTTGGATTGGGGGATCCTGCTGGAGTGTGTGGGCTCTTCTTCAGCTTCCTTCCATCACACAAGGTGCATGTTGGAGGTTTTTTTCCCTTTGTTTTTTTTTGGTTTTCTGGTTTTCATGGTTGTATGCTCCGTGTTTGCAATTGTTTGGAAAGCTTGGGAATAAAATCTATTTCCATTTCATATAATTTTAATATAGTTTATGTGAGAAAATTTATGGGTGTATAGTTTTATTATAAAGTTTTAATTTTGGAATATGGGTGATATTTCTGGGCATTGTCGTGAATGCATGGCCTATATATTCATTCCTTCTATTGTGTTTGGTTGTTCTGCAAATGTTTATGGATTTTGTCTCATTGTTTTGGAGATTGAATCTCTTTATTTGAGGTTTCATTGTGCATTTTAGGATCTAGGTGAGTTTGAGCTACCTGTGTGCATCTCGATCTGGCATTGCCATAAGGGAGACTCACAAAACCTCTCCTCCCCATGATTGTTTTATGTAATGCTTATTGAGCTAAGTCTTGATCTTGTATGGTAGTCTAGTAGCTTATGTGAAGGTTTTATGCAAACTATTTGAGTGGTATTGATCTTTTGAGAGTTTTGGGAGTAGTCTTGACTCCATGGTTGTGTAAGGTTTTTTGGTAAGATCTTTTGCCTTGATTTATATTGTTTGGAATCATTTTCACCTCTTCAAAAGTATTTTATGGGCATCATTGCCTTATTTTGTTTCGAGATTTAGTTATTTTTCTATGATTTTTAATCTAAAATCATATTTCTTCCTTTTTCGTGCTTTTTTCTGAGTCTTCTATATGTGTGACATGAGCTTGGGAACTTCCTATCACAAATTTGTGTCTTTTTTATTTGTGACAGGAGCTTGGGAAATTATTGTCGCAAATCTGAGTATTTTATATGTGCAACAGGAGCTTGCGAACTTCTTGTCGATATTCTGTGTTTTGCTCAGTTTTCTTGCTTGTGATGTACTTTCTGGATCTATCCTTGTACCAAAGGCATTTTTTAGGGCTTGTTGATGATTTCCAATGTGGGATGGATTGGTTTTTCTGTCTTCTTATGGTTTCCTTTATGTTTTGATATCATTTACACTTACTGTTTATGAATAAGCTCTCTTTCATGTTGATGCGCCATGGTAGAGAGATGCTAGTATTATTGTTCTTGAACCAGCAAGTGAGTAGGCCTTGCTGTGGTTTTATTTATTGTTTCATGATAGATTTGATGGGCTTATGGTGGACCTTGATGTATTTTTATGCCAAGAGGCTCATTTTGCTTTAATTCTTGTTGTGGCCATTTGTACGTTATTGCACATGAGTAAAGGTTATTGGTTGCATGATGATTGATTATGATTTCAAATTTGCATATGGATTTAGAGCCTCTTGTTGTTATTTATTGGTGGGTCCATGTTAGGGGAAGTGGGCTTCCTTGTGATGGTCGGGGTCATGAGAGATAGACTTGCATGAGGTTTGTTGTAACGATACATGAAGTATAGACTATTGGGGCACATTGGAGGTTTACCATGTTTTGTAAACAAGTGATAACATAATAATGAACTCATGGGATGGGTAGTCAGATTCATTAATCAAGATAATTAATTGATGTGAGCCTCATGAATTGATCCTAGGGAGGATGTTTTAGGATAAGCATGAGAAGGCCATTGCGATGGCAATTCAATCTCTCTTGATTTGTCATAGGTTGAGATGACTCCACATGTCCATCAAGCTAGTGCCTTGTGTTATTGTATATGTTATAAGGATGGAATGTGATGACACTCCACCCCTACATGTGTCCCCTTGTTGATTTGTAATTATGTCTTATTGTTTTTATAAGCCTTTGGGAGTGTCTTATTGTGATTTCTTATTATTGGTTCATGCTTGAGAGTCCTTGCTATGTTTTGTCTCTTTGGTTGTTAAGTGTCAACTTAGGTCTAGAGTGTGTATTGGGACCTTATGTCATCTCCTAGAATGGGGGTTGATTCCTTTGGTTCCACATGGTCGGGTGGTTGGTTCTTTTCAACCATTGGGATATTATCTTGGATTCTTCATGTATGGATGTGGATTCTTCTCTTTGTAGCAGCTTACAGATGTTTCTTGTAGTAGATTTATGTAATGGATATCTTGGATTCATGTAATGTATTATCATGTAAAGATGTAGATATATTAGGAAGAGCCATGATCATGATGTATTATTCATATGATTGTAATTGTAATTGTATTGTAGTTGGTATCTTAGGATTAGGACATGATTTGTAATAATGAGACTATGAGATGTATGGTGATGATCTTGCATAATGAATCGGTGTCATGTACTTAGATGTCTGTAATGGAATTATGCTTTAAATAGAATGGATTCATGTGATGGGTTATTTGTATTAGTTTAGATTCCATGGTTATCATCCAGGATGTAGATTAATATATGATAGAACCTTAAGTAAATGGAAAGAAGGTAATATAGGAATTGTGGTTGTTAATTAATACCATGTTAGGAAATGATGTCATTCATGTGTTTGCACTGGAAGGATAGGAAATTATGCATGTCATGTATCTAAGGAAAGAATTAAGATTCTTGCATTATGCACTTGGGATTAATATTAAAGGAAATGATCATGCTAGGAATATAGATGCATGAGTGGCATGGATAAGATGATTATCTTTATGCATTAAGTATTGCATTATCATTAGAGATGGATAGAGAGCATGAAGATAGGAAATAGTTAAGGTTTAAGCACATTTGGATTTGGTTTATAAAATGAACTTAGAAATGTGATTTGTCTTGTATTGAAAGAGTAAGCATATCATGTTAGTTGGATGATAGAGTAGAGTGCATCTCATAATGGTTAAATAAACAAGTAGATTGCATATTATAACGAAATGAAGTATATAAGTTGCATTTGTTTAAGATTAATGATTAATTGACGATAAGTGTGGTAATCAAGTTAGTATAATGTTATTGTTTATGTTAGTTGTAATAAGTAATGATGTTAAGGTACCCTAGAGAGATAGTATTTATGATTGTGATGTTTTTTAGCTTGTGTAATTAGTTAATGTGTTTATAATTCATGTTCATAATAATTAATGTTAGTGTATGCAAGTGTAGATGATGTTAAGTGTTGCATTAGTTGTAAATAATTTATTTTTTTATCTTCATTTAGTTAATCAGAAGCTTAGTTTCTCTAAGGTATTTTGGCAGGCATTGCATCTTGTATCAGAGCCCATTTTCATACATTGGGTACTCTGGTTTCATATGAGCCCATTGTGCATGTTAGCACTTAGCATGGTCTAGCCCAACGGTTTTATCCCTCCTATATATTTTCTTGTTCTTAGTTGCTTTAGATTAGTAGCTTATAGTTTCCTTTTGCATCTTGATTAGTCAAGATGCCTGATAGAGGTAGAGGGCATGGACATGGTAGATGCATGGGTACTTGTAGGAATCCTCGACCTGAGGTTTCTGAAGAGACACCATGAGGAGTAACATCAGCAACAGAATCAACTTAGAGGTGATGTGATTCTGCAATTGGTGAATGTGCTTCTTCTTGGTTGCCTAGAACTGAGATATGAGGAGAACCAGCAGGAGGAGTCTCGTCATTTAGAGCATCAAGAGAGAGCATTCACATTCTCCTAGGAGGAGATTTGAGGTGGCTCAAGAGGCACGTGCAACTAGTCACATGAGAGATCAGATGAGGACTCACCCTCCTACTTTTGATGGCTTGGGTAGTGGCATGGAGGTGGAGACTTGGCTATTGGACTTGGGTAGGTGTTTTGCTATGCCTCTGTGTAGTAGTAACACTAAGGTGAGATGTGTAATTATGCATCTTCATGATTTTGCGACGACATGGTGGCATACGAAGGAGCATAAGATACATTTAGACATAGTGACAGTATCTTGGGAGTTGTTCTTGGAGTAGTTTCATGCTAGATTTATTTCAGAGCATTGGAGGCAGAGGAAGGTCAATGAGTTCTATGACTTGAGGAAGTAGAGGATGACAATGGAGCAGTATATGAGTGCAAGTTCTTCAATCTTAGACAATATGTTGGGATTGTAGATGATGAGTTGATGTTGATTCAGTACTTTGTGAGAGGTCACAGTGATCATATTAGTGGTGAGGTTCAGATGCACGAACCTAAGACTTTGGAGGTAACTGTGGAGAAGGCAAGGATAGCAGAGGAGAATCTTTCCTTAGCTTTAGGAGGTGTGACAGGTGGACAGACAACTAGTGCTCTAGTTACATGATCTATTGTGAGAGGTTCTCAGCCGTAGACTTTAGGTGTTGCTAGGAGCCATCCTTCTTCTTTCCACAATGGTCAACGGTTTAAGAAGAGGCATCCTCAGGGTCAGAACTCTATGTGAGGTGCCAAATTTTAGGTTGGAGGAGTCATAGTCTCTAGCATGATAGGAGGACTACTTCTTGTCAGCCAACGCAGAGTTCTCAGCCAGCTTCTAGTAGAGGCAATGTTCAGCATTCGAGTGCTACTCCATTGGGTAGAAGATTTGGTAGGAGAGATTGCTTTTCATGTGGGCAGTTAGGACACATTGCCATTCATTGTCCTCAGCGTACTTCTCATGATATCCGGACAGTAGAAGCCATCTACTTCAGAGCCTACAGTTGGAGATGCAAGTAGATCCCAACGTATGTTTGCAACGGTTAATAACCATCAGGATGAGCGCCAGGCGTCAGTTGTTGAGACCACATCAATGATAGGTGGTATCTCTTGCACAGTGCTATTTGATTCAAGTGCTACTTATTCTTTTGTTACTCCTTTTCTAGTAGAGCAATGTGGGCTTGCTGTGGCAAAGTAGGATGATAGGTGACAGGTAGAGTTAGCTATGGAATCCAAGGTAGTAGTTGACTCCCTTGTGCTTGGTTGTTCCTTGGTTGTAGGTGGTGTTCCTGATAGTTCTAATACTTAATATAAGTACAGATCCAATAGCCAACAAGATGAGAGGGGGGGGTGAATCATACAAACTTAATCATCCATAAAAACATCAGATTCAACCTCAGTAACATATATATCAGTAATATAACCAAAATTGTTAAACATGCAAACTCAAAAGCATATAAACATCATAAACCTCATAACACCAGATTTAACGTGGAAACCCAAATAGGGAAAAACCACTGTGGGATTTCGGACCCACTAAGAAATATACTCTTCTAGAGTATGCTCAGTTAAAAGCAAATCTTGTTAAAGATTACAAACACATTGCTAGATGTGACCCGGTTAAGGGATTTCCCTCAGATCTATTAGGATCTTCACCTTGTTAGAAGTGACCTTGTTAAAGGATTTCAAACACTCAATCAGAATGTCACCTTGCTAGAGGGTTTTACAAATAAGACTGTTAAGTCCACTCGGTTAAGAGATTTTCTGTCACTTTCACAAAATAACAGTAATAAAACTCTATCTGCAACTTCACATCTAAAATGCTAAAGCAGATTCCTATTTGTTCAATACAATCTAGACATAGAACTAATCTTGTCTATCTGTTGGGCTACTTTGTTATTCAAACAGGTCTTCAAGCTTCTGTGCTCGGTAATCACTATGTAGCATCCTTGTGCATACACTTGCCCGCATACATTGTTTATCAATAGTTTCCTATTTATAGACAATTAGGTAACTACTTAATCTTCTTGATCACATTTTCCATGATCAATCATAACCATCAGATCTTCAATTTTGTCCAGGTTCAAAACATCTTTCGATCTGAAAACATTTTACCTCGCCTTGGAACTTGCATACATTTCTTGGAACTTGTGCCAAGGTATTGCGGTTCAATCTACACTATAAATCTTCATTCTGACTTTCCATTGCCTTAGATTCATTAACAAACTTCATCCACGGCTCACCAATCATTTAATCAGTTCCAGCTCATCAACTTCCTTCATTAAATAACGCATGCAAACATTTAATGCATTCTGTTATAGCTCGATTACAACTCAATAGCAACTCGGTTATAACTCAGTGAATACTAAACTTCACTCGGTAGACATTCCACCTTCATTAATCGATAGCGATAACCTTAAGGTTTACCGACTAGGTTATTTGCTTGGTAACATAGTATAGTATTAACCTTCACAATTTACAACATATACATGATGCTAAAACAATCTAAACATCATGATCTCATCATTGTCTGACTCGGTAGTAGTTGCCCATTGAATACCTTATCCATCCCCTTATTCATCATATTCTTTCCTGTGTCTTTTACCGACATGTTTATATTCTTTAAATCATACTTCTCAAGATATGGCAACATCATACTGAATTAGAAAATCAATTTCTTGACATCAATGACAAAATAATAATATCAAGACAGTAAACATCTTTAATCAATTTTATCCATAATCATCAACAACCTTCTCAATATCCTTATGAAATGCCAACAATCTTTCATTGTCTATTATAATGCAATATTGCCAACAATCTCCCCCTTTGGCATTGATGGCAAAACCAATTGATTTGACCTTTAAAAGATTCAGATAGCTGTGATTCTGAAATGCTGAAATGCTCTCCCCCATACATTAGACTTCTTCCCTTTTTTCAGTCTTCTTTCCAATTTGTAGTTTGTCTTCTCTCAGTCTTCTCCTTTGATATTAGTCTTCTCCCCCTTTGACAACAATGCCAAAAAGTAAAGAACTAAAACATAATTTCTTTTTGTGTGAAGTGATTTCCTGCTGTTGTATATCAACTGAGTCTCGGTCAGAGCATTTTGTCTTTAATTCCTGTTCCCTATATTATTTCCTGTAATAATTCCTGTACACCTTTAGAAAACATCCTAAAGTGTGTAATGCAACATCAACTCCTAAAAGATATTCAATAGAGTCATCGGATTGATGCTTTCACCGAACTTAGTCAGTGAGTAGAAGATAGGGGTAGGACCCCTAACTTACTTCTGAGATATTCAAAAGTGTCCCTTGGTAGTGGCTTGGTGAAGATATCTGCTATTTGTTCCTTTGTGCTAACATACACCAACACCACTTTCTTCTCTTGAGCTTCTTCTCTAAGATAATGATATTTGATAGAGATGTGCTTTGTCTTAGAGTGCATAATAGGGTTTTTTGAAATATTAATGGCACTAGTATTGTCACAGAATATAGTTACTGGCTCGGTAACTTTATCATTTATACCTTCCAACAGTTGTTTGATCCATGCAATGTTTTTACAATTCAGTGTTGCAACAACATATTCATCTTCTGTCGTTGACTGTGAAACACATCCTTGTTTCTTGCTAAGCCAACTCACTAGTCTTTCTCCTAAAAAGAAAGCTCCTCCACTTGTGCTTTTTCTGTCATCAATGTTGCCTGCCCAATTAGCATCAGTATAAACTTTTAAATCAAAATCATTTCCTTTCTGATATACTAAGCCATAATCCTCAGTGCCTTTCAAGTATCTAAAAATTCTTTTCATTGTTGTCATGTGTGTTTCCTTACAATCTGCAAAGAATCTTGCAACTATACCTACTACATGTGCTATGTCTGGCCTGCTATGAACAACATATTGTAGCTTTCCAATCATGGATCGATAAAGTGTCTCATCAACAGATGTAGATTCGTCATTCTTTGATAATTTACAGTTGGTAGTCATAGGAGTACTTACTGGTTTTGAATCTTCCATTCCAAATTTCTTCAAGATATCCTTTATGTACTTGGATTGAGTAATGAAAATTTCATTTTTCATTTGCAGTATCTGTAAACCTATAAAATACTTTATCTCATCGATTAATGACATCTCAAATTCTTTGCTCATTTCATTTCCACAAAATATAATATCATCAACAAATATGGCTAAGATCAGTATTCCATTTTCATCATTCTTCATGTACATGTTTATGTTCTCACTTGTCCTTATAAAACCAATCTTAATCAAATAAGAGTGCAATCTTTCATACCATGCTCTAGGTGCTTGTTTCAAACCATATAAAGCTTTGTTCAATTTACATACCTGATCTTTATTATTGTCTTCAACAAATCCTTTAGGTTGTTCAATAAAAACTTCTTCTTCTAATATTCCATTCAGAAATGCAGATTTGACATCCATTTGATATACCTTGAAGTTTTTGAAAGCAGCATAGGCCAATAATGTTCTTACTCCTTCCAGTTTAGCAACAGGTGCAAAAGTTTCACCATAATCAATTCCTTCTTCTTGAGCATAACCTTTGCAAACTAGTCTTGCTTTGTTTCGAATGACCTCTCCTTTTTCATTTAGCTTGTTTCTGAAAATCCACTTTGTACCGATTACATTTTTGTCCTTTGGTCTTGGGATTAGTATCCATGTGTCATTCTTCTTGATTTGATCAATCTCTTCTGTCATAGCATTTATCCAATCTTCACTGTTAAATGCCTCTTTCACTATTCTCGGTTCAAATTCAGATATCAAACATGTGTTCTGTCTCAGTTTGTTCCTTGTCATCACTAGATCGTCCTTATCTCCTATAATTTGACTTGGTGCATGGTGTCTTCTGACATACTTGGCTAATACAGGCTCGGTAGGCTCTGTATAATCTTCTTCATCACTCAGTAACTGGATATTCTCTTCATTTTCTTCAACAGTCTTCTCGGTAAGACTTCTCGGTTGAACATATACAAATTCATCATAGTCTTCTGGTTCCTTGGAATTTCCTTCATCATTTCTTTCTGCAAATTCATCAATTTTCACATTTGCACTTTCTATTATTTTGTTAGATGATTTGATCAGACATTTAAATGCTTTGCTTCTAGAAGAATAACCTAGAAATGTTCCTTCTTCACTTTTCTGATCAAACTTGCCATTTCTATCATCTTTGTGAACATAGCATCTACTTCCAAAGATTTTAAAATAACTTACATTAGGTTTCTTATCATACCAAATTTCATATGGTGTCTTCAAAGTACCTTTCTTCAATTGAACTCGGTTCAAGGTGTAGACTGTTGTGCTTATTGCTTCTCTCTAAAATGTTTGTGGCACCTTCTTTTCAATCATCAGTGTTCTAGCACAATCCACAATAGATCTGTTTCTTCTCTCAGCTATTCCATTCTGCTGTGGGGTTCTCAGTGCAGAGACTTGTCTTTTAATACCATGATCATTGCAGAATAAGTTGAACTCATGAGATGTGAACTCTCCTCCTCTATCTGATCTGAGACATTTCAGTTGTCTTCTTGTTTCATTTTCAACTCTTTCCTTGTACCATTCAAACATTTGAAAAGCTTCTGATTTTTCTTTTAAAAACATTACTGACATCATCCTTGAATAGTCATCCACAAATAATATGAAATATTTATCACCATAATAACTTTGAACTTTCATAGGACCACAAAGATCAGTGTGCACTAGATCTAAAACTCCCTTATAAGTGTAAGACTTACTTGTAATGCTTGATCTTGTCATCTTACCCATCTGGCATCCTTGGCACATAGCATTCTCAGGTTTTTCAAGACTCGGTAGACCTCTTACTCGGTGCTTCTTTCTTATTTTGATCAGATTATCAAAATTGACATGAAAAAACCTTTTATGCCATAACCAGGTATCATCTATCTTTGCATACAAACACCTGTTACGAGTTGAGTCAAGGTGAAATGTGTTACCTTTTGTTTGTGTCCCAATAGCAGCTAACTTTCCATTCTTGCAATGAACTTTGACAATTCCTTTCTGAAATTCTATTCGGTAACCTGTGTTGTTTAGCTGTGCTACACTCAACAAATTGTATTTCAAACCTTCAACCCAATAAAACATCATTGCATCTTGCATTGTCAAGAAGTGTTATAGATCCTTTACCTTTTATCGGACATGGTGCATCATTACCAAATCTAACATAGCCTCCATCATAATCTTCTAATATAACAAACTTGTATTTATCTCTTGTCATATGATGTGAGCATCCACTATCTATAGTCCAAGAATCATTAGTGTTTATGTGAGATATTAGGGCTTTTTCTTCATACCTTTCTTCATTTGATCCATCTTTGATAGCCACATAAACTACTTCCTCTGTATCAGTTTCATCTGATTTATCATCATTGGATTCCTCATCAGCTATTAAGCATGTCTTTTTATCTCTTCTCCTAAAGTCTCGGTGTCCTCTGTAATGATTATCTTTCTGTCTGTTATCTCGGTAATCTCTCTTTTCAGTAAAATCTTTGTGAGGACAGTTAGAAGCCATATGTCCTATCTTATCACAATTGAAACATTTCAAAGGCAGTTTTCCTTTATACTTACCTTTGCTTCTCGGTAACCTTTTGGCTGGTAGTGCTTCAAACTCTTCTTGCTTTCTGATCTCCTCATATAGTTTGTGTACTTCTTCCATGTTCTTACGAAATCTTTCACTTGCTCCACTGTGATCTCCTTCAGAGTACTTATACTTTCTTTCATTGTAATCATTAGATTCATCAAGATGAAAAGAACTAAATGCAGATTCAACTTTATTTACCGAAGATCAACTGTTATCAAAATTACTTAACTCAAATGCATGCAGCTTACCAATAGTAGCATCTAAAGAAATTGGCATATTAGGTACAGACCTTAATTCATTGATTGCAGAGACTCGAATTGCATAAGCTGGTAGAAGGGTTCTCAACAACTTACTTGTTATATCCTTTTCTTCAATAGTTCCACCTGCTTCTTTTATTTGATTGAGAATCTCCTTTAGTCTTGTACTGTACTGAGTTATGTTCTCACCTTCATTCATCCTCATAGTTTCAAGTTGTCCTCTTAGACTATCTACTTTTGCTCTTTGAACATGTTCATCTCCTCCATATACTGATATGAGTTTGTCCCACATTGCCTTTGCATCATTGCAGCCTTCTAGGTCATTAAACTTTGAATCGGTCAATGCAGATGTTATTTCAATCATTGCTTGAATATGTTCTTGCTTTGCCTTTATCTCTTCCATAGTCAATGGATAGGAGCTCGGTGTAACAAAATCATTCTCCAGATAGTATACAACATATTCTCCAACTCTTGATAGATGTAGCTTCATCCTTTTTTGCCATGTAGAGAAACTTGACTTGTTCAGTTTCGGTGCATTCCTCTTATACATCTTTGGATCTTTAACTCAAGTGCCTTTAAACTTTTCCTTTCAGAGTCCAAAGCTCTGATACCAATTGATAGTTCTGATACTTAATATAAGTATAGATCCAATAGCCAACAAGATGAGAGGGGGGGGGGTTGAATCATACAAACTTAATCATCCATAAAAACATCAGATTTAACCTCGGTAACATATATATCAGTAATATAACCAAAACTGTTAAACATGCAAACTCAAAAGCATATAAACATCATAAACCTTATAACACTAGATTTAACGTCGAAACCCAAATAGGGAAAAACCACTATGGGATTTCGGACCCACTAAGAAATATACTCTTCTAGAGTATGCTCGGTTAAAAGCAAATCTTGTTAAAGATTACAAACACATTGCTAGATGTGACCCGGTTAAGGGATTTCCCTCAGATCTGTTAGGATCTTCACCTTGTTAGAAGTGACCTTGTTAAAGGATTTCAAACACTCAATCAGAATGTCACCTTGCTAGAGGGTTTTATAAATAAGACTATTAAGTCCACTCGGTTAAGAGATTTTCTGTCACTTTCACAAAATAACAGTAATAAAACTCTATCTACAACTTCACATCTAAAATGCTAAAGCAGATTCCTATTTGTTCAATACAATCTAGACATAGAACTAATCTTGTCTATCTGCTGGGCTTCTATACTCTGTTATTCAAACAGGTCTTCAAGCTTCTGTGCTCGGTAATCACTATGTAGCATCCTTGTGCATACACTTGCCCGCATACATTGTTTATCAATAGTTTCCTATTTATAAACAACTAGGTAACCACTTAATCTCCTTGATCACATTTCCCATGATCAATCATAGCCATCAAATCTTCAATCTTGTCTGGGTTCAAAACATCTTTTGATCTGAAAATGTTTTACCCCGCCTTGGAACTTGCATACATTTCTTGGAACTTGTGTCAGGGTATTGCAGTTCAATCTGCGCTGTAGATCTTCATGCCGACTTTCCATTGCCTTAGATTCATTAACAAACTTCATCCACAGCTCACCAATCATTTAATCAATTCCAACTCATCAGCTTCCTTCATTAAATAATGCATGCAAACATTTAATGCATTATGTTATAGCTCGGTTACAACTTGGTAGTGTATATGGTGAAAATGGATAAAAATAATAATGATATTGAAAGGCTAAATGAATTCAACCACAAAACCCTATCCTAACAACAACAAAGATCTACCATAACATATGAAGATTACCTAAGACAATGCAAATCAAACGAAATCACAAAGATTATACCATCACATGTCCAATAGGGTTTGGATCTCCATTCTTCCTATCTCCATTGATCTTGCTTGATATATTTGCTCTCAGATTTTATGTGCACAAGAGCTCAACAAAGAACGGAATGTGGTTGCTAGTAGGATCGTAGTGTAGTCAAGTGCATAAAAGATGATTAGAATGCATAGAACGATTAGGGTTTGATAATGAAGGAAGCATCTCCTTATATAGAAGACACTATATGAAATGGAGGGATAAGATTGAGAGGTGTAAAAGGAGGTCGGCTATGATTAGAGGGTAGGTAAAAGAAATAATAAAATAATGAAAGGGGTAGGTAGTGTATGAATTAAGAGATGAATGACATGTGTCATGGGTAGAAAAGGTTAATGAATTAATTAAATAAATAAAGATTTATTTAATTAATAGAAGAAGTGGGATAATTAAATAAATAAAAATATTTATTTAATTTAGGAAAAGGATAATTTAAATAAATAAATGTATTTATTTAAATGAGAAATAAGGCTAGAAGAGGATAAATGAATTAATTAAATAAATAAAGATTTATTTAATTAATAGAAGAATTAAGCTTAGATAATTAAATAAAAAAAATATTTATTTAATTAGACATGACAATTTTGGGTGTCTACATTTTGCCCCTCTTTGAGACAATGCGGCTTGTCGCGTTGTTTCAAAGAAGATAAGATGAACTGATACAAATTTTCCCCAAGATGGGAATGATATGCCCCCTCGAGAGATTGGATGAAAATGTTTGAAAAGATTGCAGACAATCTCTCGATAAGAAAGACAGGATAGAATGGACTAACCGGATAAAGTGACAGAATCACGGGATAATGAAGACTGACTCGGGAGGCAAGGGCTAGGGCTAGGGTAGTTTATAAGATAGACCACGAGGGAAAAACATCCTCATTGTCATCTACACATCCAAGAGATCAAAGTGCAGAGCGAAAATAGAGCAGCAGCAGTCAACAGCGATGGCCTTCGTTCATAGATTCAACCGCGTTCGCTGATTTCAGAGGCCAGCAGAGGCAGGAGAGCCAGTAAATACCACCAAACCTCCTTGTACTTCAACGCATTTATTATTGTCATTAATGCATGCTAGGTAATGTAATAAATGCATGTTTATGTCAGGAAAACGCATTTGTGTCCAAAAAATGTGAATTTGTGTCTTCTAGGTCAAATTGGCAGTTCTGTGATGAACATATGCTGTCGATTAGATAAGTTGCTGAGAGGATACACTCAAGCAGGTCCTCTAGGGAAGACCAGGATAACAAATAGGGCTAGGATTGACAATTCTATGATAGAACATACGTTGTCAATTAGGAAACTTGTCAAGAGGATTCACTCAAGTAGAGGCCCTAGGATAGGATAGATCAAGGCACTTTGTGATGAACAGTGAGTACCAAGATATAGTACTTTGTGATGAACAGGGAGTACTAAAATATGAGCAACACTTTGTGATGAACAGTGAGTGCAAATGTCAGCAGCACTTTGTGATGAACAAGGAGTGCCAAACACGTAGTACTTTGTGATGAATAGGGAGTACCACTAGGATAGAAGCAACACTTTGTGATGAATAGTGAGTGTCACTAGGACTGAGATGATTGATTTGTGTGACTGTAGGAGTATTTGCTTATGCTGGAGTTATGGGAGAGATTCCCATCGACTAAGAGGTTGCAACCTAAGTTGACAGCCGAGGATTGAGCTGCGATTGAGGCTATGGGATTAAGACATATTCTGTATGTGCCTGAGTTTTAGGCAAACATGGGTTTGCTGACTGCATTAGCTGAGAGATGGCACTCTGAGATGTGCACGTTCCATTTGCCGATGGGGGAGATGACAGTCACCCTAGAGGATGTATACAGGATTTTGCGGATACCGATTGATGGGGAGGTGATTCCGTACGATCGAGATGGAGACAGGGATGCACTGAGATGAGTGTTCTAGGATCTGGGACTGGAGATGAGGGTGGGACATGTGGCATGGGATACCATGACATGGACATGATTAGCACTACCAACAGTGTTGGCAGGAGTTATCAGTGGGTTCCTCTGTCCGGATAGGGTGACATGAGGGGTGGCTGCAGAGGACACAAGGGCCAAGAGAGATGATCTTGGGGTGGGTCCTTCTAGGGCTCAGACTCCGTTGAGGCCAGCCGGCTCTGAGGGAGGGAGTTCATCATAGCTGTAGAGGGCTCCCTATGTATCAGTATTGCACCATTTTTGTATGATGATGTAGACACCTGCGGGTGATTGTAGCCATATGATTTTGACATCATTGTATCATGACACTTTATATATATATATATGAGATGATTCATCTTTGCGGCAGCTATATGCATGTGTACCTATGTGATGAGATGTTCTTATGTGATGCTTATGATATGGATGCAAATATGTATATGATGAAATACAATATTTTTTGTGTTCTTTTATGTTTTAATATGTGTATGCATGATGCAAATGTGAATGTATGTAATGCAAATGAATATGATAATGCAAATGACTATTTACATGATGAAAATGTAAAATGTGCTAACATGTGTTGTGTGCAAGATGCGATGCAATTGTGATATCTATATGTATGTATGAAATGCTTATATGTGGTAATGCAGGTGCAACTACATGAAATGCAAATATTTTTGGCGTGTCATTATACTCAGTCATGTGATAGCAGGCTACGCGGACTCAAGAAGGATGATGGAAGTCAATAAAGAAAGGGGGATGAAAGATAGAAGATATGAAAGTGAAAGAGCTTCTTGTGCTTTATCATCATTGAGCTTTATTATGGCAAGTAGGTTATGACAATCGAGGCATATGTTCGACCCAGAAAGTCATTGTACCTGTTTGCATGGAGATAAGACAGTCACAAACAAGGAATGCCCTAGTTCATACTAGACTCACAGTGTCCTCATATCCTTGGACAAGTCATAGCATTACTAAGAGACAATCCACAGACAGCAAATACAAATAGGTGACGATACCCCATCCTCGCCTTTCTAGTCAAAGACATCCTAGAGATAGAATCTCTAGTCAGAGACATCCTGAAAAAGCTAAAAGACATGTCACCAAAAGATAAAATCAAAAGAAAATCAAGACTCAACACCAACATCCACTGTAGTCCTCAAGTTTAGTGTCTCTTGTCACTTGTATAAGTCTTATTTGATTGTGGTCACAATGTTTACTTTCACAGAAAGGATAGATAGCACTGAACCATATGTTGTCTGAGTTTATTGAAAGATTTGATTTGTTGAAGTCCATTGTTGTTGTTGTTGTGTCTCATCTGAAACTGGCTAAATCCATGAAACTGATACTTTATTGCAGAGAAGATGAAACTTTATTGCGGATATGTGATGTAAATGTTGCTTTATTGCAGATTGTGCGCGGATAGACTGAAGGAAGCTGGAAGAAACTATACTCCTCGAAAACATGTGATGTTCTCAGTTCCACACCCATCACTAGATGTAGGATTTGCCTTAGCCACAGATAGGATCTGATTGATTATGGATGGAAAGGGGTGAAAAGAGAGTTTTATTATGAATGGCGAACCAATCTTGGGTAGATCAATAACAAGCCATGATGGGAATGGGTAAGTTTATTATGAATGAATAGGTTGTGAGTGTGTGCAAAGTGAAAGGATGAAAGTGAATCCTGAAGGAGGGAGGAGCAATGTCTCTACACATGGCGCTGGTGACCCAGTTTTCACCATGGTACTTGCCCAGGGCGCCACCGAAGTGGTTTTCACCATTGGACGAAATTATTTCTCTTTACTTTTTTCAATTTTTCAATTTTTTTTGTGTCACAAGGCGCCTGTTTGCCAAGTTTTCACCAAGTAACGATTTTTTTGTTTTATAACTTTTTTTGTATTTTTTTGAATTAGGATACTCTGAAGAGCTATGTGTAAAACCTGCGAAGGTGCATGTTGTTGATAGGATCCTCCAAAGGTTCACCTTCTGTAGTTGAGAGCTGATATGCCCCAGATCCATATGTTGTTGTAATGATATAAGGACCAAGCCAATTTGGTTTGAACTTGCCCTTCTTCTCTCTATCTTGCTGATTTTTAGGATTTTCTCTGAGAACTAAGTCACCCAGCTCAAATGTAACTGTAACCTTGTGATTGTAACTGCATTGTTCCTTGATTGAATGATGTGTAGCTTGAGTGTCTGTCTTCCTTGATGAAGGAACTGAGATAGAATTACTAGTGTGTGGACTACACAAGCCCGTATGTGTGTCACCTAAAGAAGCTTGGGCATCCCTGATAACAAATTCCTTCGAGGAAGCTCCATTAAAGGTACATGATGTATGGCCAAAAGGGAAAGGATGTGTGGAACATGTGGATGAGGAATGAAGGCTTATGACTGTGAAAAGAAGTGAAAGTAGAATAGCATGATGGAGACTTAGGATCAACAAGTATGCTTTTTGATTTAAAATTTTAGAACTTTTGCCCCCAGTTATTTTGATATTAGGGGAGATCAACTCTTTCTCTTTTTTCTTCATAGGATTTTTATCCTTGACTTTTATTTTTGCAGAGTTCAATAGCTTTTGATTTTGATTTGGACTAAAGGACTTTTCTTTATTTTTGACTTATAGATTTTTCTTTTCAAAGCTTGATTTTTGATCCCCAATGAGTGAGGGCTTTTGTGATTCTTGTTGATCCAAGTCTGGAAGTGGAGTGGAAATGGAAGGAGTGGATGATATGGTAAAGCTATGTGAGTTCTCAAGAGGGTTGGCGATATGCTCAATAGATTCTTTGTTGGAACCACTCTTAGGACTATTGATATCAAGAGTTGCTTGCACCACTAGATGAGATTTGCATTTAGACTTAGTAGCCACAACACTAGGTGGTTCACACCCAATTCCTCGGCATTGCAAATTGTTTGTAGGTTGTTCCTGTTGACTGAATACCTTAGGAGATAGTGGGAGTTGATCAACATGAAAGATATACTCACCACATCCCAGGATCTTTAATCTTGAATTTTTCTTTGAGCTCTAATTGCTTTGATGTAGAAGCTTTTAAGGATTCAGGATCCACATATGCCGATGAAGGAACATCTTCGCGATTGACTGGGATTGTTATTTCTAATCAAGGTTGCAGATTGTTGCAATATATGAATGGATTTGGATCCACTTTGACGGTCACTTCAACTCCATTGTGTGGAAACTTGATACATCGATGATATGTAGATGGGACTACCCTCATTTCATGAATCCAAGGACGTCCTAGCAATATGTTGTATGTGAGATTGAGATCAAGGACTTGACAAACCACATCCTTTGTAACTGGCCCAACTTTGAGAGGTAAGGTGACTGGGCCTTTGGATGAATGCTCTTCATCATCATATGCTTTGATGGTAATTTTGTTTGTAGAATTCACAACTTTATCAGAATATCCCAATTGTTTAATAGTGCTCAATGTACAAATGTTCAGACCTGCTCCTCCATCTATTAGGACTCATTTTATTCGATGTTTGTGTATGAAGGCTTCAATGTGTAAAGGTGCATTATGTGGCTGATTTATGGAGGCATCATCGGCTTCTGTGAATGTAAGGGAGTGTGGAATGGAAAGGTATCCCACCATGGCTTGAAATTGGTCCACATTCAGATCAGTAGGAATGACAGTGTCTCTCAAGATTTTGTCAAGAATGGATTTATGTGTAGGGGATATGCGCAAGAGTTCAAGTATGGAAATAGGTGCGAGTGTCTTCCCTAACTGTTCTACAAGGTCATACTCAGGTTTGGTCGATGAGGAAGTGGTGTTTTTAGCTGGAGCACCTTGCAAAGTGAATTTACCTCGACGGGTTGTAACATGACATTTAGAGGTAGGTTCGAAAGAAGATCCAACACCTTTCAGAATGATCTTGGGTCTCTGGGTAGAATTCTCAGGGGTTTTGTCCTTGATGATAATGGTAGAGACATAATTGTCCATCGAAATGTGATTGATAGTTGAATCATAGTTATAGGATGCTCTGGTATAGTTGGTTTGATCATCTGTGACTTTAGCTTTTTCTTTGTCATGTTTTGGGAATGGTTCCTTAAACATTTCATGTTCTTGATTGGATGAGTGTCCTTCAATCTCAATGTCACCCCTATCAATGAGATCTTGTATGATGTTCTTCAGTCGATGACAATTTCTTGTCTTATGACCCTTGCTCTTATGAAATTCACAATATTCATCATCATTCCACCAATTTGGTTTGACCTTTGGCTCATATGGAGGAAAATCTGGAATAGTGATTACCTTGTTTGCCACTAGCTTTTTGAAAACTGACTCAAGTGGTTCTCCCAATGGGGTGTACTTCCTTCGTGATCTGGAAGTTGTTTGAGTATTCACTTGATTTTTTGTAGAACTTGATCCTGAAAAGATGAATTTGGGTCGCACTGTGTTGGCATCAACAACACCATCATTGACTGTGTTCTTGTTTTTATTCCAAAATCTTGGCTTGTCTTTTCCTTTAAAGTCATCTTTGTTTTCCTTGAATATCTTAATAACTCCTTGTTCAATTAGGACCTTCTCTGTTGCTAAGCCTTTTTCAATGATGTCCTTGAAGGTGGACAAACAAGATTTCCTTAGATCATAGCCAATGTCTTTGTTAACATTCTGGGTGAACATTTCTACCATTTGTTTTTGTGGAATTTCACAAGAGCATCTGCTAGCTAGATTCCTCCATCTTTGTAAAAATGATGAAAAAGACTCTCCATCTTTTTGCTTGGTGTTGCACAAAGTAGTGACTGATATGTCTGTCTCTATATTGTAGGAGAAATGTTGAATAAAGGTCTCTGCTAGATCACCCCATGACTTAATACCAGGTGGGAGTTGGGAGAACCATTCCATAGCCTGATCACCTAGGCTTTGTGGGAATAATCTCATCAAATATGTCTCTTCTGCTGCTACCTCAATGCAAGCTGTGAAAAATTGTCTTATGTGTGCCTTAGGATCCCCTTTTCCTCTATACTTATCAAATTTAGGCGTCACAAAGTGTGTAGGAAAAGGAGGCATTGGAATGCTCTTGTCAAATGGATAAGGACATATGTCTCTCATTGTGTATGTTGGCTTCGGTGTATTTATGTCCTCCATTTTCTTTTGTAAGTCCTTGATTTGTTACTCCAAATTGCTCTTAGGTGGAGATCGACTTCTTGGACCATACCCCATGCTTGAGGCACCAATAGGAGGAGGAGCATGTTGCATATATGGATGATATTGATCATACACGTTCATATGGAGGAGGTCTATAGTGATGCTGCATATATGGACCACTTGGTATAGATTCATGTTGAGGAACGAAATATCTATTTTGTCCATGTATACCATACTCTACAGGCATGTCATGTTCTAATGTGTTGCCCCCAAATTTGACATGGGGTTTCCTTGTGTCCAAATTTTGAGCATGCCTTTGAATATCCAATTGCTTTGGTGGTTGATCCTTAGCATTGATATGTGATTGAGCATATTTCTCTGCATAAGACTTCCATAATGGTCTGCGAAGGTGAGTATCATATGCTTGACCATGTGTATTTGGGACCTCTGGTTTTTCAAAAAAAAGATGATGGTGATTCAGGCACCATATGTGGTCCTCTATTGCCTCCACTATTAGGTCTCCTTTGATCCATGTTGGAGTGAGTTTGTTGCAAAGGTATATGTTCCATTATTTGAGACATGTCAAAATCATGAGGTATCTTGGCTCCACTTTGTGCCATCATTTGTAAGAAGTATTGTCTATCCCTCCTCATTATTTCCTCAACCAATCGATTGAAATGGGGATTCATAATGGATTCTTCCACATCTGTTGAATGTACTGAAAAGTTGTCCATATCATCATTGTGTGTATCATTGTTGTTTGTAGTGTCCATGTTCTCAACATTTGGAATGTTTGCAGACTCTTGAGCCTCTTTAGTTTCTCTCCTAGATTTTTGAAGACGGGTTTCAACCATGAACTAGGTATTGACCGAGATGTGTGAGACTAGATGAAAAATGGAAAAAGTATGGAAGACCAAGAGTTGGATGGAATGTAAATGAATCTGAGGTGTACTTGCAATGCCCAAAGTGTAAGACCAAGTATGTATGTAGTAGAGTAGGTGTGACTTCCAAAGAGAGGATAGTTTCTCTTGATGAGGTAAGTTGACCTTGACTCTAAGTAAGACCAAATAAGACCCAAAGGTAAGAAACCTTGATGAGGGACCACTTAGCAAAGTGTTGTTGTATGTAGTGTGTTGACAAAGTATGATGAGGACAAGCAAGTGACCTTTTGACTCAAGTTTAGACAATTGTGAATGTAAAGTGAGATGTGAAGCAATGATGGACTTTGTGAGACCCAAGGACAGGTTGAATGCTAAATGAAACCCTGGAGAAATGACCTAGGAAGCTCAAGAATTTCGAAACCACTGTGTTTGTTTGCTGGACTGTAATAGTTTTTCAATTTTGAACACAAACGCGCCTATATACTTCATAGATGCGGTTTCCTGACACAGACGTGGCTCTGTTCGACACAGACGCGCTTCTGAGATTTTTTTGCAAAGTGTAATGTTGATTCTGAAAACACAGATGCGTTTCTGCAAAATTTGTGCAATTTTTTTTTTCAATCTATGAAGTCATTTTGTTGTGACCAAAATCTGACTGTTTGACTGTTTTTCGTGACAAGAGGACACAATGTTGATGAGGACTCAATGTTTGCAAGTATCTAGACTCAAAATGACTTCAAGAAAAGTGTGTTGTTTGATGTAAAAATGTTTTGCATACACTTGAAGACACAAAAGACACAATGTTTTGTTGTTTGGTCTTGAATGTTTTGAATGTTTAAAATAAGTCAAGCACAATTCTTATGGTTGGCCAAGACAATAGTTGTTGATCTCACATGAGGTTTTACCCTCAAGGCTACACTATTCAGAGCGGATACTTAGATGCTTGACCTCACTGGCTCCACCCTCGGCACTCACTTCTTGGGTCAGCCAAGCATCAGTCCCCATGAAAACTCCCCATGGAAAAATTTGTATCTCTACTAAGAACCGTATGTGTGTGGGCCGCTACCAGAGGTCCGACCTCCTGCCTCAACAACTAGAAGGATTTTGGCTTCTAAAACAAAAAGGTGCTAGTAAGGGCATCCGCTCGTGTGGCCATACATGCGGCACTTTCAACTCTATAAATACAGAAGGCTCCCAGTCGGTAGGGGTTATGCCCTACAACTGATCAAATAAATTTGATCAAACGGGTTTATGGGGAGACATAATGTTGGTATGAACTAATCAGCACACGTTATCCATAGTTTTCACCATGAATACAGTTGTTTATAGTGGTTCGGAAGAGGTGGGTTTTCCTCGCTACCACTTGGGTCATTCTCTTCTCACTAGTAGTCCTAATGACCACACGGGAAGACAGGCCCTCTAAAGATTAAACAAAAAGAGCCTATTGCTCAAGACACAATAGACAATGATTCAATTTTAGTGCACCAATTGAAATGTTTGCTAGTCTATGAAAACAAGGCACACAATAAAAATCCAAAAACCCTTGCCAAGGACCTGCAACAAAGATTTATTAGTAAATTGGATTGTTTCAAATGATCACCCCTTCCTGCAAGCACACAAGTTAGGTAAATTTTAGATCCAAAAGACTTTGTGAAATAGGGGCCTTCAACAATGCGTTTTGTTGACCAATTCAAAGATCTGATTCATCATAAAAAAGACCACCTATAAAATTTCAAGAGATTTCTAGAAATGTAAGAAAATCCAAAAAATTTGTTAATTTGCTCTAAAAATTAATTTTTTATGAAAAATCATAAAAAATTCATATAAAATGCAAAATCGATCCAAAAAATCTAAAATTTTTACTGGAGAGTTCTAATGGTCTTCAAAACCTGCATAAAACAATTTCTACAACAAATCCAAGTAGTTTGTGAGATATGAGTAAAATAATGCAAAACCCTAATTTTCAAAGATCTAATTTTTGAGGAATAATTTTGCATCAAATTTAAAATCACAAAGAACAGATCCTATTTATAATTATAAAAGATTTCCAAAAATGTAAGAAAATCCAAAAAATTCGCTAATTTTCTCTCAAAATTAATTTTTTATGAAAAATCATAAAAAATTCATATAAAATGCAAAATCGATCCAAAAAATCTGAAATTTTTACTAAATCTTTTTGATACTTTTCCTGACCTGCAAAAAAAATTCGAAAGCCAAAATTCGAAGCCGTGTGTGAGATCTGATCAAAATAAGGAAAAACCCTAATTTTTAAAGATCCAATTTTTAGGAAAATATTTTGCATCAAAATTAAAATCACAAAGAACAGATACTATGTATAATTATGAGAGATTTCCAAAAATGTAAGAAAATCTGAAAAATTCTCCCATTTGCTCTCAAAATTATTTTTTTATGAAAAATCATAAAAAATTCATAGAAAATGAAAATGTGCTCCAAAAATTCTGAATTTTGGATTGAGAGCTCTTGATACTTTCTTCAACTTGCAAAAGCAACTTGGTGCAAAATTTCCTAGCCATTTGTGAGATATGATCGAATCTCTCCAAGATCTTGATTTTGTGTCCAAAACCCTAGCTGCACAAGATTATTCTCCAAATTGTTTTACAAAACAACAATATAGGGTTAGAAAAATCTGCAAAAAACATAGATCTAACAAAAATCCATGTCCCACCGGGTGTGCCAAAATGTATATGGTGAAAATGGATAAAAATAATAACGATATTGAAAGGCTAAATGAATTCAACCACAAAACCCTAGCCTAACAACAACAAAGATCCACCATAACAGATGAAGATTACCTATGACAATGCAAATCAAACGAAATCACAAAGATTATACCATCACATGTCCAATAGGGTTTGGATCTCCATTCTTCCTATCTCCATTGATCTTGCTTGATATATTTGCTCTCAGATTTTATGTGCACAAGAGCTCAACAAAGAACAGAATGTGGTTGCTAGTAGGATCGTAGTATAGTCAAGTGCATAAAAGATGATTAGAATGCATAGAACGATTAGGGTTTGATAATGAAGGAAGCATCTCCTTATATAGAAGACACTATATGAAATGGAGGGATAAGATTGAGAGGTGTAAAAGGAGGTCGGCTATGATTAGAGGGTAGGTAAAAGAAATAATAAAATAATGAAAGGGGTAGGTAGTGTATGAATTAAGAGATGAATGACATGTGTCATGGGTAGAAAAGGTTAATGAATTAATTAAATAAATAAAGATTTATTTAATTAATAGAAGAAGTGGGATAATTAAATAAATAAAAATATTTATTTAATTTAGGAAAAGGATAATTTAAATAAATAAATGTATTTATTTAAATGAGAAATAAGGCTAGAAGAGGATAAATGAATTAATTAAATAGATAAATATTTATTTAATTAATAGAAGAATTAAGCTTAGATAATTAAATAAATAAAATATTTATTTAATTAGACATGACAATTTTGGGTGTCTACAGGTAGCAACTCGGTTATAACTCGATGAATACTAAACTTCACTCTGTAGACATTCCACCTTCATTAACTGATAGCGATAACCTTAGGGTTTACCGATTAGGTTCTTTGCTTGGTAACATAGTATAGTATTAACCTTCATAATTTACAACATATGTATGATGTTAAAACAATCTAAACATCATGATCTCATCATTGTCTGACTCGGTAGTAGTTTCCCATTGAATACCTTATTCATCATATTCTTTCTTGTGTCTTTTACCGACATCTTTATATTCTTTAAATCATACTTCTCAAGATATGGCAACATCATACTGAATTAGAAAATCAATTTCTTGACATCAATGACAAAATAATAATATCAAGACAGTAAACATCTTTAATTAGTTTTATCCATAATCATCAACAACCTTCTCAATATCCTTATGAAATGCCAACAATCTTTCATTGTCTGTTATAATGCAATATTGCCAACAGTTCCATACCACAATGGATCTTTGTGTCCTACCCTTGGGATCCTATGATATTGTGCTTGGTATGGATTGGCTTAAGTCTCATCGAGCTCAGATAGATTGTTGGGGTAAGAGAGTGCAGTGTGTGTAGATAGTAGGGAGAGTGTGGGATAGTGGGTATTCAGAGACCTATTTCCCTTCGCATGATTTCCACTATGAAGGTGAAGAGGTGTGCATGTAAGGGTTGCCAATTGTTTGTAGTGAGGGTGAATGACGTGAATAAGGGAGTGAGTTAAGAAGAGCTTCTTCAGCGTCATCCCATCTTACAGGAATTTGTAGATGTTTTTCCTAGTGAGATTCTAGGCATGCCACCCAAGTGAGATATAGATTTCCGGATTGATTTGGTGCCAAGAGATGAGCCTATCTCTAAGGCTCCCTATCAGATGACTACCCAGGAGTTGAGCAAGTTGAGGTTGCAGTTAGAGGAGCTACTAGCTAAGGGATTTATTCATCCTAGTGTGTCCCCATGGGGTGCACCTGTGTTGTTTGTGAAGAAGAAGGATAGATCTCTTTGCTTGTGCATTAACTAGAGACAGCTTAATAAGGTGACGGTGAAGAACCGATATCCTTTGCCGAGAATAGATGATTTATTTGATTAGATTAAGGATGCAAAGGTCTTCTCAAAGATTGACCTTAAGTCTGGGTATCATCAGTTGAGGATTGGTGAGGCAGATATTCATCACACAACATTTTGTACTAGGTATGGACACTATGAGTTCACAGTGGTACCATTTGGTCTCATGAATGCACCATCGGTTTTCATGAGCTTGATGAATGGTGTATTCAGGACCTATTTGGATAGATTTGTGCTAGTATTTCTGGATGATATTCTGGTATTCTCGAGATCAATTGAGGAGCATGAGGACCATTTGAGACAAGTTTTACAGTTCCTATGGGAGAATCAGTTGTACACCAATATGGCGAAGTGTGAGTTCTTCTAGTCAGAGGTTCGATATCTTAGTCATGTGATTTCAGGAGAGGGTATCGCAGTTGATCCCTCTAAGATTCAAACAATTGTTGATTGGCCAACAAACACTAATGTGGGAGAGGTTTGTAGCTTTATGGATCTTGCAGGATATTATCACAGGTTTGTTTAGGATTTCTCCAGGATAGCCCATCCTATCACTTCTCTTCAGAGGAAAAGGAAGAAGTTTGTCTGGACAGAGCAGTGTGAGACAACATTAAGGAGTGTTTGACTAGCACCTATTCTAGCAGTTCCAGATCCTTTGGGGGATTTTATGGTGTGCACAAATGCTTCTTTGGAGGCTCTAGGAGCAATGTTGATGTAGAATGGTCGTGTGATTGCATATGAGTCATGAAAACTCAAAGATCATGAGCAAAATTACCCCACTCATGATCTAGAGTTAGCGGCAGTAGTTTATGCTTTGGCTAGATGGAGGCATTTTCTTCTTGGGCATAGATTCGAGTTGCACAGTGATCACCGTAGTTTGCAGTACATCTTCACGCAGCCAAATTTGAATGCTAGGCAGAGGTGTTGGATGGAGTTTCTATGTGAGTATGACTTTGAGGTGAGGTATATCTAGGGTAAGGAGAATGTGGTAGCAGATGCATTGAGCTGCAAGAGGCTTGAGATCTTAGCAGTGTCTCTTAGTGTGGATTTGAGGAGCCATATTCTCAGTACCCTTCCTTCAGATGTGTGGTAGCAGGAGGTTATTCCATAGATTTACGCATGTAGAGCTCTTGAGGGCAGATATGCAGGTTATTCAGTCAAGTCAAGTGGTCTTATCAAGCATTTGGGACACATTTATGTTCCACCATCAGACGGTCTTCGAGATTTGATTTTGTTAGAGGCACATCGTGCACCTTACTCGACACATCCAGGTGTCAAGAAGATGCACACAAATTTGAGGCAGTTGTATCATTAGGTTGGTATGGAGAGAGATATTGCAAATTATGTGTCTTGTTTCTTAGAGTGTCAATGAGTGAAGGCAGAGCATCAACATCCAACAAGTTTGTTGCAGTCGAATCTAGTTCCAGGATGGAAATGGGACATCATATCTATGGATTTTATAGTGGGTTTGCCTATGTCTTCTCATTGTCACGATGCCATTATGGTCACCGTTGATAGGTTGACCAAGGTGGCTCATTTCTTGTCGATTATATTGTCCTATACAATAGAGTCAGTGGCTCATATTTTTCATGGAGCATATAGTGAGGCTACATGGTATTCCTCAATGGATCATATCAGATCGTGATCTAGTGTTCACTTCAATCTTTTGGAGAGCCCTTCAGCATGATTTAGGAGCACAACTAAACTTTAGTTCACTATATCATCTAGAGACAGATGGTCAGTCAGAGAGAGTGAACCAAGTGTTGGAGTATATGTTGAGGATTTACGTCATGGATCAGTAGTCCAGATGGGAGGAGTACATTCATTTGGTTGAGTTTGCATACAATAATGGTTATCATAGCTCTATTGATATGTCCCCTTTTCAGGCCTTGTATAGTAGACCGTTTCATACACCCCTAATTTGGGATCGATTGGAGGACAAATTTCTCATTGGTTTAGAGATGCTACGGGACATGGAACAATAGGTGGATTGCATTAGAGAGCATTTGATTGTCGCGCATGATAGACAAAAGAAGTATGCAGATGCACATCACTTGGACATACAGTTTTCAATTGGTGACACACTACAAGGTGTTTTTGAGAGTTCGCCCACGAAAGAGTTCAATCCGTTATGGAAAAGGATCTAAGTTGGCACCTCAGTTTGTAGGAGCTTTTGAGATTTTGGAGAGGATTGGTCATGTGGCTTATTGCCTTGCCTTGCCACCCAGCTTGTCCCACATCCATGATGAGTTTCATGTATCATCTTGATATTTCGCATGTTTTAGATTGGAATGCATTGAAGTTAGAGGATGAACAAATTTCTTTAGATCCCATGCGCATTCTTCAGTGTAGAGAGATGTCCCTCAGAGGTTGGGGAATAGAGATGGTAAGGGTCCAGTGGGACCCGAATGATGATTCATCCGCTACTTGGGAGGATGCAACTCAGATGAGAGAGTTTTACCCCTATTTGTTCTCAGGCTTCCAGGAGTAAGCCTAGGCAAAGGGGGGGAGGATGTAGTGTCCACCCTTGACTTGACTTTTATCTTATGCTTGATAGACCTATTTAGACTCTTTATGATGCTATGGATTACAGTAGTGGTTCCGTATGTATTTCATCTCTATTATGATATTGGATATTATGTGAACTTATGCTACTTTAATGATTTACATGAATGATGGTACTATCATTATCGATCATGTGATTTGATGGATATATGTGTTTGATGGATTTCTTATGTATTCATGTACTTGATGATTTACATGCCCTATTATATTGATGGATTATATTGATCATGTTCTAGATGATATTGTGGATAATTTTAGGTTGATCATGTATTTGATGATATCATAGATGTGTTGACCGTATTTCATGGACATATATGATGAGATGATTGTATGATGTGTTTGACCATTGTTTGACTGTCTTCATGGTAGAAGAAATGTCACATCACTCATTGCGAGCGAGATGTGTCATTGCGAATTTCTATCACTTGCTTGTCTTATATGTATATATATATATATATATATATGTATTGTTGCTTTGTGGTTGCAGGATTTGCAGGTATTAGACACCGACTCCATCTGGCTCCACAGGTCTGAGCGTGTCTTTAAATCCCAATGGTATATGTGGTTAGGAGTCGACACAAGTTCCCCTCCCATACTCCATGTCTAAGTTGTTCACTGTGAGTTGTCGGTGTCTTGGCGTAATTCACCATGTCAGTTAGTGAGTTGGTCTCTTAGTGTTGTGAGTATGTTAGTAGTTGTCGATTTAATTAATTATGCGATTATTTATGATGAGATTAATTATTTGGCTAATTGATGAGTGATTTAATAGTTAATAATGTTTATTTTAATTATTTGATTAGTAGTGATTTGGTTATTTGATTAATGGCATTTTGATTATTGGATATTTAATATTTGTTTGATTAATATTTGTTTGATGATTATTTATTTGTTTGTTTTTTACTATAGTTTAATTATTTGTTTAGTGTTTAATATTTTTTTTGGTTATTTCATTATTTATGACCTTAGGTTTATTTAATTATTAATTCCCCTTTTTATTATTTAAATTAAATGGTTATAGCCTATCGCTTGATTATTTATATATCTTGCTTAATTATAATATAAGGTGTATAAAATACTTTAGCTTATAAAAATAATATGCCCCCACTCATATAATTATAATATGTTTATATTTCTTTCTACCTACCTTTTATTCCCATTGGTGGAATTTGAATGGGAAATAATATTTTAAACTATGTTGGGTAGGTCAAATATATTCCAAAATGGAATATTTTGATTGGTCAAGAATGTGGCTAGGGTTTTTTTTATCACGACTTTTTATTTTCAAGCCTGTGATTGTTCACGAGTTGCTCTCTTTGGCTTTCTTTGCAAAATTTGGATTTTGGCATTTTGGATTTGGGGATTTTTATGCTGGAGCTTGCTGGAGTGTGTGGGCTCTTCTTTAGCTTCCTTCCATCACACAGGGTGCAGGTTGGAGCTTCATTTCCCTTTGTTTTTTTTTGGGTTTTTTGGTTTTCATGGTTGTATGTTGTGTGTCTGCAATTGTTTGGGAAGCTTGGGAATGAAATATATTTCCATTTCATATAGTTTTAATATAGTTTATGGGAGAAAATTTATGAGTGTATAGTTTTATTATAAAGTTTACATTTTGGAATATGGGTGTTATTTTTGGATATTGTCATGAATGCATGGCTTGTATATTCATTCCTTCTTTTGGGTTTGGTTGTTCTGCAAATGTTTATGGATTGTGTCTCATTATTTTGGAGATTGAATCTCTTTATTTGAGGTTTCATTGTGCATTTTAGGATCTGGGTGAGTTTGAGCTACCTATGTGCATCCCAATTTGGCATTGTCATAAGGGAGACTCACATAACCTCTCCTCTCCCCATGATTGTTTTATGTAATGCTTATTTAACAAAGTCTTGAGCTTGTATGGTAGTCTAGTAGCTTATGTGAAGGTTTTATGCAAACTATTTGAGTGATATTGGTGTATTGAGAGTTTTGGGAGTAGTCTTGACTCCATGGCTATGTAAGGTTTTTTGGTAAGATCTTTTGCCTTGGTTTATATTATTTCGAATCATTTTCACCTCTTGAAAGATATTTATTAGGCATCATTTCCTTGTTTGGTTTCAGGATTTACTTATTTTTCGATGATTTTTAATATGAAATCGTATTTCTGGATTTTTCGTGCTTTTTTATGAGTCTTCTATATTTGCGACAGGAGCTTGGGAACTTCCTGTCGCAAATATGAGTCTTTTGTATTTGCGACAAGAGCTTGGGAACTTCCTGTCACAAATCTGAATCTTTTGTATGTGCGACATGAGCTTGGGAACTTCCTGTTGCTATTATGTGTTATGCTCAATTTGTTTGCTTGTGATGTACTTTTTGGATCTATTATTGTACCAGAGGCATTTTTGAGGTTTTGTTGATGATTTCCAATGTTGGATGGATTGGTTTTGATGTCCTCTTATTGTTTTCTTTATGTTTTGATATCATTTATGCTTGTTGTTATTGAATAAGCTCTCTTTAATGTTGACGTGCCATGCTAGAGAGGTGCTAATATTATTGTTCTTGAACTAGCAAGTGAGTAGGCCTTGTTGTGGTTTTATTTATTGTTTCATGACAGATTTGAAGGCCTTATGGTGGCCCTTCATGTATTGTTATTCCAAGAGGCTCATTTTGATTTAATTCTTGTTGTGGCCATTTGTATGTTCTTGGACATGAGTAAAGGTTATTGGCTGCATGATGATTGATTATGATTTTAGATTTACATATGGATTTAGAGCCTCTTATTGTTATTTATTGTTGGGTCTATGTTAGGGGAAGTGGGCTTCCTTGTGATGGTTGGGGTCACGAGAGATAGAATTGCATGAGATTTGTTGTAAGGATGCATGAAGTCTAGACTGTTAGGGCACATTGGAGGTTTACCATGTTTTGTAAACAAGTGATAACATAATAATGAACTCATGGGATGGGTAGTTAGATTCATTAATCAAGATAATTAATTTATGTGAGCCTCATGACATGATCCTAGGGAGGGTGTTTTAGGATAAGCATGAGAAGACCATTGCGACAACAAGCCAATCTCCCTTGATCTGTCACAGGTTGAGATGTCTCTACATGTCCATCAGGCTAGTGCCCTGTGTTATTGTATATGTTACGAGGATGGAATGTGATGACACTCCACCCCTACATGTGTCCCCTTGTTGATTTTTAATTATGTCTTGTTGTTTTTTATGAGCCTCAGGGAGTTTCTTATTTTGATATCTTATGATTGGTTCATGCTTGAGAGTCCTTGTTATGTTTTGTCTCTTTGGTTGTTAAGTGTCAGCTTAGGTCTAGAGTGTGTTGGGACCTTGTGTCATCTCCTAGCACGGGGGGTGGTTCATTTGGTTCCACATTGTTGGGTGGTTGGTGATTTTCAACCATTGGGATATTCTATTGGATTCTTCATGTGTGGATGTAGATTCTTCTCTTTGTAGCAACTTATGGATGTTTCTTGTAGTAGATTTATGTAATGGATATATTGGATTCATGTAATGTACTATCATGTAAAGATGTAGATGTATTAGGAAGAGCCATGCTCATGATGTATTATTCATATGATTGTAATTGTAATTGTATTGTAGTTGGTATCTTAGGATTAGGACATGATTTGTAATAATGAGACTATGAGATGTATGGTGATGATCTTGCATAATGAAAGAAAACAATTTCATGTCCTTAGATGTTTGTAATAGAATTATCCTTGAAATAGAATGGATTCATGTGATGGGTTATTTGTATTAGTTTAGATTCCATGGTTATTATCTAGGATGTAGATTAATATATGATGGAACCTTAAGTAAATGGAAAGAAGGTAATATAGGAGTCGTGGTTGTTAATTAATGCCATGTTAGGAAATGACGTCATTCATGTGATTGCACTGGAAGGATAGGAAATTATGCATGGCATGTATCTAAGGAAATCATTAAGATTATTGCATTATGCACTGGTGATTAATGTTAAAGGAAATAATCACACTAGGAGTATAGATGCATGAGTGGCATGGATAAGATGATTATATTTATGCATTCAGTATTGGATTATCATTAGAGATGGATAGAGAGCATGAAGATAGGAAATGGTTAAGGATTTAAGCACATTTAGATTTGGTTTATAAAATGAACTTAGAAAAGGGATTTGTCTTGTATTGAAAGAGTAAGCATATCATGTTAGTTAGATGATAGAGTAGAGTGCATCTCATAATGGTTAAATAAACAAGTAGACTGTATATTGTAATGAAAGAAAGTATATAAGCTGTATTTGTTTAAGATTAAGGATTAATTGATGATAAGTGCGGTAATAAAGTGAGTAGAATATTATTGCTTATGTTAGTTGCAATAAGTAATGACGTTGAGGTACCATAGAGAGATATTAGTTATGATTGTATATTTTTCCGCTTGCGTAATTAGTTAATGTGTTTATACTTCATGTTCATAATAATTAATGTTAGTGGATTTAAGTTTAGATGATGTTAAGTGTTGCATTAGTTGTATATATATATATATATATATATATCCATTTAGTATGTTAGAAGCTTAGCTTCTCTAGGGTATTTTGGCAAGCATTACATTTTCTTACAAGGTATGAAATGAGCCATCTTCGAGAATCTATCCACCACCACAAATATAGATTCATTTCCTCTCCGTGTCTTAGGAAATCCAAGTATGAAATCCATGCTTATATCCTCCCAAGGTCTCTTTGGTACTGTCAAAGGCTTATACAATCCCACATTCTGACTACTACCTTTTGCAACTTGACAAACTCTATAACTCTGCACAAATTTCATAACATCCTTATGAATTTGGGGCCAAAAGTAATGTTCTCTCACCAATGCTATTGTTAATCCTCCACTACACTTCTCCTTTATTAGACTCTCCCTCATGGAACTCTTAGGTATACACAATTGAACTCCTCTGAATAACATCCCATACTAAATGAAATAATCTAGCCACTAACTTCTATCTACCATAACTGGTGCTCTACATGCTTTCCAAGGCTCTATAAAATCTGGGTCATCTTCATACTATATGGTCTTCAACTCCTCAAATCTTAATACTGTCATTCTCATCTTCGTCAACAAATTCCTCATTCATCAAGCTCATGAAATTACTTGGTGCATTAGTTAATCCAAAAGGCATTACCAACCATTCATACAATCCTTCATTAGTCTTGAATGTTGTCTTCCACTCATCTCCTTCTCTAATTCTAATATGATGATATCCACTCTTCAAGTCTATCTTTGTGTAGTATTTGGCTCCACTTAGGTAATCCATTGTCATCCATCTTAGGTAAAGGAAACCAGTACTTCACTGTGATCTTATATATTGTTGTGGAATTGGTACACATCCTCCATTCTCCATTCTTCTTAGGTGCTAACACTGCTGGTACCAAACTTTCTCTAATTAAACATTTCTTCAACAATTCCTGCACTTGTCTATTCAACTCTTCATTCTCTGTCGGTGTCATCTGGTGTGTAGCTATGTTAGGAAAACTAGCTCTAGGAATCAGGTCCATGCAATGAATGATACTCCTCATAGGTGGTAATCCATCAGACACATTATCTGAAATGATGTCTTCATACTTTGTCAACAACTCTTTTATCTCCTTCAGTTATTCTTCTTCATTTTATGGGTTCTAAGTCCTCTTAGGAACTAAGGCAAAACACACATTCTCATGTATCATTCCATCCAGGAATTTCCTTCCATCCACCAAATAGATTCTAGCATTCATACAGACTTCACTCTTCAAGGGCTCCTCCAAGGGTAACAAGGTTTGTTTCATCCCGTTTGCTACAATAGTGTATATGGTCTTTCTCTCATCATGTATTTCCTGTCTATCAAACTGCCAAGGTCTACCCATCAAAATGTGACAAATATCCATAGGCATAATATCACACAAAACTTCATCATGGTAATTTCCAATTTTTAATTTCACCAAGCATTGCTCACTTACTAACAACTTATGATCATCTTGAATCCATGCTATCTGATAAGGCTTAGGGTGTTTCAATCTTTCCAACTTCAATTTATTCACCATCTCATCTGAAATAAGATTATCCAAACTACCACTATCAATAACTACTTTATAGCACTTACTGGATACCTTACATTTGGTCTTGAACAAATTTCTCCTCTGCAAGGGTTCTTCATCCTCTTTGGTATGACACAAAGATATTCTCATCATCAACAGTTCTCCATCTTCCAGTTTGTTAGCTGACCCAGTGGAGCTTTCTCCTACCAAGGCTATTCTCCCAGTGTTCTCTATCTTCTTACATTCCAAAGCACGGTGTCCTACTACTGCACACTTAAAGAAAGTTCCTCTAAACACTCTCTTATCTTGTCTTTTGTAACCTCATTCCGGTAACCATCAGGTTCTATTCTTCGGTAGAAAGTTCTATCCTCCCTCCGGTATGAACTACCATCTTTTCTTACTTCCTTGTCCTTGTTCTGATCTGTACAGGTTCCTCTTCCTCTGGAAAAACTTCCACCTCTACCTCTCTGTCTTTGCTCATGTCTTTTGTTCAACTTCTTTGTTGCTTTCAAGGCATACTAGTAAGCTTCGTCAATACTCTGCAACTTGATCAAACTAACTTCATCTTGTATAGACATCAACAATCCATTCAAATATCTTGCAACTTGTTCAACCTCATCATCGACATTTCCAGATTGAATATTCAACTTGTAGAATACTTCAGTATATACTCCTTCACGCTTGATTCTTTCTGCTTCAAGTTTTGTAACTTCTGAAATAGATTTACTTGGTAATCGACTGGCATAAAATTCAATTTTAACTTGGCAACCATCCGCTCCCATGATTTGATCTTCTCTTTACCTCTTCTTTGTCTATCAACTTGCAAATGTTCCCACCAAAGAGATGCATGACCTTTCAACTGGGTACAGGCATATTTCACCTTTCTTTCTTCTATAGTGTTCTCAAAATCAAAGTAATTCTCCATCTCCAAGATCCAATCCATTAATTCATCCGAATCTAACTTACCATCATACACTGGTGGGGTAAAATGTGGTTTAGTGTTCACCCTACTCAAAACCCTCAAGAATCTCTTCATCTGTATCAATCGCCGATGGGTTTGCTACTTGTTCTGCCAGTGCTTCTTCTTCTTCATACTTGCTCACATCTTCAATATGTTGACCTCTTCTCTGGGTTGTTTCAACAACTTCCAATCAAGTTGTAATTCCCCTCAACATTTCCATCACATCAGGGTCTACATTCCCACATGCTCCACCATTCCTATTTCCTCTTCGTGCCATCTTCACGCCAGTCCTCTGCAACTGTAGGTCGGATGCACAATCTGCCACCCCACAACAAAATCTTTAGGACAACGCAATCTTCGGAATGAAATCTCGCTTTGATACTACTTGGTATAGTCACGGTTAGGAGGGACCTCAATGAGATCTATCCGGACCATGCATCAAGAGTAAAAACAATGAAAGAAAGACAAGATGATGGAGGCAATTTAGAACTGAATGAATTAGATCATGAAAACTGATTACAAATGACCGGTAACATCCGGGCTACAAGATTCAACTCACTGATTTGCTACATACATGCTCAATTAAAGAATTGGTTAACTCCAGACCTCTAATTCTTATGGTGTATCTTCTATATTCACTCTAATGAATTATGATGCTTAATTACATTGATTTATATGCTCAAGAGAGATCCGCATCGGCCCAAGAGGGATCAAATGCCGAAGAACAAGGTCAAACGTGTAAAACCACCCGATTGGCCTCCGCTAAAGAGAATCCTCCGGAAAATCCAAAGGATGAAGTGCAGATCAAAGGGAAGGTCTGCCACATGCCAAGGAACATTAGAATCAATGAATTGAAGCTCCGCAAGCTACGGAAAGGATCCACAAGATTCACCAATAGCAAATAGGTCCAAGCAGTTCCAGTGTTCTAAGCCATAAAACTATCTCAGAATCCAGAAGTGATAACTTGCCGGAAAATGATCCAAATGTCCTACAGTTTAGGAATAAGGAAGATAATCATGTTCACAAGAAAAATCCAGCTCCACAAGATCCAGTGAGCGAATGCAAGAAAATGCGGAAAGAAATGCTGAAACTGCAAAACAGAAAACAAATTGAAAAATAAATGTTTTTGGTTGATGCAAGATTGGCAAGAATCGGGGATGCTCCTGCATCACAAATCAAACATGGGAAATCATCTTGATGGACTTCATAACAGGGTTACCTAAAGTTCAAGGAAAGGATTGCATTTGTGTAGTAGTGAATCAACTCACCAAGTATGCACACTTCTTCACAATATCCACTGAGTATCAGGCTCCACAAATAGTGGAAGTATTCTTCAAAGAAACCTTTAGATACATGGTCTCCCAAGGAACATAGTTAGCGACAAAGACAACTGATTCCTTAGCCTATTTTGGAAAGAGCTCTTCCAACTTGTAGGGACTGAACTTACATCTAGAAAAAGTTATCACCCTCAAGCTGAAATTGTTAAATTAAGTGGATAGAGGGATACTTGAGGAATTATGTTACCATCTAACATAATACATGGATAAAATGGTTACATCTTGGTGAATATTTCTACAACACCACTCATCACATGTCAATCAACATGAGTCATTTCAAAGCATTGTATGGCTACAAACTAACCTCCCTCAAAAGTTTGATTTCACAAGAAAGCTGAATGCTAGGAGCAAAAGGTTTGTACAACATAGTATGGACATTATGAATACTGTCAAAGACAATTTACATCGAGCACATAATCAACAGATGATATATGCTGATTGGAAATGCATTGAGAGGATGTTTGAAATGGGATACTTAGTATTCTTCTGACTACAACCATATAAGCTATCTTCACTCAAGACAAGCGTAGCTAAAAAACTAAAACCCCAATTTTATGGGCCATATAAGATCTTGAGGAAGATTGGCGAGGTAGGTTATGAATTGGAGTTGCTTGAGAAAGTATTCACTAACATATTCCACATGTCTTGACTCAAGAAAGTGTTAGGGCAAAAAGTTACATCATGTGTAGAGTTATCCCTACTTGATGACAAGTGTAGACTAATCCTAGAACCTAAAGCAGTTCTTAATATGAGGGAGAAGCAATCGAGGAATAAGATTATTCCTAAATTTTTGATCAAATGGAAGGGCCTACATGAGGGAGACACTATGTGGGAAGGAGAAAAGATCTTCAACCATCCAAATCTTAAGTTGATTGAGGACAAGCAAATTCGAAGATAGTGGACTATCATGCCCTTGCATCAAATCCATATCTATCTTCCTTCACCATAATAATTTGAATATAATTAATAAAGAATAGAGGAATATCGAGTGCATTGATCAAACAAGTGATATAGTATAGATATAATGTCAAGGGGTGGATTAGTTACCGTGTGTTAAGGTTGAAGCTGCAAGTGTGATCATGTAAGATAATGATTTGTTAAGACAAACAAACTATTGAAGGGCAACAATTAAGGTATAAAAAGAGATACTACCTTTCTAGGAAAAGTCTACCTCAAACAACACAATCTTTTAGTGATGGAGGAAGGTATAAAAAGGGAATCATCAATCACTCAAACACATCTTCTGAATATCAATACCCAATGAATCATCAAGCAGATCGTACAACAAAGAAGACGCATTGCCTCATAAGATAGGGGGTAATAGTCACAAGGGAAACCAATCCATTTCATCACAGTTGAACTCAAATCATTTCATATTATTATTATTGGATATATACTCAGTGGTGTACTTGATATTTATGCCAATCATTGCTTATATATACATGTTATTTATGCATAATAAAGAATATTTAAGTATGTATGAGATGTGCTTGATTGTTTGAAACCCACCTTGTAGGAAGGGCTTGGGGTGTAAGGAAAAGGAGTATATAAGGCTTAGTAAGTAAGTTGTTCTAGAGTTGATTGTAATGGCTCCTAAGTCCAGAGAGCACTTACATAGAGAGCCAAGTAACTCACTTATGACCCTCGCCCAATTCCACAAGATGGCAAGTGCCTTTAGGAGGATGCGATATTGATGGGGAAAGCAGATACAAGCCCAAAACAAGAGGGTTGTGGTAGACATTCCTCTTGAAATTGGTGTAGAAATGGCTTCGGGGGAACCCATCATGTCCCTTCTCCCAAATCTTAATATGCTTGCAATATTAATAATCTATGAATATGATGAATTCCCTAACTCTAATAATTAAACATATATATGTGTATATTTGCATATGTTGTTCATGTTGTGATTGCAAGATTCAAATCCAAGATTGCATTATTAAAGAGATATTTATTTGGTAAGACAAACCCTAACCTTAATTTGTTGTAATTGTGATCTTAGGGTAAATTCTAAGACAAATTGGGAAGAGGACATTACACTTGGTGAATGCAAGGAGTTGATTTAATAAGGGACGGAATCAAGATTATACCTAGATTGACTTTGATGAAATGGATAACCCTCTGACTCTCAACAAAAGAAATTTCAACCAAAAACTAACACTTCCATATAAATAACAAAATGATTATATGAATTCGATAGAGAACTTTAAAAAAAAGTTTTAAAAGTTTTCTCAAAACTCTAAGAGAACTTCATTTCATTAAAGAGATTATTGTCATTAACGTTCAGTAAATGGTCTCTTTTCTTTTAAAACTGGGCGTGTACTAAATAACTAGACTGAATGATGAATGAATAACAATGATGAATTCGAAGGTTTCAATTAGATTCGTAAAATGCCAAATGCAGAAATATATCTCAGAGCATCATGTAGACACAGACAGTCGGTTGGAAGAGAGTCTACACAACCTCCATACTCCCTGCAACACGGCTGTGAACTCTTGTATATATCGTCAACTATGGCCGACCTGCGTTTTCAAGGAAACAGAGTAGGAAAATTGACGCCCGCATCAATGAGTAAGTTTAAGTTTACCCCACAGAAATATTTACAAGACAATCTTATAAGAATGTATGCCAGGTGCGGAAGTTTAGTTGATGCGCGCGAAGTGTTTGACCAAATGATTGAACGAGATGTCTTCTCGTGGAATATCATCATTGCGGCTTACAGAAGATATGGGTTTCCACAAGAGGCATTGGCACTGTTTCACCAATTGCGACGAACCGGTATCCAAGCTGATCAGTTTACCTTTGCCAGCATACTTCCAACCTGTGCCAAATTAAGCGCTTTTAAAGAGGGTGTGGAAATCCATCAAAGCATAATCGAAGGCGGATTTCCTTCAGATGTTGTAGTTACGAGTGCTTTGGTTGACATGTATGTAAAATGCGGAAGTATAAACAAGGCACGTCAACTGTTTGACAAAATGCCTCAAAGAGATGTGGTTTCGTGGACTGCAATGGTTGCAGGATATGCACAAAATGGTGAGCTTGAGGAGGCTCTAAGGCTTTTCAAAGAAATGCCTCAAAGAAATGCGGTCTCATGGAATGTGATAATTGCAGGATATGCCCAGAGCGGATTTGTTGAGAAGGCCTTGGATACTTTTAAGCAGATGCAATTGGCAGGTATTAATCCAGTTTCTTCAACCTTTGTCAGCATTCTCCCAGTTTGTGCCAAAATGGGAGCTCTGGAACAGGGTATGCACATACATCGGAGTATAATGGAAAGTGGACTTTCGTTCGATGTTATAGTTGCAAATGCCCTACTAGATATGTATGTAAAATGTGGAAGCATACACAAAGCACGTGAACTGTTTGACAAAATTCCTCAAAAAGATGTGGTCTCGTGGACTGCAATGATTGTAGGATATGTGAACAATGGAGCTCTTAACGAGGCTTTAAGACTTTTCACAGAAATGCCCGAAAGAAATGTAATCTCATGGACTGCAATGGTTGGAGGCTATGCACAAAACGGGTTTGATGAAAAAGCTTTGGAAACTTTTAAGCAAATGCAACTAGCAGGTATAAAGCCAGACTCCACCACCTTTGCCAGCATCCTCCCAGCCTGTGCGAAGATGGGAGTTGTAGAACAGGGTATAAACATCCACCGAAGCATAATTGAACTTGGACTTTTGTCTGATGTTGTACTTGTGAATGCCCTGATGGACTTGTATGCAAAATGTGGAAGCATACACAAGGCACGTGCACTTTTCGACAGAATGCCTCGAAGAGATGTGATTGCATGGAATGCTCTGATTGCAGGATATGCACAAAACGGCCTTTGCGAGGATGCTTTCAAACTTTTTGAACTAATGAGACACTCTGGAACATGCCCCGACCATGTAAGTTACACGTGTATTTTATTAGCATGCAGCCATGCAGGTTTAGTGGATGAGGGCTGTAAATACTTTAATAGCATGAGCGAGTTCCATTTCATTATGCTTACAATTGATCATTATGTGTGCATGGTTGACATTCTTGCCCGTGCTGGCTATCTTGAGGAAACTCTAAACTTTATCATCAAGATGCCACTTAAACCTGTGGTGGTTGTGTGGAAATGTTTGCTTGGTGCTTGTCGACCACATAAGAATATTGGTTTAGGATTATTTACAGCAACTCTTCTTTTTGAGCTGGATCCTGAAAATGTTGCGGCTTATGCTCTTCTATCAAACATCTATGCAGAAATGGGCATGTGGGGTGAGGTCCAAATTCTAAGGAGATTGATGAAAGATAGAGGAATAAAAAAGGTACCTGGATGTAGTTGGATTGAAGATCAGAAAATGATACATGCTTTTTGTGTAGGAGACAAATCACATCCAGAGACACAGGCGATTTATGCAGGGTTGGAGAATTCAATTGTCTAGGTAGAAGAAAGCAACAGAATATTTTCTAAATTCAAGACACGTACTGAATGATGTGCAGTAGGAAGAAAAATAACTATTCCTCTGCCACCAAAGTGAGAAGCTGACAATTGCATTTGGATTATGATGCTACAGTTGGATTGAAGACCAGAAAATGATACATGCTTTTTGTGTAGGAGACAAATCACACCCACAGACACAGGAAATCTATGCAGAGTTGGAGAATTTGTCTAGGGAGAAGAAAGCAACAGAATATTTTCTAAATTCAAGACACACTGAATGGTGAATGATGTGGAGTGGAAAGAGAAATACTATTTCTCTGCCACCAAAGTGAGAAGTTGACAATTGCATTTGAATCGAACATCAGAAAACGATACATGCTGTTTGTGTAGGAAACAAATCACACCCATAAACTCAGTAGATCTATGCAAAGTAATTGAACAGCAGACCTCATAGATGAAAGAAGGCAAAGGCCATGTGGGATAAGAAATAGAGCTACAATTAAAAAAAACAAGGAGAATGTGGCAGAGAAGAAGACGAGCATAGTAATTGAACAGCAGCCCGCCACGTCTAAAGTTATTTGGTCTGAAACAAAAAGAAGTGTTATGAGCTTTGAGGCATGAGAGAGCAGCAAAAGGACTAGGTAGGAAAAGAGATAGAGAGAGCCGATTTAAAAGGGGAAGGGCACATGTTTTTGACCCCTGGTAGTGGCTAGCATAGTCTGGGAGGTACTCCACGCCAAAGATAGGGGAATTCAAGCCTAAACAGGTTAAGTCAAAATTCATGTTTTGTGTTGCTATTGACTGAATCATAAGTATGTGACTGCATTTCCAACCGTGATAAGACCTGTAATTTTGTATCTTTAATTGATATAATGAAGTAGGATTTTTTTATTTGCTGCCCAAACTTGGCGTACAGAATAATTGATTTACTTGTAGCCATTGTAAGCAATTTGCCTTTATCATGTTAATTTCACTTGGAGCAATTAGAAAAATCATTCTCAAAATGAGGAATGCACTTGTAACAATTGTAATGTTGGAGCAATTAGAAAAATCATTCTCAAAATGAGGAATGCACTTGTAACAATTGTAATGTTGGAGCAATTAGAAAAATCATTCTCAAAATGAGGAATGCACTTGTAACAATTGTAATGTTAGTTGTGTGCCTTGAAAGTCAATGTTAGTATATTTTAGTAGTGGTTGTATTTAGGTGGTCATTTATTAGTTTTGTTGTTTGTTTAAACCTTGGTTTGGTGAGTTTGTGCTATTTCTAGTGATTTACATTGTGTATAAATCCATCATAGTGTCTATTGCTACAAGTGACTTCTAACAAAGTAGTCTTGCTTCCACTTCATTGCATTTTGTTGGAGAGCTTGTTTAAAGTTGTCTAGTGTGATCTCCTATTCAATTGGTTCACCTATGAAGACTACGCAATTCAATGATATCAATGCAAGCCACAACTCTAGGAAGGAGTGCATTATTCTTAGTTTAGGGTTGGTGGGAGTTCAACAAGATAGTGTATGTGGATGAGTATCTCTATGCAAGATTGTGACCAAAAGGGAGTTGTCATAGAGATGGAGAGAAAAGACAAGATGCCTTAAAGAAGAAGAAGAATAGAAGTTGCAATAGAAAATTTTGTCGGGGAATTTGACAAATTAATGCTAGAAGCCATAAAGTAGATGCAAACAAGGATGAAAACCCTTAAAAGACGCCAAAGAAGAGACCACACACATAAACAAGTTGTCCCAATCAAAGGGGAGATATAGTGTAAGAGATATGAATTGCAAAGTAATATTCCTTTGCTTTCTAAGAGAGAGAACTCATAAGAGTTAATGAGATGGATAGTAGAGTTGACATATTCCTTTGAAAAGAAGAAGATTAAAGACTTGAAGAAGGTAGAGGTTGTATGTAGTAGGCAATGTGATAATGCAACAGTGGGTTGGAAAGAGCTCTAATAGAGGAGACCAAAAAATGGAAAAGAAAAAGGTGAACAGTTGGGAGCATGTGGTTTCCAAGTTGATGAGTGCATCTTAAAATGCATACACAATAGTAAAGTAATTTCACTTTTTTAGGCTTAAGCATAGAGGAGCAAATTGTTCCAAGAGTCAATGAGAAGACAAAGATGTCAAGTGAATTGTCTATGAAAGGATAAATGGGTCATTTCTAACACACAAAAGAACTTAAGAAATAAGACAAAGAAAGAAAAATGCAACTCGTGTGTTGGAAGGAGCTAGTATGATAACTATAGTGAAGACAATTGAGGAGAGTAATGTTGAAAACCTTGTATTCTTTAACGTCTTTGTTTGTAGGTGTAAGGTGTGTGGAAATAGGATTTCACAAGCTTAGCTAGGTAAACTAAGAAAACACCTATTTCACATAGATTGCATTAAAAGAAAAATAAGCTCAATAGATCCAACCTCGATTGTTTTAGGAAGAGAGTTGAATGCAGATTGGATTTGGTTCCCTTTTGTTTGAGTTGAAATTGAATTTGAATTAGGTTTGAATTGCAATGTTATCTAGGACAAACAATGACAATTTTACCTAAAATAACAATAACAGTAAGTTCCAAATATCGCGCAGAGCTATAAATGGGGATCTGTGAATGGAGAATAGATCAAAACTTGTGACAAATTTTTTGAGTGGAATTGTTAGGACTAGGAGGTGTGGGTGTTAATTTTAGCAATCAGATATAATAGACAGAAAGTAAATTGAAAGTGCAATGAAAAACACAAGACAACAACACATCAATACCCTGGGAAAACCTCCCTCTTGGAGGTGAAAAACCCAACCTCAAATCCAATATGTATTATCTCAAATGTAGGTAATTACAAGGCAATAAAACTTATCTCAATTTGTTGTTCAAACATAAAGATAGCTAAATCAGATTTGAAAGGATGCTTCCTTCACCCTTGAATACATAGACAATGTAGTTCGTTGAACTCGAAAAGGTATTTGTAGCCTTGAAGTAACAGACAACAGATGACACCTTGAATGCCTTCAAGGGATTCGCTTGGAGAGAGACTTCAATAAATGCGCATGGATCTTGAACAAATTCACCCCACTATTAACCTTAATAAATTTGCTCAATTGACTTGAACAAGTTCGCACAAGTGAAGGAGAGATCGCAGATTTGGAGAGCAAATTACATTCGCATAAGATGGTGGTAATGAATGACTTGAATGCTGTTTGTTATATATCCAACTTTGGGTGCTATCTTGCAAGGTCAGCCTTGCTATGATATTTTATTTATTTACATTTTATTGAGCCGCCTTAAATAGGACAAGACTAATAATGATAATATTGCCTTTATCAAATCATATTGCCTTTATTATATTACATTTCCCTTTGGGCCCAACCCCATAATAGTTCGATTTAACATGGATAAATACATATTGAATTTTAATTGTCCATGACAACATTAAAATTTAAACAATTAGGTATTTGAGCAAGCTATTATTCTCAACACTCCCTCTTAGCTAGGGAGGATTCTAGCAAATAGTGTAATCATGGACTTCTTCATCGTACATTGCTCGCAAAGGATGAAAAAGTAACATGCAAGAAAACAACAAAACTTTCCATCTTGCATTGCCCGCAGAGGATGGATCCACCTTGCATTTCCCGCAGAGGGTGGAAGAGATCTTTCACCTCAACCTTCTCCCAGAGAAGGAAATACTGTCACCTTGCATTGCCCGCAAAGGGTGACTCCACCATGCATTGCTTGCAGAGGGTGGAAGATGCAACTTAATGCATCACCGAGACTGTGACTCTCTCTCAGTTATAGTTGGATTCTCCACAATTCCAAGCCTATCTCTGAAGTATTCAAACTTCACACGAGCAAGGGGCTTGGTGAGAACGTCCGCAACCTGCTCATCAATGCTGACATATTTCAGTTGTAAGGCACCTCTTTGTACCATATCATGAACATAGTGACAGTGAGTTTCCACATGTTTTGATATGTCATGAAACACAGGATTAACAAACATTTTAATACAACTTTGATTATCACAATGAATAACTGTGGGTTCCCAAGGTTGTCCAAATAACCCAACAAGAAGCTTTTGAAGCCACACTGCTTCTCTCGATGTGACAGTGGATGCAATATACTCAGCTTCTGCAGTACTAAGGCTACAGAGGATTGTTTCCTACTGGCCCAAGAAATCACAATAGAACCCAAACTGAAACAGATACCTGAAGTGCTCTTCCTATCGGTAACACTTCCTGTCCAATTAGAATCTGAGTAGTGTTCCAAGGTAACAAAAGTGTTGATTGGGTATTTTAGCCCATAGCCAACAGTTCCACACAAATATCTCAGAATATGTTTGGCTGCAACAAGGTGAACATGCTTTGGCTTGTTCATAAACTGCCTGAGTGCACTCACTGCATAACAGATGTTTGGTCTAGTGTTAACTAGATACATCAATGATCCAATCATCTATTTGTACTCAGAAGGACCTGCAAAATCTGAGTTAGCTGCACAAAAACTCAATTTCTTCAAGTTAGTTTCCATAGGAGTAGACGTAGGTTTGTAATCCAACATTCCAAATCTCTTCAAAATATCAACAATATATTTTCCTTGACTTAGAATAATTTCATTAGATCTTTGCCACACTTCTAACGCTAGAAAGTAATGCATTAGGCCTAGATCCTTCATTTCAAATTCACTAGCTAATTCTTTCTTACACCTAATGATGAGACTATCTTCGCCAATTAGGAATAAATCATCCACATATAAAACCAGAATTAGCATTTCACCATTAAATACTTTAAAGTAACTTTTATGATCAACATCATTCTTACAAAATCCTAAACTAACCAAGTACTTATCAATTCTTTCATACCAATCTCGAGAAGCTTGCTTGAAGCTATAAAGAGCTTTCTTTAATTTGCATACATGTGATTTTCTATTATGAGTCTCATATCCTTTTGGTTGCTCAATATAGACTTCTTCCTCAATGACACCATTAAGGAAGGCAGTCTTTACATCCATCTGATGTAACTTCCAACCCTTAGCTGTAGCAATGGCTATAATAGTTCTAATAGAAGTATATCTAGCAACAGGAGCAAATGTTTATTCATAATCTATGCCTTCCTTTTGAGAAAAACCACGAGTTACAAATCTAGCTTTATATTTTTCTATACTACCATCAGCAACATGTTTAATTTTAAACAACCATTTAGAAGAAACAACAGACTTACCTTTAGTTCTGGGAACAATATCCCAGACATCATTCTGGATGATGGACTTGTATTTTTCATCCATGGCTTGCTTCCAAGCTTGTTGACTTATAGCATTTTTTGTGTTGGATGGTTCAGTCTCAATGATGTTGCACATCATTGCAACATAGTTGGAGAACTTCTGAGGTCTTTTACTTTTTTTGAAAGTGCCACTAGGAGTTGCAAACTTTTCTGCTTCTTGCAATGTACTTCTAGCCCAGAGTGGCCTTTTCTTGCTTACTGCAATATCTCTGGGTCCATTAGTTGGATCTAGAGGCTCAAAAGGATCACCATGCTCAATAGGTTCGGGAAACATAGAAGACTCCCTCTGAATCTTAGGGTTAGTATAAACATCCATATTTTGATTATCATTAACTTCTTTATCATTATCAATAAGAAAACCTTTAGATTTCTTGAAAACAATATTTTCTTCAAAAGTAACATCCCTACTTACCTCAATATACCTTTGATCGGGAATGTAGATGTGAAATGCCTTGGAGGATTCACTATATCCAACAAGGATACCTTTCTTCCCGGAAGGCTCTAGCTTAGTCCTCTTTTCCTTTGGTGCATGAACATTGACAGGTTTTCCAAAGATCCTTAGGTGGTTGATATCTGGTTTCACTTCAGTGAAAGCTTCCTTGGGAGTTATGTTCTTCAGACGACGGTGAGGGCATCTATTCTGAATGTACACTGCAATCTTGGATGCTTCGGCCCATAAGAAAGTCTGCAGGTCCTAATCGTGAATCATAGCTTTGACTGCTTCATCAATGGCTCTATTCTTTCATTCAGCTACACCATTTTGCTAAGGATTGTAGGGGACGTAGAACTCCCTCTTAATTCATGTTTCTACACAAAAGTCATTGAAGCTACTTGAGGTGTATTCACCTTCATTGTCAGTTCTTACACTTTAATTCTTTTACCAGACATATTTTCAGCTAGAGCTTTAAATTCCTTAAACCTACTTAGCACCTCATCAGATTCTTTTGATTTTAGAAAGTAAATCCAAGTCTTTCTAGAAAAATTATCTATAAATGTAACATAGTGTAGAAATCCACTAGGAGAAGGAACAAACATAGGTCCGCATAAATCAGAATGAACAAGTGCTAGTTTTTCCTTGGCTCTATTTTCACTTTTATGAAATAGACTTTTAGTGTTCTTACCTAATGCATAACCTTTGCAACTATCATCATGAAATTGACTAAGTTTAGGCATACCTTTAACCATCTTTTCCAGTGAAGGAAGTGCCTGATAGTGAAGATGGCCGAGCCTTCTATGCCATAGCTTGCTAGATTCTGGAGCTTCATGAATGAGTGCTCGAATGGGGTTAGCTGAAAGCTTATACAAACTATCATATCTATTTCCAATAACACAAGCAAATTTAATACTAGATTTCTTAGGCCATGCAAGTACTTTACCCTCAGAAAATGCTATTTGATAACCTTTATCTTCTAGGGCAGAAATAGAAATTAAATTCCTCTTAATTCCAGGAACAAATAAAATATCACTAAGATGAAAGGACATGCCAGATTCTAAATTTAACGAAGTATTACCAAAACTTCTTACCGAATACCGAACATCATCACCAATTACCACATGAAGGTTGGACTCTTTCTCCATCAAGTCTGAGAGATGCTTTTGATATCTCGTGATATGTCTAGATGCACCACTACCTATCAACCAAGTGTTGCTATTAGTTGGCACATTGCTGGACAAGGCAGAAATGAAGAGGTAGCCTTCATTATCCTCTGAATTTGCAACTTCATTCAGGTTGGCTTCTCCTTGCTTGGGCAAATTCTAACATTCTTTAACATAGTGATCAAACTTGTCACATCTAAAGCACCGAATTTGTGAAAGATCCCTTTGCTTCTTTCTCGAATCATGGACAACAGGAGGTCTGAATTTTCTATCCCTTTTGAAGTTCTTCTTCTTCCAATGGCCTCTCTTTTTAACATATTGAGATGCAAGCACATTGTTGATCTCCTCCATGAGTGCCTTTATGCATTCCTCTTGCAGCTAGGCATGACTCCTCTTGAATGCAATCTGACCGAAGGCGATCAAAGGAAGGAAATTCAGCTCTTCCAGTTATGCTTTGAATGAATGGATTCCAAGAGTCAGGAAGACCATTCAAAGCAATCATGACAATATCTTTGTCCACAACTTCGCTTCCAATGGTGGTGAGTTGGTCCTTCAATTCTGAAGTTTTCATGAAGAAGGACATGACTAAATCTCCTTTGCTCATTTTGACTTGAAGAAGTTGCTGCCTCAATGTAAGTGCCGGACTGATGTTGTTGATCTCATACATCCCTTCTAGATGTTTAAACATCTTTCGGGCTCTCTTCAATTTGGAGATAACTAGAACAAGATGATCCTTCATGAAATCAATAAGGAACTTCTTTGCCTTGAGAGCATTCATCTTGAATTGTTTTAGCTCATTCGGATCCGAAGGCTCAGTCAGATCCTTATCTTCCACAAACTGTAATAGCTCTAATTCTTCAAGGGAAAGGAGGATACAGACCTTCCATGGTGTAAAATTGAGGGCACCTTCAATTATGTCCTCTACTTTCAAACCTGTAACCATCTTGTAAAACTAAAATAGCAAACTGAAAGTGAAGGACAACTAATAATCTGATTATTGAGAATGAACCTAAAGCTCCGATACCATGTTAATTTTTGCAATCAAATATAACAGACTGAAAGTGCAATGAAAAACACAAGACAACAACACACCAATACCTTGGGAAAACCTCCCTTTTGGAGGTGAAAAACCCAGCCTCAAATCCAATATGTATTATCTCAAATGTAGGCAATTACAAGACAATAAAACTTATCTGAGTTTGTTGTTCAGACATCAAGATAGCTAAATCAGATTTGAAAGGATGCTTCCTTCACCCTTGAATACATAGACAATGTAGTTCGCTGAATTGGAAAAGGTATTTGCAACCTTGAAGTAACAGACAACAGATGACACCTTCAATGCCTTCAAGGGATTTGCTTGGAGAGAGAGACTTCAATAAATTCGCACAGATCTTGAACAAATTCGCCCCACTATCAACCTTAATAAATTCACTCAGTTGACTTCAACAAGTTCGCACAAGTGAAGGAGAAATTGCTGATTTGGAGAGCAGATTACATTCGCATAAGATGGTGGTAATGAATGACTTGAATGATGTTTGTTATATATCCAACTTTGGGTGCTATCTTGCAAGGTCGACCTTGCTATGATATTTTATTTATTTACATTTTATTGAGCCGCCTTAAATAGGACAGGACTCATAATGATAATATTGCCTTTATTAAATTGCATTGCCCTTTTGGGCCCAACCCCATAATAGTTCGATTTAACATAGATAAATACATATTGAATTTTAATTGTCCATGACAACATTAAAATTCAAACAATCAGGTATTCGAGCTAGCTATTATTTTCAACAGTGGGGTGACTTGGTCTTGCGGATATTAGGGGCAGACAAATTGAATGTTTTCTAGATCAAAACGATGCATAGAACCTCCCGCCAGAAGAATGCTTAAAAATACTCTAGAAAGAACGCTTAAAAATACTCGAGACAAAGGGGTGTGGACCAAACTGGTCCTTTGCTTTTCATGTCTTTAAATGCCAAGTATGACTGTCACTATCTACTCTACTAGATTCTTTGCTCCCAACTCTTGATTCTATTTCCCGCACACAGAAAAAAGGAAATAGGATTTGTTGATGGGGGTTTGCCTTAAGTTAAACCCCAATTTAGGAATTAACCTTGAATTGAATTGAAAATGAAATAAATTTTTTGAAGTAAATGCTGGATGATATACCTCAGATTTGAAATGATTGATGTAGGTCGATGATGCAATGCTCTTTGAATGTGATCACAAATGTTGATGCAATAACATGACAACACATAGAAGACTCAAACATGAACACATGGTTGCATGAGGATTGCTATGATTTGCTCCGTGATGCTTGAAGAATATGGTGAGATGAAATGTTGCCTTGAATGCTTGAGAATGCTTGATACCTGATGTAAGAAGATAACGAACGCTTATAATGTGTATCCATCCCCAAATGAATTGATAGGATGCCTTTATATGAGGTTTTCCTTAAGTACTTTACCGATTAGGCCAACCTCCAACTATCAAATTGAGGCATGAAGACCAAAAACCATTGGGGAGGGAAAGTGCCCCGAGGTAAAAGCACAAAGTTGTGTCACACTTTTATAAAGGAAATAGCTAGTGCTGATTCAATTTTTAAATTGAATCAATAGAAAGTGAAATATATGTTTTGAATTTTGAAATGACATAAGTTAATAAAATATATATATTTTTTGTGAATTTTATGTTTGTAGTTTTTTTTAAAATTGAAAAAATAATTTGAATATATTTTCCCATAAAGTAAACACTATAATTTAGTTGCTGATAAAATGTTGAAATTGAAGTTACATGAGACATCACACTATATATAGTAAATTTTACCCATTTTCTTCAATTTTTTTTTGTGTATATTGATAACTTGAAACTTTAGTGCAAAAATATATTTTTAACTATTTTTTATGCATATATATATATTTCAATAAATTTAAAATTTGTGTGTACTGAAATATAATTCTTTCCATTTGGCGTCACCTTTTTTTCTTAATTATTTATCTAAATTATAAAATAAATATCATCTTGACATAGACTAATTTCTCTCTAATGCATCATTTTTTTTCAAAATTTTTTAAATAAATTTTAGTATTTTTCTTTTACAAGATAATCAACCTTATATTTTAGTGTTGATGACCTACTTTCAATAAAAATAAAATATAAAAACTAATTAAAATATTAAAAGATATATATTTTGGAAAATTCACTTATAGATCTATAAAAGGGTATTTTTATATTTCAAGAAAAATATTATTTATAAGAGTAGGAGTTGTTGAAACATCGAGTTTTTTTTTTTTTTGGTAATTAGATCAAAAGTGGTATAAAATATACATTTAATGGACAATTCCGATTGGAAAAGTTGTGGCTCATATATAAGATAGCTATAATGAATCTCTATAGACCATATGTTTGACTAAAATTAATTTTTAGTTAGAATTGCTTAAATTTACTCGTGCTGATAAGTTGGCTTAAAATGTGACACAATTTTGTGTTTTTACCCCCTGACCTATTTGAAATAAGGCCTATTTAAGGAGGACCATGGCACCCAAAGCACCCCTGTTCAGATAGGGGCACCCAAGGAACCCTTGTCTAGACAGGGGTGCCCAAGCACCCTTGTCCTCCTAAAACAAGGCAAACAAGTAGGCAAATAGGAAGACACGGTCCCAAGATGGGGCACACTCAACGATGCATCCATGTGACATCAGATTTGAGGTAAAAAGGGCCAAAACGAGCCTAGGGGAGAACTAGGATGGACCACACTAAAGTAGGAGCACAAAAATGAGGTGTGAATTGCACAAAGTTACAATTTACAATGCTAGATAGGTCTTGAGGAAAATAAGACAAAAGGAAAGGAAAACCTAATGGAAGATGATAAGGACAAAGAAGAGAATACAATCATAAAGATTGATGAAGAGCGAAAACATAATCTAAAAGAGGCGATGAAAGAAAATTAGGAAGAGATGAGGGAACAAGGGAAACTAAAATTATTATCAAACCAAACTAGTGAAGAGAAGAATGAGTTTGTAGCTGAAGAAGTGTTGCAACAATAGAAACAAAAGAGGATGTGGATGTGGAATTGGAAAAAATGTAGTTTGTTCAAGTAGAGAAGGGTGTAACAAAAGCAATAATGGTTGAATGTTTTATTGCAAGCACATAGATGTTAGTAGATGTAGTGCCACAAAGTATAGAAGTAGAGAGCAAGAAGGCATATACAAATATTGAGCTTGAAGAAATTGGAGATTTGTTAGCCCTGTATTTAAACTTGCAAAACCATATTTAAGCTTGATTCAAACTTTTGAATCAAAACCAAGGTCTAGCGTATCAATGACATGCATTTGTAAAGATTTCTCGATTACTAATCATGTGACTTTAGTTAAAAGTCTTCATTTCTCATTCCCGCCATCAATTTTCAAACATGTTTCTCAATTGAAGATAATTCGCCATGAAAAAATGCATATGTTTGTATGAGTACTCAACAAAAAATCCTTGAATGGATTTAAAGAAGCTCTTGCAATAAGTATATATTTGAAGGATGAGAGTAAGATAAATTGGAAGGAATAATCTTAGTGTCTATAAATTTTTACATAAATGAATATGTCTTCCAAAAGATGGTAGGCCTATTTTGGCTCATGAATATCTTTTGAACTATTAAGAATACATAGGCGAGAGTCGTATCGAGATGATAAGAGAGTGAAGAATCTCATAAAAGTGTTGGTAAGTTGGAAACAACAATGTATGAAAGCTTTCGGTAAGTTGATAAGAATTGACAAAATACCAAACAAGTTGCTAACAAGTAATAATATCAATCCATCAGCCTTATCGCTTAGTTGCCAAAGCAATGCAAAATACCGATGAGCCATTGTCTATAGAAGCAGACATAGATTTTGAAATCAGCGACATTTCACCATATTCTACTAAAACACCAATGTGTTCTTCCCTAAGGAGTTAGTTATTATAACTAATTCCAAAACCGCTTGAAAATTTCATTTGCTCGGTTCATTTGGTGAAGCGACTTTGGAAACTATCAGACAAATTGAAAGGAAGCTAAAGTGCGGAATAACACTTCCAAATGCTAAATCTAACTGGAGAGGTGATGCAAAAATTTCTTACGAACTTTTAAACTATTGCAAATTAGATAAATACATATAAAACCAAATTTCACAAATAAAACCACAACACCAAATTTATGTGGGAAAACTCTTTTGGGAAAAAACCCACACTCCAAAAGCCAGACTCAATTGTATTATTCAACAACAATAATAGTTACAATACAATGCATAGAGCCAATGCTCTTTAGGAGTAGCTACAATTGAGATTTCGAGAATAATTCCAGCAGCATAACAATGCCTTCAATTTGTTTCATACTAAACCACTATGGCATCAACATATTTATAGAGCTCATCATGAAGTGGTATGTGCACATGGTTTCCAAAACCAACTCCAAAGCACACGAGATAAGTTGTGTCACAAGCAACACCTTGCTAATCCAATGACACGTTGCACATAGCAACTTCCGAAGCAACAACACCTAGCTCTTCGATAACCGTCATCTTGCAAAATGCAATGTAAGTACAACATAGAAGTTACCATGACCAAATTGATGCCTTTCTTATCTCACACCACTTTTCAAAAGTGAACTCAAATCATAAATACAAACAGCCAAAATATAACTCTCCATGACTCTTCCACCAAACTAGAAACCATCATAATCATAATAGGAAATTTTATTATAATCTCAACATACCAACATATGACACTAGTTCCCCAAAAAATATTAGGAGTTCCAAAAGAATGAAAAATAAAACAAATAATTAAATTAGCATGTTTGGACTCTAAGATTGAGACACCTTAATCCCAACACAAATGCTCAAACAAAGACATGGTAAACAAGCCATTTTGATAAGAAATCCTTAAAAAAAATGAAATGCAATGAGTGCAAGACATCCACAATACAAGTTTGCTAAAAAGGTTTTAAAAGTTTAATGCACTTGACAAATGCAAAATTGAGCTTCGTAGTCTTTTGCTACCTTCCCATCAATTATTCACATTTTGACGGGCTAATATGCAAAGTGCTTTGAACCTGAAGCTAAAAGATGGAGCGATTTCACAAAGATCACGTCCAAGAACATCTAGGAGATCTATGCAAAGCGTTGAATCTTGGACAACGCACCTCAATTATTTCATACAACTCTTCATATATATATAAAAGCAAAGACAATGTAAATGAACTGAGTGCGCAATCACATCATGATCACGGCATGTGAACTGTTTTGTTGAGTGCTGCATGCTAAATAATGCTCTGGTTAAAATGCGTTCAAAATGTGGAAGCATAGAACTGTTTGACGGCATGCCTCAAAGAGACGTCATCACAAGGAAGGAAATGAAGTGATTGCTGAATTCTTGCAGATCCGCAGCCAAAATATGGAATAAAGACAGTGTGCACAAACTATGGACAAAATACTTTAACGAGCTCCCATCTCATGGAATGTGATGATTGCATGAAACACAATACATGCAAGCTATGCGCAATGGGTACATTGAAAAAGCTTTAGAACCTTCACACAAATGCAATTGATAGCATTAAGCCAAATTTTCTCGCATAGGTCGAACAAGAAGCTGGAAACTCCATCCTTTCAGCCGAATTCAACAATCTTTGCCAACATCATTGTCGTGTGCACGTTAGAATGGAAACTTTGACAGCAGTGTCCGGGCATACATGAAGGCACAATGGAAATGGATTTTTGTCATAACATAGCCGTGAGTGATCTGGTCGCCAATGCTACAAAATTTAAAGAGCAAACAACATGTGGAATCATAGATAACATACTCGAAATGTTCGACAGCATGCCTCGAGGAACTATCATCTCATGGAATGAAATGATAAGAGGATTACAACTGCTCAGTTCGACATGCATGCCAAATGTGGGCTCATAGATACATCTAAACTGCTCATGATCAGTCGGCCACAAACAGCTGTCATCGCAAAGAATGAAATGGAATGATTGTAGTACGTGCACAAAACAGATATCGCATAGATGTTCTTGAAATCTTTGAATTAATGCAGCACTCTAGAACGTATCTTAACAATTTGATCATTATGTGCATGGTTGAATTTTATGTCATGGCGGCTATCTCAAAAACACCCTAAACCTTATTATTAAGAAGCCATTTCAACCTATGGCAGTTGTGTGGACATGTTTTCTTTGAGCCTGCAAATCATTTATGAATATACGTTTTGTAATTAGTGGCTGCAACATACAAGCATCTATATAAAAGTGTGCACATGGGACGTTAAGAAAAAGGTCTCAAAGAAATGTGTTCTCATGCGCGACCTGTGAATGAGAATAGGCTTTGGATTTGTTTTAAGAGAACGCCTAAAAAAAAAGATGCCATCTCAAAATATGATATCATGTGATGATTGCACAATATCTGGATCATAAATGTCACAATTACAACCGCTCTATTAATAACACGAATGCAAGATGGGAAAGCATAGAAAAGCATGTTTGTTGTTCAACAAAATGCCTCAAGAAATGTGACTCGAATGTGGAATAACAAACAAAGCATCTCAATTGTTTGACAAAATGCCTGAAAGAAATGTCATCTCAATGAATGAAATGAAATGTTTACAGAATGCACGCACAAAGTAGGGATTTCACAAAGAAGCTCTCAATATTTCCGAATTGACGAAACACTCTCAAACACATACTAACATAAAAAATATTGTAGCATTCGTTGTGGCAGCGGTTCAATTTTTGGTTGTTTGAGCTATGTAACTGTTGGCGAGCTTATTGAGAAAAATCAGCTTTTCACAGAAGCAATATGTGAACTAGGGTTAGCATTTACTAGTACCAAGTTTAATAGCATTCTAGGACTTTGGAATCACTGACATGGGTAAAGTTCCCTCAATTGGCACCAACATGTGTTGTGATATTCTACTAAATGAGAAGAAACTAGAACCTATTAAGAGTGCAGATGTTTGTGAACTTCTGAACGATATTAGTAATGATCAAGTTTTGGAATCTCAAGGTGATTTAGTGGAGAAATTTCAGCATGACAGAAAGCCTCAAATCTATATATGGATTGTTGGGTACATTCACTCACCTATACATACAAAAAAATCAAAAAGGAAGAATGCGTTATGGACCAAGTTTTGAGAAGGAATTATGCATTCAAGTATCAAAATTCTCATATAGTTATGGCCTATGATGTTTCATTTCGAGCTACATTTGTAATGAAGTAAAAGCTGATCATCGAGAGCATGTGGAAATAAATTCAGGTAATTGGTGAACAAATATTTCTTTAAAGATCAAGATATTATTCTATGCGCATTTTGCAACACTTGATCCCTTTATCGATATGGAGATCCTCAAGAGATTCTGTTATTTTCAAATGGAAGGATATAAGTTTTATATTCACAATTGATGAGATGGTGGTATAGTTACAAATTCAAATGAAGCAAGTGAATATGGAGAAGTATCAAGTAGTGTAACTGTTAGAACATAATGTTATTAGGGATCACATCCTTATAATATTTATATATAATTTTCTAATATAAGGTTATAAAACCTTATATATTATATGCTTTATAAGTTTATCCCATTTGAAATAATTATAATCTAATAACTATTAGATTATTGGTTATTTATGAGTGGGGGTTATTGAAAAGGTGTGACTAGTGAAGCCGCCCTTCCTCCTATATTTAAGGAGGTTCTCTCTCATTTGAGAGGTGTATGAATTTGGAGCTTTGTGGTGAGTTGTATCACTATGCACATGAGGTATTATTGGCCATGTGGGAAGTATTGGAGGAGTGTCCCCAGGTTCATGTCTATTTTATGATAGACTATATTTGTAAGTGTGTTAATTAAATGATGCTTTATGGGGTTTTTTTACCTGAAAGGGTTTTCCCCATGTATATCTTGTGTAATGTGTACATTTATGCATGTATGTTTCTCATTTCATTTACTTTATGATCTTGTTTATAATGATTAGTATCCTAAGATCCTAATTTCTAACATAGTATCAAAGCAGGTTAGGCTATACTAATCATTTTTACAGGTTATACTAGAATATAAAGGACTTTGTGAGAAACCTCCTTATGCTCAATCAACACATATGCAAGGCAATTTTTGTAATGTATCTAATATTACTTTTCTTGAATTTTAAAATCATTTCATGAAAGTCAAGTTAGGAGATTCCATCAAATTTTTCACAAAAGTTATATCTTGAAAAAAATTCATGTTTTCTCTTAAATACTCATGTAGTATAAGATTATGCTTACCAACCATCTAACTATTAAGTGACGTAAAAAATTAATAGCTTGTGAATCCTAAAATCTACAAAAGATAACACACCTATTATTAATAACCATATTATATAACCAAAACCTACTTTTAGAAGAGCTTTGCATTATGTAGACACGTGATATTTTGATTTTTTTTTTAATTAATTTTTTTATGTCTAAAATTACAAAAATGATTATAAATTTTGATTTTTTATTAATAATTTATATCCATATATCATTTTAAGTACCTCATATTACTTCACTAAGGACGACATGTAACCATGTTTGTGCTTATCCTCACCATATATCAATCACCAATCACCTCTTTTTCGACTAAGTGTTATTTTAAAAGGTCGTGACCTTCCACATCTTTGACCAAACAATGTTTTAAATGATCATGTCCTACTCTTAAAGGACGTATCATTTAGTAACGACTTCCTTATAAATTATACAATGGTAAAAAGGTCTATGTATGAGGTTTCACCCTTGGAATGTTTCCCTGTATCTTGAAAATATGAAATAATTCTCAATCCTTTATGCTTCAAAGCTGTCCATACTCTTCTTCAAAACTCCCATGTGGCTGTGATGGCAAAGGTCATGACATTTGGCTTTACGCCTACAAATTGGATTTCCTTGAAAGTTTTTAAAATTAAACAAATCTATTATGTGAGTAGCATCTCTGAAATATAACATGCCCATGCATTGAACCTTCATATTGCTAATTAGTAGGGTAGTGCAGATGAATGGAAAAAGAGTGGCAGTCCCTTAGGACTAAACAAGTCAAACAGATTTCACAAGCATCTTACTCAGGGAGTCATATCTTCATTAAATCTGTCTTTCCCTCTTGCAATTATTGATCTTTGCTTGAGGAAGTTTATTAAATTCACACGCTAAATTTATCATTTGTCAACGTCGTGGCCCCCTCTTCCAAATAAGTTTTTTCCTTGTTGTCAGCCCGCACGCTTTGTCTTGACCAGTGCATAGATTGTCCGTAGTGAGCCCAATTTCTTACAATTAAGCCTGGTTAAAGAGGAGCTATTACATTATTATATATGTTTCCATGACTTCCACATTAATACAAGATCTTGGCGTCTTCACAATAATACTGCTTTACATTTACTTTTCCCTTTGGACTCCCACACTTATTTTTTTAGGAAATTGTATTATTTCCTTCGAGAATTGCATTCTACATAGCTTCATAATTTTTTATTCATTTGATTAGGGTTGAAGGTTGGCCAATATGTGAGCTCTGAATTCATAGAACAAGCCTACTTCTTGTATAAAATTTAGATATATTTTTATGGGTCTACTATACTTTCTTGATGGAAGATATTAGAATTCTAAATTCTTTTGTCCCAAATAATTTATGATATAGATATAATCATGTCTAAATTCAAAAAAAATATTGAAGATTGAAGTATTTGTATTCTTATAATCAAATGATTTTAATTCCTTTTTAAATCCTGGACTTTAATGTTAATAAAATCTCATACATCTTTAGAAAATACTCATTTCTTTTACTCATATATCATACATATGAAGTTTCCTTTAGTATGAATCAACTTGGACCCTAAAATGAAAAATATGATATTAGAGTTGTGTCCTAGTTGATTCATGAAAAAGGTTCCAAGTTTAGGTGATTACCTTGCCTGTGAATAATTTAATAGGAACTTGAGATGAGTATTCATGGCTAGAGATTGACAAAACTTGATATTAGATATTTTATATGTTGTAGAAAAGAGAAGTCCATTTAGGGTCAATACTAAAAGCTAGAAAGAATTCTCATTGTTTTTCATATTGAAATGGATAAATTTGTTGCCTAAAGAATGACAAGGTAAATCAAAAGGTAAGGTTTTTTTTTAAACTCTTACATATCTGTACATAAAATGGAATTGCTTATCTAGTCTTAAATCCTATCTTCAAGTGGCTCTTCCAAATTACTTATATTGTTATAATCAATATTAGTGCATTGAGTTGCATTACAAAAAGCCACATGTGAACTAGTAGGAATAAAGGGAAAGAACATCATGTATTATCTCAAAAAAAAAATTGGTTAAGGATATTCCTTATATTACATTGAGAACATGCCTTATATTTCATTAAGGATATTTTTTGGAGGATAACCGTTATATTGCATTAAGAATATTCCTAATTGTAGTATATTTGATAAACACATGTTTTACTATCAAAATGATAAACATGAAAGCATCTATTTATCCATGAATAGAGGACAAAACATTTACTATTTAGAATGTAGTCTAAGTGAATAAAAAATTGATAAATTTCTACTTACCATTATTTTTGGAGAATATAGAATTTTGTTGTTTCATTTTGTATTCAAGATCTACTTATAAGTGTTCTATTATAAAAATTAAACACCTTATATTGATCTTATAATGGGTGGCTATCACCCTTACAAACTATCTGGGGAGCTAACCTAGAAAGGATAGTTCACCCGTTGCCTATTTTTTTAAGGATCATTACTATATGTAGTAGCATGTCTATTTTGTATTTTAAACAAGACAACTAATTATTCATTCTTATTCTCATGAAAATATTTGTTGATCTCCTTTCTACCAATCATTAGACTCTATTTTATATTTATGAGAAATATTATATGATCTTTCGCAAATGACAAATGCATAATATTATGTTCTTTCTTTGCACCAAAAATTAATTTTAATTATTACTATGATACTAACTATATTGTGTCTTCTATGACGAGATTATTCCTTCATAACATATGGTGCAAGTGCTATTACATGGACGGTGCAATACTTTGAGAAGAAGACTATCTTCTATGTGTCTTTGAATCAAATGGGCAAAATATGAAAGTAGCTCCTAAAAAATCAATATGGCCTTGAAGATTTATGGAAGAGTTCCATTTGGATACATGTAAAAGTACCATCTTACTTGAAGTTACTTTACTCTTAGAAAATATCATTTTTAAAGATCAAAATGAACCTTGAAGATCATGGGCACCTCACTCAAGTGAAAGCATTCTATAATAAAGGCACCTTGAAGATCATGGACACCTCACTCAAGTGAAATCATTCTATAATAAAAACACCTTGAAGATCATGGGCACATGCTATATATTGGAATTTTAGCCATTACTTTGAAATCCTTTGTGCAGTGATTGGTTTTAAGTGATGCCATTAAGGGGGAGTGTACATGACACCACCTAGTGGCTCAATCCTAGATGTAAGACCTAATAGGCATAAGACCTTTAGGCATTATATGCTCCAAATTAAAATAATTCTTGGCCTTAGGTGATGCCATTGAGGGGGAGTGTGCATGTCAATGACACCGCCTAGTGGCTAAATCCTAGTTTTTAAATCTTACGGGTAGGCATATGTCCTAATAGGTATGAAATAAGACCTATATAGGCATTAGTAAGTCCTTTAAGCCTGCAAATAGGCATATGCAAGTCCTTTTTGGTTTTAATTACTGCAGGTAGGCATTCGTAAGTCCTATAGGCACATTTGTTCTTAAGTCCTACGAGCATATTATAAATTCTTCTCCTTGTAAATCTTCCACTTGTAAAAGAATTGTATTATGTCCTACGGGCACTATGTAATGAACCTGGGGAGAGGCTAATTTGAGGAGACCGCGACTCCAATATAATTTTTTAAGACCTCATAGCATCATTTTTAAAATATTGGGATTATAAATTATGACAAGATGACTTACATGTAGTCCAGAATGCATGATCTTCATGTTGGCATATATTTGTGTCCCCGTTTAGCACTGTCAAAGAAGACCTACATTACTGGGGTGCTTCATTTTTTCTTTTATGGAAATTGACATGCCATCAGTCTTTTTAGAATCCCTGTTAAGTTTGCAGAGGCTATTGAAAAAATTCAAAGAACCTTTCTTTGGACTGGGGTTGAGGAAAAGAAGAGAATGAATTTGATTGCATGAGACAAGGTGTGCAAACCTATAAGAAAAGGAGGACTTGGTCTTAGAAGAATCAGAGATATGAATGAGTTTCTCATGGCTAAGCAGATATGGAGAGGTTATAAAACTAAGGGAGAATAGAAATTGATATGGGATAATAAGTATAAAAGACAACTCTCGACCCTTCATAGTTTCCTCAAGGCTGAAGATATTCCGATTCGTTCCAACATCTGGAAAAATGTCACGAGAATTAGAGACATAATGTTGGCATATGCACACTCCAATGAGACATTGTATGTTATTGAAGGTTTTGTCATTGATGGCAACCTTGCAATCCTATGGCACCGACAAAGGCATTATACAGGCATCAGTAGATCACATTCTACACCGGCACTCAGGACATCGACACCGGCATAGAAGAAAGGAAGTATATCGGCACAGAGGCCGACAGGATTTTGTTTATTATTGAAAAACTTTGTAAGCCGACTTGGCAAATTGTAAAATGACTCTTATATATATAAGAGATCATTGTAGAGATTTAAAAAAAGACGACATAAGCATAAGGAAAATATTAGGCAGACCTATTGTGCGAAATATAGGTTAAGGGGTATATGTAAAGAACAAAGCAAGAATCCGTACTAAATCTGGCATTGAAGATGCTATTGTAAAGCAGTACAAGTTATTGGATTTATATAATCCTCATTGTAAGTCAGTGAGACTTCCCATTGAGCAGTGAGCTCTAGGCAGTTGGCCTTCCTGCATGTGCAGGCCCCTATTGTAAGTAATATTCTCTTATTGGCCAGTGAGTGAATATTGTGGGTCACAAATCCCACCAAGGTTTTTCCCACACTGGGTTTCCTCGTTAAAATCTTGTGTTATGGTGCGCTTTTCATGTGAATGTTATTGATTCTGTTTATTGCATTATTTCTTGCATACTGGTACACTGTTATATTATGTTCTGCATGTTTTAAGTTAAGAAATTCCATTCACCGGTTAGATACTGATTCACCCATCCCTCTCAATATTTGTGGGATTCCTAACAATTGGTATCAGAGCCTGGTCCTTTGTTTTTAGAAGCCTAACAACTTGAGGAAGATCTTGACACCAGTAAAGATGGAAAATCTAATGAAGCAACTTGAAGGAGCTCTTTGAGACTATGATGCAGAGAAATTGACAAATATCAAACTAGAAGATGATTTAAGGGCAGCTCAGGATATCATTCAGACACTTCAAGAGAATCTTACTGTTGCAAGAAATAAGATAAGAGAATTTTGTGAAAAGTTGCAAAATGAGAATGATGAAAAGGAATCACTTAATGATATGATAAGCAAGTTGAAACAAGAGATCATGACAACAAAGAATGAGATGCAGGATATGACTATGAGATTTTGCAAAGAGATTGAGGATAGGAAGAAGAATGAAGAAGAATTGACTAGAAGACTAAGTGATGCAGCAAATGAGAGCACAAGACTTAGCTATGAAAATGACATGTTGAAGACAGATCTGATGCATACTCATAATGACTCAAATGAACTGATGAGACAAAAGAAAGTCTTAGAAAGAGAACTAGAAACTACAAATCAACATAAAGAAAAATTCAAGAAAAGCTCAGAGGAACTTGGCACCTTGTTGAAGAATCAAAAACCTAAAGGTGACACTTCTGGAATTGGCTTTGAAATTGGTGAAAGCTCCGGTACTGCAAATACTCAGGATCACAGCAAACCGATAAGACAACCTAATGCTTATAAATTCAATGGAAAATACTTTAATTGTAATAAGTATGGTCATAGAGCAAATGAATGTAGATCTAGAAATTATCAGAATATCAACACATCCACCGGTCAATGTTCTAAATGCAACAAAGTTGGTCACAACTCTGAAAACTGTAGAATGAATGTGAGATGTTATGTTTGTGGAAGATTTGGACATTTATCTAATCAATGCAGAACACAAACCGACATAGGTTATGGAAAAACTATTCAGAAGAATAATGTAACTTGTTATGCATGTAACAAGATTGGGCATATTGCTAAATTCTGTAGAAGTAAAGGAACACCGGTAGACAACAAAAGTTCTAGCTTGAAAGGTAAAGAAAAATTTGAAGAGGTTTAAGCAAGAATTCTCAAAACAATGGATTAGAAAAGTTGATCTAAATATTGGGAATACTTCTCCACCGGTAGAACAAACCAATGACCGGTAGAACAAACTGTAGAATGAATGTGAGATGTTATGTTTGTGGAAGATTTGGACATTTATCTAATCAATGCAGAACACAAACCGACATAGGTTATGGAAAACCTATTTAGAAGAATAATGTAACTTGTTATGCATGTAACAAGATTGGGCATATTGCTAAATTCTGTAGAAGTAAAGGAACACCGGTAGACAACAAAAGTTCTAGCTTGAAAGGTAAAGAAAAAATTGAAGAGGTTTAAGCAAGAATTCTCAAAACAATGGATTAGAAAAGTTGATCTAAATATTGGGAATACTTATCCATTGGTAGAACAAACCAATGCTTCACTGGCATGACAGAGTGATGCTTCATCAGAAGGATAAAGAAGTGCTCCACCGACAAGAAGTTCTTCATCCAATTGAAAAAAGTTTCTTTGAGGGTTTGGCAATCTAATGACACGTGTATTATTATTCCCTCGGTTAGAGATAAGAAGTTGAAAATTACTTATTACTGACAAACAATGTTAAGTGAATACTTAACCGACATGCAATTAATGTGGTAGATGGCGAATAAACACTATAAAATTAAGGTTTTGGCTCCATTTCATTTCACCGAGATTTCAAATTTACAAAGAGCACGAAAATTCTGAGCTAAGGCATTTCAAGCAAGAAGCAAGAACACTCCAAGCAATCATCCATCCTAAAGGCAGTAAAGGGTATTTAATCATGACATCCACCTCTGCAATTGAATATATAACAAACCCTACAATTGTTGAAGTGATAAAAAGACCTAGGCCCGTATTTTAGTTAGTTCCCGAGGTAGCAAAGAAAGATGATACCTTAGGTGCTTTGTCTCAAATTCCTAAGGGAGTTGTTTATGCTGAAGACCCCAAAATGTACATCCATTGCAACATTGAGGAACTAGGAGATGAAGCAATTAAAACCATGTTTAAAACTATGATATGTGATAAAACCGGCAATGTAAAAGATGAACACAAAATCATTGAGACCCTAGGATTTACAGAGATCCTTAGCATTCCTGAATTTCCCAAGGATGTGATTAGGATAGTCTTAAGCAAGGTACATGGTGAGTTTTTATGGTTAGATACAGTCCACAAAATCACCAAGGAAGCTGTGAAAGCTATCACAGGGTTATCGACCACTAGTAAAAGACCAGATAAAACCAATAAGGTTTCCAATGACCTAGTTACAAACCTAATTGGTGCAACATTGGACAAGAGGTCCCTAAGAGTTAATGATGTAACAGACATTAATGTGAGATTCATTAGCATGATATTAGGGTATAAAGCTACTCATGCAAATAGACTCAATTCAATTTCAAGTTTATGCATTAAGAGTGCTTATGATATGATCATAGATAATGCAAAAATTGATGTATGTGAGTGGTTAAAAGATGAATTAATTGACAACCTTGGAAAGATCAAGAAGGACAAGAAAGGAACTTTCAGGTTTGGAAATTGTTAGTATGTCTGATGCTACATATAACAAAACAGGTTCCCAGTATAGGCTAAAAAGAACTTGGATATGATATACCGGTAGGCAAACAATTAACAAAACTATTCAATAACATGGGAAAAGACAAGGAAAACAATATTCATGACTTTTTTCAAGCATTAAAGGCCAAAATGAAGAAAAGAATAAGGTTATCACAAAAGATTGTTGACATATATAAAGATGAAATATGCATTGTAATCAAGAAAGATGAAATCTGGATGGAAGCAGTCATCCCTAGGACAGTTTGGGTAACCGAGATGGGCTATGAAACAGATGATCACATAGTTGAAACATATACTAAAGCACTTCTAGAAGCCCCCAGAGAACCTAAGGAAGAAATATTTGGTAGTGCAAAAACCATTCAAAGCCAAATACAATCAAAGAAAAGAGTGAAAAAGGTTGAGGCAGTTGTAAGGAAAGGTTCCAGACAAGTAAAAGCCATCAAAGAAGATGTATTGAAGAAAATAGGTATAACAGAGGATGAGTTAGCAGCCCCACAACCTAAAACTCACCTATCATCGGTAGGTACTTCTTCGGAAGGTGACATGCCTGCAACTTTCAAAAGAGTTGTAAGAAAAAGAGATCCTTCACCAGCAACCACACCCTCACCCAGGAGGACAAGGAAAAAACAACAAGCAGTGAGATCTCCGGTAAGAAAGGCCACACCAAAGAAGAAACTGACACCCAAGAAGAAGAAGAGGACAAACAAAGACTTGGCCCCTCTTGATATACTGCTGAATGAAATCACAGAGGAAGGTAAATTGAAGAACATAGAGAAAATATATGACACCTTAACAGCTGATGAAAAAGAGCAAGTTGAAAATAGTGTTATATTGCACATGGATATGTATAAGAAGTTTTTAATGGAAGTAGTCAATGAAATTCCAGATGAATTATTCAAAAGACTAGAAGCAAGAAGACAAGCAATAATAGAACTGGATAAGAAAATAAAAATTGAAAAGCTACTTGTTGTATATCCGGTAAACTCTCCCAAAGAAATTGATGACCTAATTGCTCAAGCCAACCGGACAACATTTTCTACTGCACACCGGCACATTGCTTTAATGGTTGGAAGAGTTAATGAGGTGACTGAAGAGACTGAAAATGGATGGGACATATTCCTAATTGAGAAAGAAAAACAAGAAGAATACAGGAACCCCAAACCCATAAAATTTTATCAGAAAGATAGAGACAAGGGGAAAGGAAAAGTTGGTGGACCACCTAGTATCAAGGTTAGAGACTACTTACCTCCACCTCCTTTAATTACTCCACCGATAAAACCAACAACTATAGATGATCAACCGGCAGTTGAGAGTATGGATGTAGAGGATAATAATCCTAATCCTGAAGTCTTATATACTGTGGATGTTGATACTCAGAAGATCAACATAGTGGTAGACAAAGATACAACTGATAATACTAATATGGCTAGTGAGCCTTCGATAGCTGAGGAAACTGATAACACATGGGAGAAACCGACAGAAGATAAAGAGCAAAAGGTAGAGACTCAGACACAGACTAAGACAATACAACAAACAGAGGAACAAACAGAGCAAAAGCCTCCGGAATAGCAACAACAACAGCAACAGGAACAGGTACATAAGGAAACAGTGCCACCGGCAACTAGTGAAGCAGAAAAACCATTGCTTAAAGAAATGCAGACACAAATAGACGTACCAGAGGTCAATACAAGCTTGGTTACTTCCATCGGTACTCAGATTGTTGATTCATCATCAGGATACAAATCAACTAATGTGACTGAGGTACTATTAGATTCAATCAAGAAAATAACAGACTGCAGCTCACAAGCTTACAAAGCAATTGATGATACCATACCAATTTTGAAGGTAATTGCTCCTAACTGTAATATAGACAACAAAGATTCTTTAGGACAACTTGATACACTGTGTAAATATATCATAGAAAACATTGAGAAAATAAAGGAAGGGTCATTGAAGGATTTAGTAGAAATTGAAAAACATAAATTCTTTGATGAGCAAATAAAGAAGTGTAACAGAGATTTTGACACACTTCTATTGGAATTATGTAATTTGTTGAAAGAGTACAAAAATCTATACAAAGATACTCGTAAAACAAACTTTTTGACTGTAGATATAGACAAGAAAATGAGCAAGGTACAGGATGAGATCAATAAACTTGTAGATAGTTTTGTTAACTCACCTGATACACTATCAGTTTTTGAGGAGAAGATAACAAATTTTGAGGAAGAACTACTTAAATTGGAAAGAGAGAAAGAAAGAATAGTGAATAAGGCAAAGCATTTGAGATCAAAACTAAGTCCAAGATTGGACTATCTAGCATCACTATGGAAGGAAGTATCTGAGGCACTAATACAGGGAAAGAAAACACCGGCAGAGCATTTGTAGCATCTCACCGATACAGTGAAGAGAATAGAGACAGCAATAAATGATAGCAAGAAGTTTATGTATAGTATAAACTTGATTTTTGGAGATCTTTTTCAAATTGTAACCACCCAGTTACAAGGTTGAAACTACAAACTCTACTGACATCTTGACAACCTTTGTCATTGATGCCAAAGGGGGAGTAGTAGGATGAGAAAATTCAATATCACAGGAATCATATGCTCAGGGGGAGCACACACATTTTTGGTAACAAATTTGGACTTCACATTTTTGGATCATTTTTGAAATTTCTCATGAGTGTTACCATCAATGCCAAAGGGGGAGATTGTTGGCATATGCACACTCCAATGAGACATTGTATGTGATTGAAGGTTTTGTCATTGATGAGAACCTTGCAATCCTATGGCGCTAACAAAGGCATTATATCAGCATCAGCAGATCACACTCTACACCGGCACTCAGGACACCGACACTGGCACAAAAGAAAGGAAGTATACCAGCACAGAGGCCGACAAGATTTTGTTTTATTATATTTTGTTTATTATTGAAAAACTTTGTAAGCCGACTTGGCAAATTGTAAAATGACTCTTATATATAAAAGAGATCATTGTAGACATTTAAAAAAAGACGACATAAGCATAAGGAAAATATTAGGCAGACCTATTGTGTGAAATATAGGTTAAGGGGTATATGTAAAGAACAGAGTAGGAACTGGTACTGAATCTGGCATTGAAGATGCTATTGTAAAGCAGTACAAGTTATTGGATTTGTATAATCCTCATTGTAAGTCAGTGAGACTTCCCATTGAGCAGTGAGCTCTAGGCAGTTGGCCTTCCTGCATGTGCAGGCCCCTATTGTAAGTAATATTCTCTTATTGGCCAGTGAGTGAATATTGTGGGTCACAAATCCCATCGAGGTTTTTCCCACACCAGGTTTCCTCGTTAAAATCTTGTGTTATGGTGTACTTTTCATGTGGATGTTCTTGATTCTATTTATTGCATTATTTCTTGCATACCGGTACACTGTTATATTATGTTCTGCATGTTTTAAGTTAAGAAATTCCATTCACCGGTTAGATACTAATTCACCCCCCCCTCTCAGTATCTGTTGGATTCCTAACACATAATACTCAAAGGAGTGAAATGGAAGGTGGGGAAGGGTAATTTTATTAAATTCTGGGAAGACACTTGGTTGTTAGACTCTCCCATTAGTGACAATCCTGATTGGGGCAAGTTTCAAGATCAGTGTAAGGAAAAATTTGGTACTACTGTGGCTGACTACTAGAATTTAGGTCAGTGGAAGGACTTATCAACTGTTGATCCTTCTCTTGAGCATCTAAATAAAATTTTGAATTCTATGGTGGTGGTTGATGACGAGGACCAACTTATCTGGAAACTTACTGCTGATGGTAAATTTTCTATCTCCTCTCTTTGTTTTCAGCAATATTCTAGTCAGGAGAGTCCTTGTTGGGTTAAGGCTTGGGTGAAAGGTCTTATTACCAAAATTAATATTTTTTTCTGGACTGTTCTTCAAAATAAGATTTTGATGACTGACAATCTAAAAACTAGAGGTTTTTGTTTGCCTAGTATTTGTCATCTTTGTATGCAGAATGAGGAAACCATTAATCACATGTTTATCCATTGTCTTTCTCTGCGGATATTTGAGCTAGATGTCTGGACAACTTCAATGTCAGATGGGTCTTCCCTAAAGCTATCCAAGATGTCTTCAATTCCTGATTCCATCATTCGAAGAACAATTGAGTTAATCTATTACGAAAATTTGCTTTACCCCATATTTGTTGGGGAATATGGAAAGAGAGAAATGATAGTGTTCAAAGATAAGGCGTCAAAAGCTCAAATTATTTTTGAGAAAATCAAAAGACATATGGTGGAGAAGCTCTACATCACTGGTGGAATAATGAATCCCAAAGATCAAGGTGATAACATCATTTTCAAGAATTGGAGAGTAAAGGGGAGTGGAATCATACATGCTAATCCTAGAGAAGAGGTGAGATGGGAATGCCCCCCTCGGGGATAGATGAAAATCAATTTCGATGGCGCTTCCAAGGGTAATCCTGGTAATGCAGGGTGTGGTTTGGCGTTAAGAGATGAAGGGGGAATATGCAAAGCTATCAAATGTATTCCTATAGGTCACCAAACCAATCATGTTGCTGAGGCCATTGCTGCTTATCATGGGTTGGTTCTTGCTAAAGATTCAAATTGTACTAAAGTTTGGGTTGAAAGCGATTCTTTGAACATTATTAACTGCTTGAATAATGTTTTCCCTCCCTCTTGGTCTATACACAATGGCATCAAAACTACGAAGGATATAAGTAAAACCTTTGAAATGTGTATTTTCACACATGCATATAGAGAAGCCAACAAGTGTGCTGACTAGGCTGACAACCTGGCTTGCCGCTCTGACAAAATCATTGCCCTTTATGGTGAGAGTAATCTCAAGTGTGAGGCAAAATCTCTGATTGAACTGGACCATATCCAGATGAAGCAACATGCCTTAGCTAATCACAATTTCTAATGCCTTTTCCTCATTTTTCTATGATTGATCATAACGGCGGCGAGGCTTGTTTTATTTGTCATATCATATTTACTTGGCATAGATTCTGGGTGGCTCTTCATAACAACAATAAAAGTGTTAGGTTTTTTCACAGAGATTGCAGAGAAAATAACAGAGCTACAATAAGGAAGAATTGGGAATTTAAGGATAAAATGGGGGGTAATAAAAAGAGGTTTGAACCAGCTTCTTGCTCGGATTGGAAGAAAAACAATGAAGTCTGAGAGATTCTTCAAGAAGGAGGTTTGAATGTTTTTATGGAAAGACTCTGTGGCAAAGACCCTACTGTCACTAAGCATTTCATAAAAAATTGGAAGAATGGTAAGGTTCTTGTTGGCACCCAGATGATGCAAGTGGACGAGGATGTCATTGTTGAAGCTACGGATATGGTGAAAGAAGGTATGAAATTTTATAGAGACCGAAGTGTGTCTGACAAGGCCGCATATAGGTTTCCTGTCACGGATGGAGAAAAAAAAAAATTGGTGAAGGCGGATAATCCCTACTATTCCCTTAAGCATATTTGCAGGCCATGTAGGTTTGCGTTGTTTGCCACCATCAGCTACATTACTTGGATGGGAGATTCACAAGGGCTTATGGGCATCACTTTGTGCTACTCAACCACTTTCACCATGGTGACAAGGTTAGTCTGCCTTACTATCTTTCCTGCTCTATGGATCATACTATTCGTGAAATGCAGAAAGATTCTCAAAGAGATCACGCCCTCCACCAGGGTTTAATGGTTTTAGTTTATAAGATGTTGAAGGGGAAAATTATTGAGAAACCCATTAGTAAAGGCAAACAAATTAGGGATGATGATACTAAAAGTGAGAATAGTGGGTTCAATCTCTATTCTGAAACTGAGGGTGAGTTTGAGGATTTTAGCAAGAAGGGGAAGACCAAGGGAAAAAGCAAGGGGACTATTGTGGATTCTAACCTTTCGGACACTGAGGATGAGTCTTTTGATGATAACATCATAAAAAGAAAGAAGAGAAAGGGAATGGGTAAGCAAACCCAAAGGACCAAGAAGATTGGTAAGGGGATACATAAGGTAAAAAGGAAGATTATTATTTCTTCTGATGAGGATTTTGAGGTTGAAAAAATGGATAAAATTAAAGGTAAGGAGGAAGATGAAATGCTAGATGGTGACCATGGGGAGAACCTGAACACACAAAGAATGCAGAATGAGGGTCAGGAGAGCAACATGGGCAATCAAAATGTCTGTCATGGTGCCATTGGTAATGACAACATCAAGGGTTTTTGTGAGGTCATTAGCAAAATGGCAAAAGAAATCGGTGACTTGAAGACTGATCTCAATATGATAAAAAAAGGCAACTATGGGTGAGAAGCCTCTCTCTGAGAATGTTAAAGAATTAATGGTTGCCATTAACAAGGCTGAAGCAATTGAGGCAATGGTTAGTAAAATTCTAGAAACGGAAAAGAAGGTGAAGGAGTTGGAAGGGATCAGAGATGATAAGGGTCTAGAAACTAACTTGAACAATTTGGTCAATAGAGTGGATAAGATGGAGCTTACTATGAAGAGGATTGTTGAGTAAAACTTCCAGATCCTAAGGCCACTGTTGACTATGTTAACATGCTGATAAATAAATTTGAATAGATTAAAGGAAAGGAGGATGAGAAGGATCAGACTGAAAAGAAGGGTCATGAAAAAAGGACAAGGGCCAACACTCGAAAACAGGTTGGCATCAAGGAACAAGAGCCGGATGATAAGAAAAACTTTGCGATCAATATGAAGCAGATGGTGGTTCATGCGGAAGAACTCATAAGAAACATCTAGCTATCCTTGTCTTTGTGTTGTCTCAGTGTTGTCTTTGTGTTGTCCTTAGACTGTCTAGTGCTGTTCTCTTTGACTTGTGATCCCTTTTTGTTTTAAGTGGGATCTGTTCTTAGTATGGGTGTCCAGGCACTATTATTTCTTGCCTCTTTATTGCTTTATCTTTCTCCTGCTATGTAACAAGGTTTCGGGTTCCTTTCAAAAACCTATTTTTAATTAATCAAAACATTAAGGGGGAGTGTTAGAACATAATGTTATTAGGGATCACAACCTTATAACATTTATATATAATTTTCTAATATAAGGTTATAAAACCTTATATATTATATGCTTTATAAGCATATCCCATTTGAAATAATTATAATCTAATAACTATTAGATTATTGGTTATTTATGAGTGGGGGTTATTGAAAAGTTGTGGCTAGTGAAGCCACCCTTCCTCCTATATTTAAGGAGGTTCTCTCTCATTTGAGAGGTGTATGAATTTGGGGCTTTATGGCGAGTGTATCACTATGCACATGAGGTATTATTGGCCATGTGGAAGTATTGGAGGAGTGTCCCCAGATTCATGTCTATTTAATGATAGACTATATTTGTAAGTGTTTTAATTAAATGATGCTTTATGGGGTTTTTTACCTGAAAGGGTTTTCCCCACGTATATCTTGTGTAATGTGTACATTTATGCATGTATGTTTCTCATTTCATTTACTTTATGATCTTGTTTATAATGATTAGTATCCTAAGATCCTAATTTCTAACAGTAACTCATCACAACTTGGGTTTTCATCAAAGTTATAAAGTTTCAAGTTGTTATTTTGTAAAAGTGACTATGTCACTCATGTAACTGCAAGTTAGAATTTGGACTTAGTTTTGTAGAAGGTAGTTATCCTAACTTGTTTCTAATGGGTAGTTATTCGAAGTGGTCTGTAGTACCCTTACTCGTTTGAACTGATATTTTGTTCTTGTTATTCTTAGTGGATACATTATCATTTGTTATTTAGAATTATATAACATTGTTCATGTTTTATCTGATTATGAGACATATGATTTATTTTTAGTATTTATGTACTTATGTTTTATGGCATTATATGGTTCATTGCTATGTATTGACGCTTTACTTCATCTATGCACTATGTTTTGTGTATCTGCGAGTGTATGGGATGCATGGGGACGATTTTCCTTCACTCATCTCGGTGAGACAGGGAACGTCGTGAATCTCCTTCATCGGTGTGTATGTTGAAATTTCTATATATGTATATATGCATGTGTGGTCGGTGATGCAGGATGTTGCAGGTACAAGTACCGGGTAGGTACGGGGTATCGTCTCCACCTGGCTACACAGGTCTGAGCGTGCCTTATATTTTCTGATGGAAGTGAAGAAGATAGTAGTTGACCCTATTTTGTTCAGTTACACTCGGGTGAGTGTCGTCAGTTAGTCGTCCTGTTAGTCATTGACCTTCGTATTTTGTTGATTGACCTTTTTTGAGAAATTGCTTGATGTTTGCTTAGTTTGTGTGTTTAAGTGATTTTAATTATTGCATGTTATTGATAATTGTTACGTTTATTTCATCTATATGAGGGATAAGTAGTTTGATATTTGGAAGAAAAAGAGTTAAGTGATCTAGCGACTTAGCGTTGTTTACAAAGGATGAGTTAATATCTTGGTATAAGTAGATGTGATTTCATTAATGAATGTTGTGTTTACAAATATATGAATTTCATATGCATGATAGTTCGATAATTGTGACTTGATCGTTTGAGTATATATAAATATATTATATACACGGGAGCGACTACCAATTATATGTAGTTATTTGAAATAATGCTTAAGTGAATGAACTATCATTAGACAATATCGTCAATTCGAACTATTATGTTTTTGTATATGCATGTATATAATTAGAATTATAAATATATCATATTTAATAAACTTTTCGAACGTGTAATATATATAATTCAATTGTTTGAATATATATATGAAAAGCCACTCATTATAAATATTGGAAACCAAAATATACATTTACAAATATAATTTGCTAAGAAGGATTAATATTTAAATATTTATATTAATTAAAGTCATTAATTAATTATTAAAAATATAATAATGAAATTAAAATAAAACAAATTTTAAAAAGGTAATGGCGGGTTTTAAGTTTAAGTAAACTAATAATTATGGTGGTCGATAGTAATGTCGACCACCCCCCTTAATAAAGGGAGGGGTCGGTATTACCACTTACCACCCTCCTCCCTTTCATTATACACATCTCCTCCCATTTTAAATAAAGGCTTCTCCATGTGCAGTAGACAAGGACACCCCTCCTCCCTTTTTATGAAACATACTCCACGTTGCAAGCTGAAACTTTCATGGTTAATGTTGTCCCAATCACCACGTAGCAGATCCAATACAGTAGTGGGCAAGTTTAAAGGTAAGTTGTTTGAATTAAGGTAGGCATAGTTTAGGGGAAGTAGACTCCACCGACTACCCTCCTCCTTCATATACCACGTACTCCCTCTTTTGCCATTAACACTGTAGCCAACGAGCAATGAGAGGTTTCCTACATTAGCACTTCAGTCAGCGGGTAATGACACCTCTCGCAGTTCAAAACGATAAACAACCACTTCTCTACGTCCGAACTCTTCCACGAGCTACAATCCATTTCCTTCAGCTATAGATTGGCCGATTTAGGAGGAGAATAGACTGGCACATAAGGTGAAGACTGGAACATAAACCTTAGTTGACTCAAGACCTGGCAGATTAAACACCCAATTCGCTATTTGCAAACACATAAGTGTTTGAAGCAATGAACCGATCTCTCCACCCAGCCGATAATTGTTATAACCACAATCAAGGAGTGCAAAAGACTATAGTTAACTGGAGATGGACTCCTTATGTGGAGGAACAAGAAGAGTTAGAGGTAAAAGAGTTTTAGTCAATAACTATTACTAAGCCCCAGATTTAGGAGAAGCGATGGATGATTTTTAGTATAAATAGGGGTGGGAGTAGAGAAGAAAGGGAGAGAAGTCATTTGTGGCATCCAAGGAAGGACGGTGGATTGTAGAAAGAAGAATAGAGTTAGAGAGGATAGTGTTTTTATAGTATCAAGAGAGTTGTTTAGAGAGGATAGAGTTTTGATTGTATCAAGAGAGTTGTTTGTCTGTTTTTTTGATAGAGTTGGAAAGTATTGGTGAAAAGGATCGCAAGCAAGGCGGATTTATCGGCGAGAGGGCGTTAAGGTCTTGCATATTGATCAACACTTCAAATAGAGATGGTGCGAGTCAAACAGACAGCTCGCAAATCCGTAGTAGGTTATGCTCACTACTTAAAAGTCAAGAAAGATTCTTTAACACCTGTCAAGCCTGTTGTGGAGGACAACCCAGCTCCTGAAGAGAACCTAGCTCCTAAAGAGAGCAAAGAGATTGATAAAGGTCCTACTCAGAGTCCAACTAAAGAAGTTACTGTTGGAAAAGGGAAAGAACCTAAGCTAGAGTGCTCGCCAGAAAAGCCGATAGTTATAAGTTCTGACTCGTCGGAGGGGTATGCCCCCTTAAGTGATAATGAGTCTGTGGGGTACTTTCCCCTGAGTGAAAGCAAATCTGAAGGATATACTCCTTTAGATCATGTAGAGTCTGACGAGTGCACTTCTCCGTATTTTTCGGAAGAATGATGTAACACTCTAGTGTAAAAAAATAAAAATAAATAAATAAATAAATAAAAATAAAGACATTATTCTATGAAGAAATGTATTATGTCTTATTGTAAGACTTCCTTGATGAAATAAATATATCTATTTTAATTTTCATCTATGGTATAAATGGAAATTATTAAGGTGGCGTACCTATAGTAGTTAACAAGAGTAATTGAACTCTTAAACTTGTCAATAAGTGTAAAATTCTGTGTTATACCGACCATATTGTTCTTTGTGTCTTGACAACGTATATTCGTATTGCAAGTTAATTTTGTGATAGGTGTTGGTACGTAAGATTACCTTGTTTTATATGGTGCTCGCAACTAAGTACATTAAGTCATGTTGACAGTATGTCTTGTGTATTGTGTCTTGGCCAGTTATTTAGATGTATAACCTTAAGGAAATGAGCCACTGTGAGTTGTTCGTAATGGTCAACCTTAGGTTAGTTAATTATGTATCTTTCATTCGAGGTAGGTCAAGATTGGGAATGGCTTTCTGTGTCGCCATAGAGTTCTGTAGATAGAACTAACCCGTAGTTTCCTAAGAGAGAGAGTGGCTTTCGAGTGGGGGCCGTGCCCAAAGTGGTGACAGGATAACCCGTTGGAAGTTGGTTAAGAAAGTGAAAATCTAATAAATGACTAGGGAAGGGTAGAATAAAAGTTAAATAAAACAATGTGCCTCGCACATAGGTGAGTGCTAGTACAGGACTCATAATGTAGCGAGAAGGCCTGGAATGGCAAAATTACCACCTTGTCTTCGTGAGAGGATTGGTAAGGTCTGCATGAGTCTTAGTTGGAATCGGAGGTTCGGGAGAGGTTACCAGGATAACCCAGGATGGGGGCCAGGACCTATGGAGGCTGTACCATGGTATCCACCGTTAGACATGCGATGACACTTTCTCCTTAGAGTCACTAGTGTTTTGTGAGTTGGGTCACATGATTGTAAGTGGAGTCTTGTAGTTCTTTCGTTCTTGTTTCATTTTGCTTGCTTGAGGGTGGTTCCCTTTCGGAATCACATGGTCGGGTGGTAGTGTCACTTCCCATCGGATGTTCTGGTACGTATCTTGAGGCGAGGAAGGACTTCACTGATGTTCTTGGATCGGGATTCATGTACCGACTCTTGTTCCTATCCATTATTCAGTTGAAAACTAGAGGTTTTGAAAAGAAACTTTATGTAACTTTCATTTTGTAACATTTTAGCTCATGATGTAATTTCTTTTTTGAAAACATGTATTTTCGAATATTGAAAGCAAAGAAATATTGTAATGTATGCTATTTCAATTACTTAATTCTTTTGTATATAATATATGATTACTTAAAAGTATTTTAGATTCTTTCATTGTGGAAATTTTATCTTAAATATTTAATTTACGAAGTAATATTCATTGGTAACCCTTAGGAAATTCACGTGTTAGACTTCCGCTATGTTATTAGGTGTGCTAAGGTTTAAATTCATGCACTTAATTTAAAAAAAATAAAAAAATATTTCACCCTTAGTTGCATAGATTATGATGTTTTCCTTTAGGGTTCCTGACGGGGCATTACATGGTCACTCAGGTAGTTATGCTAAGTGGTTGTCTTAAGTAGTTATCCTAAGTAGTTAGGTTAAGTGGTTACAATGTAGTTATTCTCTCAAGCCTATAAATGGAAGGTTTTGGCATTGTAAAAGGGGAGACTCTTACAGAAGGGAAAACCTGGTAAATTTTCTAGAGAATCTTTTGAAGAATTTTGTGTTTGCACTTTGTACAAAATGGTTTATGAACTTGTATATTTTCATAAAGATAATAAAGGAAGAATTTGAATCATATGTTCTGGATGTCTTATGTTATCATTGCTAATCTCTCATATGTTAGGTTAGCAACTTTTCAGTCTCATTGTGCAAATCATAATTTATCCATTAAAATATTTATATTTTGTACAATTGATGTAATGATACAAAAGAAGGCTATGGTATCTCAATTTGAATGTGTTGAAGTAGTTGATCTCTTCATATGCAAGATTCATCACCCTTCATTCATTGTCATTGTACAACTAGACATTTTTTTAACTCCCTATAATCTATTATCAGTTGTGAAATCTCAGTTGGTATTCAAATGTTTACCATTGGGGTTTCTATTATTCACCTTTCTTTAGTTTTATATTTCCTCCTTGATGTACTTTCAAGTTAAAAGTACACAAAAATCCTAAAAAACCCCATCGTTCTAGGGAGCTACCCCTCTGAAACACATAGGAAGATTGTGGTTTGATTGAAATCTCTCCAACTATTAGTGTGGTTGTCATTGCTCTTTGGGCAAACAAGGTTAGTTTTAGAGAAACAATTGAAGTGATAAATCTGTTTACCAACAAGATGAAAAGAGTCTCTTATTGGCAAAGAACAATAATTATAAATTGGGTGAAAATTAAGTAGTGGATCCTGATGGGCTTTTTTACTGAATTTTTAATTAGCTTGTTTATCTTTTAATCCTCCAAATAAGAGACTATAATTTGGGCACTATTGGTTAACAAATCTAGCAATATAGTTGATAGTAGGGCTAATTGGTTGAACTTTTTAATACTTTTCCAATATTATGACTACTATTAAGCACTATAACATGATTACTAATGAAATGATAAATAATTATACGTGTATGTGATTATTAGTAAAAAATGTTAAATCTTATGATCCATTTTGAAATTGAATGAGCTAAAAGGACTAATGTGTTTTATAGCAAAAAGAATCAGCAACACATAGATACAACAATTTTGTAGTCGGGTAGCACGGGTTTGTAGTGATAAGCATATTGTGTGTTGAGATGTCCATTGATGCATTAGCATCAAACTCCTATTGCCAACAAATAATTCCAATATTTATAATTATTTTGTTGCATCTATTATTATTGTTGTTCTATTATGCATTCATCCTAGTCATCAAAATTTCCTTTATGATGAATGTAGAATTCTAAGTTAGGACTTTGTTTTCATCTTTTAGTTGTGTCTCTTTGTAAATATTCATCTTCCTAATTGCTAGGAATGAGTGACAGATAGTCCAAGATAAGTAGTATAGTTAGAAATATATAGGATGCAAAGAAATAATGGATTGGATTGATCATCTTGCGTAAATTTATGCTTAGTGTTAGCAATCATATGCTTGTAAATATGTATTTCTATGAATGATCATTCATGAAACATTGTTAAAGTATTAGTTATATTTTGATCATTTAGCCTCACGAGTACACTTACCCAAGTAGGGCTGACTTGAGGTAAGGAGCTACTTGTAGTTAGTTTCTTAATATTAATTCAAAATTGATTATCATTTGGTATATTCAGTTATTAATAGTATGAAGTTTATGGATCATGTAGAAATTAGATAAATATGCATTTAGTATGTGTCTTCACTAGAAAGTATTATTTATCTTTTACTTGAATAACCATTTATCTTCTATTGAAATTGTTATTTATTTATTTTTATAGTCATTATCCATTTTTAGCTATAACTATCATTTTCTTATAATTAAAAAACTATAGCTTAGTATTACTATTCATATCTTGCAGTCATTCACTAGTTTAGTTTAGACTTAGATTAATAAATTCTTTGATTTTTAGAAGCTTAAGAAAAAGCTCAAATGCCTCCTAGTGTATAGACAGTACGTGTTTCTATTGGAATCCAAGAACACTTGGGGGGGGGGGGGGGGGGTGAATCAGTGTTCTACTAGTAAAGTTTGTTTTGAACTTATTCCTTATTAACTGGTTAACAGTAAATAAATTTAGAATGCATACACCAAATAACACAAAAAAAGGCAACACCATAACACCAAGATTTATACATGGAAAACCAGGGTGGGGATGATACCCACAATATATATATACTTGATCAAGGTATACAAATATTACATAAGAGGGTCCGCACATGTAGAAAGGCCAACCGCCTAGATCTCACTTCTCAAACACAAAATATAGGAAGTCTCACTGACTTACAAAACATTTACAAGTGTTTACAACTGAAAATGAACTTATAAATAGCATCTGACCATGCTGTATAAGTTCCAATGAAAGCTCTGATAACCTCCTCTGTATTCCGATTTTCTGATGCTCTGTTTTGGTACCGGTTAAGCTGTGCACATGAAACTGCACACAATCGCTTCCCATCACATACCTAAACTCACTGAAATATTCACAATTAGAAGTTTGCATTCCAAATCATCAAACACACCATCATCTGATCTATCGTTGAGGAGATCTTCTTAAATACCCTTCTAACTTAACCATGTCAGCTTCAACAAGCAATATAAACAAGCTGGTTGCCAATACATTATGAAAAACAAACATAAATCCAATGACCATGTCGGCCATCGCACATTACCACCAAAATCCATGAAGATATAATCGGGACCAAAATATTTCCTTAGTCGGGTCCTATCCATTACCGGGTTCTCTATACACGTTACCAGGATCAGGACCAGTTATCGGGATGAAGTGAGTGTCGATGTCGGTGCCAGTGTAAAGCAATGTGAATACCAATACCGGTTAGAGTAATGCATGTCAGTTAACCAAACAATGAAATCATTTACCCTGAGATGATGAGTTGCGATCAATGACAACCCATAATGCCATAAACCCTTGCCAAATGAGTGTCAATTGCCAACAATCTCCCACTTTGGCATTGATGACAACACTCATGTGAAAAATGATATCATCCGTGAAATTGCCACTAAATCCATAACCTCCTGATCTATACATGAAGTTGTTATATACATCCGAAGCTCCCCTGAGAAATATATACATTTTTCACTTATTCCTTCCCCTTTGACATTAATGACAAAGCGGGGTGTGTTGGCATTATAACAGACAAAGGGAGATTGTTGGCATTCCAATTACAATAAGAGATTGTTGGCATTTCAATAAGGATATTGAGAAGGTTGTTGATGATTATGGATATAACTGACTAAGGATGTTTACTGTCTTAATATTATTATTTTGTCATTGATGTCAAGAAATTGATTTTCTAATTTAGTATGATGTTGCCATATCTTAAGAAGTATGATTTGGTGAGTATAAAGATGTCGGTAAAGACATAGAAAGAATCTGATGAATAAGGGGAGGAATAAGTTATTCAATGGGCAACTATTACCGAGTTAGACAATGATGAGATCATGATGTTTAGATTGTTTTGATATCCTACATGTGTTGTTGATTGTAAGGTTAATACTATACTATGTTACCGAGCAAAGAACCTAGTCGGTAAACCCTAAGTTTATCGCTATCGGTTAATGAAGGCAGAATGTCTACCGAGTGAAGTTTAGTATTTATAGAGTTGCAACCGAGTAATAACAAAATGCATTGAATGAATAAAAGCATTATTTAATGAAGGAAACTGATGAGCTCGAATTGATTAAATGATTGGTATGCTGTGCATGAAGTTTGTTAAAGAATCTATGGCAAAGGAAAATCGGCAGGAAGATCTACAACTCATATTGAACCGCAATACCCTAGCACAAGTTCCAAGAAATGTATGCAAGTTCCAAGGCAAGGTAAAATGTTTTCAGATCAAAGGATACACTGAACTTGGTCAAGTTTGAAGATCTGATGGCTATGATTGATCATGGGATATGTGATCAAGGAGATTAAGCAGTTGGCAAATTTTTTATAAATAAGGAACTGTTGATAAACAATGTATGTGGGCAAGTGTAAGCACATGGATGCTACATAGTGATTACAGAGAACAGAAGCTTGAAGACCTGTTTGAATAACAGAGTAGAGAGCCCAGCAGATGGACAAGATAAGTCCTATGACTAGATTGTATTGAGCAAATGAGAATCTGCTTTAGCATTTTAGATGTGAAGTTGCAGATAGATTTTTATTACTATTATTTTGTAAAGTGATAGAAAATCTCTTAACTGAGTGGACTTAATAGTGTTATTTGTAAAACCCTCTAGCAAGGTGACATTCTGATTGAGTGTTTGAAATCCTTTAACAAGGTCACTTCTAACAAGGTGAAGATCCTAACAGATCTGAGGGAAATCTCTTAATCGGGTCACATCTAGCAATGAGTTTGTAATCTTTAATAGGATTTGCTTTTAACCGAGCATACTCTATAAGAGTATATTTCTTAGTGGGTCCGAAATCCCACAGTGGTTTTTCCCTATTTGGGTTTCCACGTTAAATCTGGTGTTATGAGTGTTATGATGTTTATATGCTTATGAGTTTGCATGTTTAGCAATTTTGGTTATATTACTGAAGTATATGTTACCGAGGTTGAATCTGTTGTTTTTATGATTCACCCCCCCCCCTCTCATCTTGTTAGCTTGGCATATGTACTAAACATTTAGTATCAGAACTATTAGGGTGCCCACAAAGAAATTTGTATAGTTATAAACCTAAACCGGTTCTATACACACTTCAAAATATTTGCATACATGTTCTTCAAAAATGAAAAGTAATTATCCCAACCATTCTTAAAATATTCCAGAATAGAGATGAAACTGTTCAAGATGCTGGCATAATACTCTATCTCTTTTGAAGTAGTGGGATCCTCCTTCTGCAAGTTAGAAATACACTCAGTTTTATGAAACAATAAATTATCAAGCTGAGGACCAATTAGATTATGGAGCTCATTTGCTCTCCTTATTATTCTGTCCCTATCCTTCTCCAGTTTCAAAATTTGACCCATAACCATCAAAATTGGACCATCCAAAGAATTTGTTAGACTAACTGTTGGGTTGTAGGTGTTAGAAATCTGGATTAAGATTTTCCTATAGTCCGACACTTGCTTGTTTATGGAGCCGGTTAACTTATCAAAATCTAGACAAGTCTTGTAAACATTACCTCCTTCAGTTAAAGTTGCATAAATTGATTGCAAACTGTAGACACCTAAAAGTTGCACAATCAATTAAGTGAATTTTCTTCATTTAATTATTCTTAAATCTTCTAATTAATTAAATTAAGATTTAATTAATATCCCTATTCTTCTAATCGCCTATTAATTGAATTAAGATTTAATTAATATACCCTTCTTCTATCTAAGCCATTTAATTAAAATCCCCCTTCTAGCCCATTTAATTAAATTTACATTTAATTAAATTCCCCCACTTGCAAAATCCTACAAATGCAAGTTGCAACCACAATTGAAATAAATTAATTTTAATTTAAATAAATTCTATTTTCCCCACCCACTTGCATTTTCTTACATCTCCCACTTGCCTCCTAAATCCCCTTCCTAAGTTTTTCTAGAACCTATCTAATCCTAATCAATTAGCCTAAACCCTTCAATCATATTCCTTTTCCCTAAATTTGAGGATGTCACTTCTCAAATTTGGAGGAAAGTCTTCCAAAAGCAATAAAGCCTTTATGTCTTCAACAAGCTAACTTGTTGAGCTCCCCCAAATTTGGAAGGAATCTTACAAATTTGTCTCCAAAGTCTTCATAACCATTAATGGTTAACTGAACCTTCTTACATGGTTAGAGACTCTTTGCCTAAACTCAACCTTCATCTAACCCAAGGGTCTCATCAAGCATTCATTGCTTTGACCATGGTTATCCCTTTAACCTTTGCATAAGAGTTTACCTCTTAGGTAAAAGCTTTATCCATTGGATAACCCTAACCTAACCTTAACCCTTACCTTGTAAAGGTAACCATGAGGTCTTCTCAAGCATTTAATGCTTCTTTCATCTCCTCTCAAGTAGTCTCTTGTTGACAATTGTCACCATTTCATTGGTGAGAATTGTGAACATGGATTGATTAACTTTCAATCCTGGCTCTTGTTAAGATTATCCAATCTTTACCATCCATTGCCCTATTTTCCCTATAAATAGAGCCCATTCCTTCTTCAAACAATCAAGTCTTTGTGCATCAAACTTATAGTCTCATAACATTAAGCATATTATCTCTTTTTGATGGAATAGTGCATTTTAGATCATTTTGATAGCATTATAATCTTAGATATATCATGTTAATCTCATATCATGTTAGCTTCATCTTAGTATCATTTTCATACTAGTTTAAGCTTCATATCAATATCTTGCATCCTATCATCATCTAGTTTCATATCTAAATCATCACTAGGATCTTGGTTGTATTCCATTTAGATCTTAGAATCATTTAAATCTCATTTTTTAGGTTGTCATCTTAAAGAATCAAGTGCTCTTCCAAGCTAAGAACCACCTTGAATCTTGAAGATCTTTGGAGATAGAGGAACATGGAATGATTTTAAAAGTTTATATTCATTTAACTTGTTTTGATTGATTTCTAACCTCTAATGCAATATTTCATGTGTGTGTTTGAATTGTTTTCTCCTCTTGTAGGTTGATATCACATTTCCCGCACACATTTCTGGCGCCCACCATGGGGCACGTCCCAAAAAATAACATTGTTTTTCATGCAGGTAGAAGACAACAATCACACCAAGATATCAGAATAGCGCATCCAAAACTTTCTATAGCACATTTGTGCTAAACTTTAGCGCATAAAAACCATCTTTCAACGCATCTGATCTTCTTTTTGGTGCATCTCCTTTTCTGCTTGTCAAACACATAGGAACACTACTTTAGCACATTCGGGCCACATAATAGCGCATAGGTGCTTTTTCTTAGCACATAGACATTATTTCTTAGCACATTTGTGCAATAGTTTAGCGCATAGAGTTGGTAGAGGCAAAAATTTATGATAGAGTCAAAAATTAGGCTTGCGAGAGGCATAATATATATGGAATATAACATTTAAGTATAAGTGACATTTCCTCTTCTCTTTTCTCTTTCTTATACTTTAAGTTATATTCCATATACATTGTCAGGATGTTTGAGAGGGGTTTCAGACCTCTAGGAGTTGTAATGCAAAATCTAGTTTTTGGAAGATCCTCCAAAATTCAGACAGTCAAATTTCAGGACATTTCAAAATCAAGATTGTAAAATTTATAACCAAGATCAGAATTTAGGCTTGTGTAAGGCCACACTAACATTTGATCACTAATTGTATGCAGGTTCTAATCTTTTTTGTGCAGGGGAAGGAGTTAGTTTAGAGACTTTAAGTTTCTTTTTTTACTTTCTTTCAACAAAAGTTGGTTAAAAAGAATCCACTCTCCCTTCTTGTACAAGTTAAAATAAACCTCACATTTTATTTTGGAGTGCATAAAATGAACCTCAAACTTGTTTTTGGTGCTTAAAATAAAATTCATCTTTCTTTATTGCAAGGTAAAAAGAACAACTAAACAAACCTTTCATTCTTGCAAGTTAGAGAAAACATTTTGTTTGGAGCTCTAAAAAGAACAAGCAAACTTACTTTTAGCAAGGTTAAAACAAACTTCACCTTCCTTTGGTGCCTAAAAGGATCAATCTCAATTCATTGCAAAAGGAAAAAGAACTTCATCTTCATTTTATGCAAAGCAAAGAGGGAAAACTTTCCCCTATCGACTTTAATTTTTTTGATCAACGTCACGATTTACTTTGTTGACCAAGCTTATTTTTCAAAGGTTTTTGAAAATACACACTTTGCTATGAAAGGGTAAAAAGAACATCATGCTTGTTGGAGCAACATCTCCAAGTAGAAGTTAGCAAATCATTGTCTTGAAAGCTAAAAATAACCTTGTTTACCTTGTCTCGAAAGTGAAAGGTATATGCTCTCCCCTTAACTGGGTGATCAAAAAGTCAAACCACTCTTACGCTTTTCATATTTCAAGCATTAAATCCTTTAGCAGGCCTGCCTTCCCGAGGGGTTGAAAAAGTCTTAAAGTCATTCTTTGGCTGGTGTGAAGGGAACGACCTAAGTGGGAAATGACTTTGACGTCAAGTGTTCCAACCCACTATAATCAAAAGTGGAGGTTGACGAAAGTCCCTTCAATGGTTTTGCTCGGCGATTAGCCTTCCCCCTGTATCTTTACGATGCATAAAGCCTTTGTTCTAAAGGTTGGGAAGCCTCTCGAGGGAGTTTATCACTGAAGACCGAATGAAAGCCTGATTACGAACCTTAGCATTAGAAACATTGAGCTGAGTCAGTCGCCAAACATTGGCAATATCATAGTGCAAGGGTGGGGAAGAATCCACCCCCAAGATTACTCACCATATATCTCCCAAGATAACTACTCAACTATGAAGCAATTCACTTTGAGTTAATTTCTGGCAAAAGGCAAAAAATCAGGCGCCCCCTAGGGGGTGACAAGGCTGTTTGAGCTGACGGAGTATCGAGACTAGTGGGCTATGATATTGTCAATGACCTTTGAATAAAGAGTCTATATGATATGTCTTTTGTTGTAAATCAAACCAGTGATAACATTGGGGATTTGAAAACATCCTCAAAAGAACATACATTGAATGTTTAGCATTATGATGACCATTATCTTCATGTGTGCTATGTATTCTTGTCACAAATGTTAAAATATGTTGCAAAGTATCCAACAATCAAACTCAAAAGTTATTTCAAACAAAGAAAAATCATAAAGTGGAGAAGATTTCCAAATCCAACAAAGCATCTTTTGAGATGGTTATCAACATTTCAGCTATCTTTAGGAAAGACTTTCATCCAAGAAGATTAGGGGAATATCAAACCAAGTAATAAAGAGTTTATCTATTCGACTTAGTAAGCTTGAGTATCCAAAACAAAATCATCCATCAAAATAACAAGTGTTAAAATTCAAAAATAGCAAAACCAAAGCAATCATGGCAGTTTAGCGCGTAGGAGCAACTTCCTAGCACATCTGGAACATTCTCTAGGGCATACAAGCCAAATCTTAATGCTTTCATCAGTCAAAATAGCACATAACCAGTATCATACTAGTGAAATTTTAGGTAGCGCTTGTCAGCATCAATCTAGCGTATTTAGACATCAGTGTAGTGCATTCGAGGCATATCATAGCGCTTTGAGCTCAAACAATAGCGCGTAATCGGAACATATTAGCGCGTAATATATCCAGACCAATCAAAATCAAACAATCTGAGTTAGCGCATAGCAAAGGCAGCTTATCACATCAGGGTCTTCCTGTAGCACATTTGGATCATTCTTTAGTGCATCTAGTCTCTGGCTTAGCGCATGGTCAAAACTCAAAAAACCAGAGAGCAAAACAAGCCTTTCTGAAAAAAAAAAATATGGACACTCACTGGAGCAAGGCTTTATCCAGGATGCTTTTGAAGTCAGGGTGACTCATGTAGCTAGCCATGTTGGATTTTGAAGATTACAATGATCATATGAGCCAGAATGAACCCACTTGCACACACATGGGTAATCAAAGACTAAGTACATTGATCCAGTTTGGGATTCTTCTTCCCTTTTGAGTCTACTTCCTAGTTGCTAGAAATGTTCAATTGAAATTTTCAAAGGTTTTAAGTGTGGGTTGGGTCTCTATCTTTGAAAAGTTCAAGAACACTTATTCAGATGGTGCTAAATGCTGTGACAATCTTGCATATCACCTTTTTGCAAATGGAAACCTCTATGCTTGGGGGCAAAGTTCATCCACTCTATTCTCTTTACCATATCTCCCATTATCCTTCCTCCAATATCCATTACCCTATCTAACTTCATCATTATCTATAATCTTGCTTAAGTTCATCTATATCCTCTAATCCATATCCCTTATTGTAATAACCCACCATAATTAACTCAACGAAATTGACCATTTTTTATTTTTTTTGTGTTTAATTTAATCATTATGTTTGATTCAATCGCATACTCTGGGCATCCATCCATTTGGATTAGGCATTCATCCATCTGGGATGAGCATCTAACCATATGGGTTAGGCATTTGTCCATACAGGACATAAGATTTCATCTATCCAATACGAGATAGACATCTACCCATATGGGGTAGGCATCTATCCAATCGGGATAGGAGGTGCTCTGGCCAGAGACTTAGAATCATTTGAACCATTCGGGTCCTGAGCCACTCACTAAGTACTACACTCTTCTAACAAAATTGCACCGAGGTTGTCGTTTTTAGGAGTAATTAAATAACATAATACAAGCTTGAATTCCGCCTCGGAATTTGGCTTAAAGCCTTGGGAAGTCAAGTAAATCCATATGGGATTCCTTCCGAGTATGCATTGAATTACTTTTTCCAATTTAATTATCTTATCTTTCAAAATAGGATTCTTACTCAATCCTTCTTTTACCAAGCCTAGACCCCACCCACGAATGCCTAAGTACGAGGGACAACTCCATCCCAAGACTACCTACATACCCACTTCGGCATAGGATCAAGGCGTAAAGTATGTAGTTCTATTTTCTATTCTATGGTTTGATGTAAACTGATTAGTGGGTATGCAAACCTTTCTAGGCTCAATGTCCCAGACAGTTTATCTGTGCTTGCTACCCACGGTGGTAGTACTTAAACAAAGGCTCAAGATAGCCTATTGTTTGTGGCCTAACAACTACATCCTAACACCTATCATGAGCGTCACCCTTGACCAAATTATCACTCACCATTATCTCTTCAAGATTAAAATCAATTTTATAAAAGCATTTTACTTAACCAACCCTAAAGGGGGTTTACTATGGTTTATCTCAATGGATGAAAAATCATTTAAAAAATTATCTTATGAGATTATCTATCCAAGAGGGATTACCTGCCCCTTGGATTTTAACTTCCAAGTGTCCCTTATTACTCCCCGATGATTTATAGGGACGATGCCACAAACGTCGTTGATGCAGCTTTATTAGGCGTTAAGTACAGTAGTTCAATACAATGACATTACCCATAAGCGTGACCCAGAGGCACTGTATATACCGAACGCTGCTAGGTTTTGCTTTTCCAACTTCCTTTATTTAATTTTTCTAACTTAAAACATCATGCTTGGAAAATAATAATGAATTGAACGTGTATAATTAGACATTGCAAAGCTCAATTGATTGAAATAACTACTAGATGAATTACATGGAATAAAAACCATAAAAAAAAACTTGAATTATAACTTTGCATAATAATGCTAATTAGGAAACTTGCATATTAAACGTGAAGCTTGCATGGAGATGGAAATGCCAATAAATGTAATCAATGTAAAACAATTTGCATGAGGCGAAGGTAGTGTAAGTTACATGAGAGGATGTTGCTAATAAAGCCATTAATCCCAAAATAGCATTTAGCTTCGAATCATTCAATATGGATTAATTGTTAAGTGGATCAAAAAAAGATCTAATTATAAAATTTGGTATAATTTAATTTACAATTTATAAATGGCTAAAACTAATTATAAATCAAAATTTTTTATCTAAGTTTCAAAATTTTATTAAACTAAAATTTATATAAAAAGAAGAAAAGGGAATTTAACATTTAACATTTACTATAATTTTTAAAATTTGAAATGGCATTTAACAAAAGGGAGAAGTGGGAGTGGGACCCTGCGGGTCCCTTCACCACTGCGGGTATTGCGGAAGCAAGCCCGCAGTGGTAAGGGGACCTTGTGGTCCCCTCCACTACCATGCGGCCACTGTCGCGACAATGACCACAGGGGAAGTGGAGGGTACCGCTTCCCCGACGGTTACTAACTGCCTCCACTAGCCTGCACATCGCCCGACATTCATAACTCCGAAAGACGTGATTAAATTTAAAAATCACTTGCAACATTAAAAGTTATTTCGTTGGGATAAATTTATATGTGTGTGTGTGTGTGTGTGTGTGTGTGTATTCCTAGATTTCATAAAAGAGGAGTAAATAAACAGGTATGTGTATAAAAGAATATTATTGTAAGAGAGAATAACATATTAAATTCTAGGGATGGAAGTGTAATAGAGAAATAAAATAAACAGAGAATAATTTGCTCTAGATTATCAAGAAGTAGGTAGGTGTTTATACTGAGAATACAAGCTCACACAAAGGGATTTTATTCTATTTCTCAACCAATATCCAGAGAGGGGGATAGAGAGTTTATTTCCAGTTTTCACAGGAAGATTATTTATTTCCAGTATTCACAGGAAGATTGTTTATATCCAGATTTCACAGGGAGAGAGTTTATTCAACTAATATTCACAGAGATTCAACTAATATTTATACAGAAATTTTATTCAACTCATTTCACAGAGAGATTTTATTTAACTAATATCTCAGAAAGAATTATTTAACTAAAAATCATAGAGATATTTTAAAATACTCACAGAGATATTTAAAATAATCACAGAGAGATTTAAAAATAATCACAAAGAGATTAAAGAATGAGATTCAGATTTCCATTCGAAGAACCAAAGAAATGAATTAGAGGGAAGAAATAAATATTCAAATCACACAGGAAGAATTTTAATCTCAGAAAGAGAGATTTTAAACAAATAAAAGAATATGATTTTCTTTTTGCTAAAATCTTTGGAAAAGAAAAAAAAAACAAAAAGCAAGATCATGTGCATATTTTCTTAAGGGAAATAAAATAAATAAATAAATATCTTTTACATGCACTATAGGAAAGCATTACCATTATTATTTATCCCCAAATAAAATATTTAAAATCTAATAAAAGAATTTCTTTATATAAAGGAAGATCTATAACTATTTTTTTTGAAAATAGTAATTCCTCATAAGTGAATGTGAAATAACAAGGAGAGAACCTGGTTTATCGAGCTTGATGTTGAATCCACTGGTTACCCTTTTGATCCTTCCTTGCAACTTGAGAGAAATCCTTCAAACAACAACTTAAAAATTCTTGCAACGAAAATGAGACTAACAAAGAGAATCCTACTTCTAAACTTGGGAAATTTTTCTTCAAAACATAATCAACTCCCTTCTTTGAAACTTGCATATAATTTTATAAGAAAATTCCCTCCATTCCACTATCTAGAAAATTTAATTAAGAAGGAGATTCTTTCCCAATTTTGGACTTCATGCAAATTGATTAGACTTAGTGGGGGAGTTACATGCAAGGTGGTGGAGAATCCTCTAGAAGCTTCTTATTCTTCTTACAACATGTGCCATAATTGGATGTGGAAAATAAATAAATAAAAAATAATGTATATTTTCCATGTGTGTGTGTGTGTGTATTATTATTTTCATTCTTTTTATAACATTTATTCAATCATTCAAATAGCCTATCCAAAAATATAATAGAATTGTATTTTAAATCCAAAAGTGATAAAGGAGGGTTGTGACATCCCCCCCCTTAATTTGTGCATCATCCCGATGCACTTATTGAACGCATCCAAAAGAGTCTTATAGTTCACGATTAAAACAAAAAAGGAAACAACTGCTGCATTTCCTTAATATCTTCCCACGTGGCATTCTTTTCATCATAATGGTCCCATTGTACTTTGCACTGATCAACCTCTCTATTGCGCAACTGGCACTAGCGCCTCTCCAAGATTTTGAATGGCTCTATCATTATTCCTCCCATTTCCTGGACCTGTAAAGCATCCCAATTCAAAATGTGTTTCTCATCAGGTACATACTTTTTAAGAAGAGATACATGGAAGACATCATGGATTTGACTCAATTGGGGAGGTAAGGCCAACCGATATGCAACTGGATTAATCCTTCCCAATATTTCAAAGGGTCCAACATAACGAGGTGCAATCTTAGTCTTTTTACCAAATCTTATGGAACTCTTGTGTGGCCTAACCCTTAGGAAGACTTTCTCTCCCACCTCAAACTTCCTTGGTGTTTTGTTTTTGTCTGCATAACTCTTCTATCTATCTGAGGCTTCCTTCAGTCTCTGCCTAATTTCCTTAGTTTTTCTTTCCATCTCCTTCAACATATCTGGTCCAATAATTATTCTATCTTCAAAACTATCCCAACTCAAAGGTGTTCAACATGGTCTACCATACAATGCTTCGAAAGGTGTTGGTCCCAAAGATGTTTGGTATGTATTATTGTAAGAAAATTCTACCAGAGGTAGGTACTCTTCCCATTTCTTCTATTGGTCCATGCAATACATGTGAAGTAGGTCTTCCATAATCTGATTTGTCCTTTCTGTCTGACCGTCGGTTTCAGGATGGTATGCAGTGCTAAAATTTAGTTGAGTTCCTAGAGCTGATTGAAGAGTGGTCCAAAACCTTGAAGTGAATCTAGCATCTTTATTTGATATGATTTTCTATGGTATTCCTTGCAGCCTAAATATTTCCTTAACAAAGCGCCTAGCCAAGGTAGGTGCATCATTCGTCAGATTCCCTGGTATAAAGTATGCCACCTTAGTGAGTTTGTAAATTATCACCATTATTGCATCATGCCTAGAAGGTGACATGGGTAATCCTTGCACAAAATCCATGCTAATGACTTGCCACTTGTGTTGAGGTACATCGTGCAATTGTAACAATCCAGTTGGATGTCTATGTTTTGCCTTTACTCTTTGACACTCCAAACATTTAGCCACATACTTGACAAAGTCATTCTTCATCCCTTGCCAAATGTATAACTTATTTAGATCTGCATAAAGTTTGTTAACTCCTGGGTGCCCTGAATAAGGGGCATTGTGAGCCTCCGATAAGACTACTTCCCTTAAGTCTCATGAATTAGGAATATAGATTCTATTATTGAATCTGAGCAATCCATCTTCATCTAGTGTATACCCTTCAATCTTAGGATCGGTTGGATCGTGTTCTAATGTCAATTTGACTTGCTCGTACCATGGGTCATGTTCCTGCTCATCCATCACTTGCCTTTGAAAGAAGTTTTGAAAGTTGCTATAGTCATCAAGTGTCTCCTCCTACTCAAAGCATCTGCCACCCTATTTTCCTTCCCCTTAATATATTCAATTTCAAAATCATATTCACTTAGAAACTCTAACCACCTTCTTTGTCTGGTATTTAAGTGGGGTTGGGTAAAGATGTACTTTAGTCCTTGGTTATCTGACTTTAACTCAAAAGGCTTCCCTAGCAAGAAGTGTCTCCATTTCTATAGGGCATGCACAATCACTGCTAACTCTAAGTCGTGGGGTGCATAATTAACTTCATGAGTCTTTAGCTTTTTGGATTTGTAAGCTACTACCCTTTCATCTTGGACAAGTACTCCTCCCAAACCTTCAATAGAAGCATCAGTTACGACTGTGAAGTGTCTATTCGGATCTGGTACCTTTAGAATGGGTGTTGAGGTTAGTTTTCCCTTCAAGATTTGGAATGCCTTATCACTTTGTTCTATCCACACAAACCTTTTACCCTTCCTTTGTAATGAGGTGATGGGGTTTGCTATCTTAGAGAATCCTTCCACAAACCTCCTATAGTAACCTGCTAGCCCCATAAAGCTTCTTACCTCTGAAACATTTTTAGGGATCGACCATTCTACTATTGCCTTTATTTTATCTAGATCAACTGCTATTCCCTCCTTAGCTATTATATGCCCAAGGTAGTGAATCTTTTCCTCAAAGAAGGCACATTTTGGCAATTTCTCATATAACTTATGTTCTCTCAACCTTTGCAAAACAATTTGTAGGTGTACTAAATGTTCCTCCTCATTCTTAGAGTAAATCAATATGTCATCCAGAAATACCAAAACAAATTTATCCAAGTAGTCACGGAATACACTATTCATTAGGTTCATAAATGCAGCTAGGGCATTGGTTACACCAAAAGGAACTACTGTGAATTCATAATGCCCATATCTAGTCCTGAAAGTTGTTTTCAGAATGTCTTCCTCCTTAATTATTAGTTGATGGTACCCTGACCGGAGGTCTATCTTTGAGAAAACTACTGGTCCTTTCATTTGGTCAAAAAGATCCTCTATGCGAGGTAAGGGGTACCTATTCTTTATGGTGACCTTGTTCAACATCCTATAGTTGATGCATAGTCTTGAGGTTCCATCCTTCTTTTTAACAAAAAAAATTGGCACTCCCCATGGTGATACACTTGGCCTTATTAATCCCTTAGCTAAGAGTTCCTCTAATTCCATTTTGAGCTCTTGTAATTCAGTTGTGTTCATTCGGTAAGGTGCCCTTGATACTGGTTCAGCTCCTAGTAGTACTTTGATAGAAAAGTCAAACTTCCTTTTAGGGGGTAAGCTGGGTAATTCTTCTGGAAAAACATCCTTGAATTATTTTAAGAAAGGGGTATTTTCAAAGGTTGGTGTATTTTCCTCTTTTCCTTCATCAATTTCAACCATATAGATTTGGCCTCCTCTTCTTCTTTCCTTCTTTAATTGCATGGCTGATATGGTTTATGTATTAATGGGTTTAAACTTTCCTTGGATTTTTACTCTTTTTCCTCCATCATCTAAACATTCAACAACTTTGCTATAGCAATCTACATTAACTTGATGGTTTGTTAACCAACTCATTCCAATAATTACATCATATAATCCTAGGGGTGCCACATAGAGATCTACCCTTGTTTCAAACTCAGGAAATTGTACCCTTGCCCTCGGCAAACACTTAGTTACTTCCCTAGTTGTCTTATCCCCATATTGAACCGTCCATGATGACTCCATTTGATTAAATTTTAATGCATATTTGCTTACTAATTCAAGTGAGATGAAACATTCATATGATCCAGTGTCAATTAGAATTTAAATTGGTTGTTCAAATAGTGTACCTATAGTTTCCACGGGAACATTCTGGTATCTTCCTCTTCGGTTCTAACTACTGCATGAATCCTTTGTTGGGGCCCTTGTTGGGATTGATTGGCCCTAATCTGTCCTTGCATCTTGGGACACTCTCTAGCCAAATGGTTTCCCCCACACATGAAGCATCCACCTAGAGGACCCCTCCTACCTTGATTCCTAGGGGGATCATTCCTTGTTTCGTTGGCCCTGGGTGGATAAGTTATCCTATTTTGCTGGTAATTCTTGTTATAGTTGCCTTTGTTATTATTGCCCCTGTTATTATTATTATTCCCATCCCTCTGATATTGATTAGGAGGTGGCCTTCTTTCGAAAGAATTATTCCTTTGACCTTTGTTGAAATTAGTGTTCCCATTGAATTCATGCTTCCTTTTAAATGAGTGGTTCCCATTATAGTTCCGCCTTGCTAGTGTTTGAATCTTCCTCTCTTTCCTTAGGGACTTTTCAAGTACTTCGTTCATGTTTTTGGGTCCATGCATGTCAACCTCTGCCCCTATGTTGGTATTTAGCCCCAAAATGAACTTCCTTGCTTGGCCTTCTTCATCTTTCTGGTACATAGGTACATATTTAAGCAACTTGGCAAACTTATCCCAATATTGTTGAACGGATAGGGGCCCTTGACGTAGATTATGTAATTCTATCACCTTCTCATCAAAGAACAATTGAGGGAGCCACCTCTCTCAGAAGTGGTGAACAAATTGATCCCATTTGACCGTATTCTTGCTATACCCATTTTGTTCCTTGGTGTTGGTCCACCAACTAGCTGCCTCCCCTCTGAGTTGATAGGAACCCCATAAAGCCTTGGTTGTTTCGCTAAAATCTCTTAGTTCAAAATACTTTTCCATTTCATTTAACCAATTCTCAACTCCACCAATTTTCCTCCCATCGAACTTAGGAGGGGTGATTTTCTTTAAGTCCTTGGAGAGTTCCAATATGTTATTTTCTTTTCTATTACCCATCATATTCCCTTGATTGCTACCAGGGTTTCCATTTTCGGTACCACTTCTATTTTCAAAGTCATTCTGCCTTTCCCTAAGGTCCCGCATTGATTGTTCCAAGAAGTTGATTTTATCTCTTTGTTCGGTTAGAAGGTCGATTATAGCTTTGACCCCATCTTCATTATTTCCTGGGTTGTGTCGATCCTCTTCATGGTCGTCCTCATGGTTTTCTTTCCTTTGACTCCTAGTACGTCTTCCATTACCTCTTCCTCTTCCTCTTCCTCTTCCTCTAGCCATTCTAGGTTTTTACCTGAAAGTTAAATTATGTAGTTAGTTCTTGATTAGGATTTTAAAATTTAATTTCTACCATTGCAAAACATTCCCTTAGTTGTTTAAATTGAAGTGAGCACAAGGCCTGGATTTGATCCTTTGCTCTGATACCACATGTAATAACCCACCATAATTAACTCAATGAAATTGACCATTTTTTTTTTTTTGTGTGTTTAATTTAATCATTATGTTTGATTCAATCGCATACTCTAGGCATCCATCCATTTGGATTAGGCATTAATCCATCCAGGATGAGCATCTAACCATATGTGTTAGGCATTTGTCCATACGGGACATAAGATTTCATCTATCCAATACGGGATAGGCATCTACCCATACGAAGTAGGCATCTATCCAATCGGGATAGGAGGTGCTCTGGCCAAAGACTTAGACTCATCGGAACCATTCAGGTCCTGAGCCACTCACTAAGTACTACACTCTTCTAACAGAAGTGCACCGAGGTCGCCATCCTTAGGAGTAATTAAATAACATAATACAAGCTTGAATTTCATCTCTGAATTTGGCTTAAAGCCTCAGAAAGTCAAGCGAATCCATACAAGATTCCTTCTGAGTATGCATTGAATTATTTTTTCCAATTTAATTATCTTATCTTTCAAAATAGGATTCTTACTCAATCCTTCTTTTACCAAGCCTAGACCCCACCTACGAACACATGAGTATGAGGGACAACTCCATCCCAAGACTGCCTACACACCCGCTTCGGCACGAAATCAAGGCATAAAGTATGTAGTTCTATTTTCTATTCTATGGTTTGACATAAACTGATTAGTGGGTATGCAACCCTTTCTAGGGTCAATGTCCCAGACAGTTTCTTTGCGGTTGTTACCCATGGTGGTAGCACTTAAACAAAGGCTCAAGATGGCCTATTGTTTGTGGCCTAACAACTACATCCTAACACCTATCATGAGCATCACCCTTGACCAAATTGTTAATCACCAATATCTCTTCAAGATTAAAATCAATTTTATAAAAGCATTTTACTTAACCAACCCTAAAGGGGGTTTACTATGGTTTATCTCAACGGATCAAAAATCATTTAAAAATTATCTTATTAGATTATCTATCCAAGAGGGATTACCTGCCCCTTGGATTTTAACTTCCAAGTGTCCCTTATTACTCCCCGACAATTTATAGGGATGATGCCACATACGTCATTGATGCAGCTTTATTAGGTGTTAAGTACAAAGTTCAACACGGCGGCATTACCCATAAGCGTGACCCAGAGGCACTGTATATACTGAACGCTGCTAGGTTTTGGTTTTCCAACTTCCTTTATTTAATTTTTCTAACTTAAAACATCATGCTTGAAAAATAATTATGAATTGAACGTGTATAATTAGACATTGCAAAGCTCAACTGATTGAAATAACTACTAGATGAATTACATGGAATAAAAACCATAAAAAAAAAACTTGAAATATAACTTTGCATAATAATGCTAATTACGAAACTTGCATATTAAATGTGAAGCTTGCATGGAGATGGAAACACCAATAAATGTAATCAATGTAAAGCAATTTGCATGAGGTGAAGGTAGTGTAAGTTACATGCAAGGATATTGCTTATAAAGCCATTAATCCCAAAATAGCATTTAGCTTCAAATCATTCAATATGGATTAATTGTTAAGTGGATCAAAAAAAGATCTAATTATAAAATTTGGTATAATTTAATTTACAATTTATAAATCGCTAGAACTAATTATAAATCAAAAATTTTTATCTAAGTTAAAATTTTTATTAAACTAAAATTTATATAAAAAAAAGAAAAGGGAATTTAACATTTAACATTTACTATAATTTTTAAAATTTGAAATGGCAATTAACAAAAGGGAGAAGTGGGAGTGGGACCCCACGGGGCCCGCATTGGTGAGGGGACCCTCTAGTCCCCTCCACTACCCTGTGGCCACTGCCACGACAGTGATCGTAGGGGAAGTGGAGGGTACCACTTCCTCGACGATTACTAACCGCCTCCACTAGCCTGCACGCCGCCTGACATTCATAACTCTAAAAGATGTGATTAAATTTAAAAATCAGTTGCAACATTAAAAGTTATTTACTATAATTTTTAAAATTTGAAATGGCATTTAACAAAAGGGAAAAGTGGGAGTGGGACCCCACGGGTCCCATCACCACTGCGGGTACTGCGGAAGCAGGCCCGCAGTGGTGAGGGGACCCTCTGGTCCCCTCCACTACCCTGCAGCCATTGCCGCGATAGTGACCATAGGGGAAGTGGAGGGTACCACTTCCTCGGCGATTACTAGCCGCCTCCACTAGCCTGCATGCTGTCCGACATTCATAACTCCGAAAGACGTGATTAAATTTAAAAATCACTTGCAACATTAAAAGTTATTTCGTTGGGATATATATATATATAGGGTTACATTCCCAGATTTCATAAAAGAGAAGTAAATAAACAGGTATGTGTATAAAAGAATATTATTGTAAGAGAGAATAACATATTAAATTCCAGGGATGGAAGTGTAACAGAGAAATAAAATAAACAGAGAATAATTTGCTCTAGATTATCAAGAAGTAGGTAGGTGTTTATACTGAGAATACAAGCTCACACATAGGGATTTTATTCTATTTCTCAACCAATATCCAGAGAGGGGGATTGAGAGTTTATTTCCAGTTTTCACAGGAAGATTATTTATTTCCAGTATTCACAAGAAGATTGTTTATTTCCAGATTTCACAGGGAGAGAGTTTATTCAACTAATATTCACAGAGATTCAACTAATATTTATAGAGAAATTTTATTCAACTCATTTCATAGAGAGAATTTATTTAACTACTATCTTAGAAAGAATTATTTAACTAAAAATCACAGAGAGATTTTAAAATACTCACAGAGAGATTTAAAATAATCATAGAGAGATTTAAAAATAATCACAGAGAGATTAAAGAATGGGATTTAGATTTCCATTCAAAGAACCAGAGAAATGAATTAGAGAGAAGAAATAAAGATTCAAATCACATAGGAAGAATTTTAATCTCAGAAAGAGAGATTTTAAACAAATAAAAGAATATGATTTTCTTTTTGCTAAAATCTTTGGAAAAGAAAAAAAAAACAAAAAGCAAGATCATGTGCATATTTTCTTAAGGGAAATAAAATAAATAAATAAATATCTTTTACATGCACTATAGGAAAGCATTATCATTATTATTTATCCCCAAATAAAAGATTTAAAATCTAATAAAAGAATTTCTTTATATAAAGGAAGATCTATAACTATTTTTTTTGAAAATACGAATTCCTCATAAGTGAATGTGAAATAACAAGGAGAGAACCTAGTTTATCGAGCTTGATGTTGAATGCACTGGTTATCCTTTTGATCCTTCCTTGCAACTTGAGAGAAATCCTTCATACAACAACTTAAAAATTCCTGCAACGAAAATGAGACTAACAAAGAGAATCCTACTTCTAAACTTGGGAAATTTTTCTTCAAAACATAATCAACTCCCTTCTTTGAAACTTGCATATAATTTTATAAGAAAATTCCCTCCATTCCACTATCTAGAAAAATTAATTAAAAAGGAGATTCTTTCCCAATTTTGGACTTCATGCAAATTGATTAGACTTAGTGGGGGAGTTACATGCAAGGTGGTGGATAATCCTCTAGAAGCTTCTTATTCTTCCTACAACATGTGCCATAATTGGATGTGGAAAATAAATAAATAAAAACTAATGTATATTTTCCATGTGTGTGTGTGTGTGTATTATTATTTTCATTCTTTTTATAACATTTATTCAATCATTCAAATAGCCTATCCAAAAATATAATAGAATTGTATTTTAAATCCAAAAGTCATAAAGGAGGGTTGTGACACTTATCCTATCTATTCATATATTCTATAATCCAATTCTTTCTACAATCTTGCTTCACTCTAATCCATGTCCCTTATCCTATCTATTCATATTTTCTATCATCCAATTCTTTCTACAATCTTGCTTCACCTCATCCATATCCTTAATCCATGTCCCTTATCCTATCTATTCACATCTTCTATCATCCACTCTATTCTTGCTTCACCTCATCTATATCCTATCTATTCATTTCTTCTATTATCCAGTTCTTTCTACAATCTTGCTTCACCTCATCCATATCCTAAATCCATATCTCTTATCCTATCTATTCTTTGCTTCTATCATCTAGTGCTATCTATAATCTTGCTTCACCTTATCCATATCCTCTAATCCATAGCCCTTATCCTATCTATTCATTTCTTCCATCATCTATCACTATCTATGATCTTGTCTCTCCTATCCATATCCTATCTCTATCCAATCCCCTTTTCCATCCTTGATCTTGATCAAAACAATGGACAAAAATAAATAAAAATCCATTTCCACCTCAATGGTTTAGTCATCCATTCATAATATTCCTTGTCTTGCTATACATTGGAGAAACCAAATACATCTTTCTTCTAATCCAAAAACAAAAAAAAATCAAAATATCCAAAAACTAAAAAAAAAATCAAAAAAATCAAAACATCTGAAAACTAAAAATAAAAAAATTGACAAAATCAAATAAAAATTGAAACTGAAAAAAAACAAAACATGAAAGCATGGACCATCCATCAAATCAATTCAACAACAGGAAAACTCTCAAAGTCTACAATCAAACTGATCACATGTCTTGTTAATAAATTCATTACTCGACATAAACATCAACATCAAACATGTCCTATACAGGGATAGGTACACTCGAAACCAAACAGGTCGGTCTTATACGAGGTACTCTTTCTTTGAAACCAGCCATTCCTATCAATCATAGAGTCTTGAAAATCAATCCATCTATCAACATAAAACATGTCTTTTACAAGGATAGGTACACTTGAAACCAGACAGATCGGTCTTATACGAGGTACTCACTCTTTGAAACCAGACATTCTTATCAATCATTGAACAAATCAAAATAATGACATAGATCAGTATGACTGCTAGATTTTATTCTAGTTAGCCTTATCTTTATCAATTGATGGCAGTACATGTTTCACAAATCATATTGTACATATCATATCCACCCATCTGAGACGTCACCAGAAATTCTCAAATGCTTATCAATCCTAGACATACTTAACGCAGTCACTGTCCTTGGTTTATTTGAATCAGTTATCCAAATCATATCCCACCCTAGCTTGGTGATCAGTGTACATATCCATATCGAAGTAGTATCAATAGCAAGGGGCAAAATCTTGACCTCGATGGGGGTATTTAGCCTTCAAAGGTTTTCAACATCAGACCAAACACATAGCAAGACAACAAGGATCAGAACAACCAACAAATGACAAACGACAATGCAAGAAGGATAGACATCATGGACTTGAACTGACTTCAACTGAACAAAGATCTATTTGCAAGATGTTTTATTTGACAAGAATACATTCCAAATAGCATGCATGCTTACTTATGGTTGTTAATTTTTGCTTATCATATCTCCTAAGTAACTCAAGGATGTCTCAACGACTAGAGAAGCAAGGAAGGAATGTGATGTTTTATTTGTCTGCTATCTGTGAGTGAAGTCTTTTATCATACAAATTTGTCTTATGAAGCAATTAGGTGGCATAATGCTGAGGACATTTCAGATTTGTATGGGACAAAAGGTTAATTCTTGTCTATTTACGCAAGTAACACTCAGGTCATCTTGGTTCAATTATACCTTGATGCTTGTGTCGTCTTGCAATATCAAAATCCATGTAAGTTATACTCAGGTCGTTATGGTTCAATTATACCATGATGCTTGTATCAACTTTCAAAAAATCAAGGCTCGATGATGAAAACAAAGGAAGCACTAGCACTTTGATCACAATAGACGACAACATTGAGAATGAGAATGCATATTAAGCTTTGCATTAGTTGCACATCATTATCATCTTAATCTTGCATTAGGTTGCACATCATTTATCTTCCATTTAGTTACACATCATTATCATTATCATACACCTCATTTTCAAGATACATCTCACATCTCATAAATCAAAGCAATGCATCATCACATTTTCGTTCATCTCATCATGAATCATACATTCGCGTCATAATCAAGATCAAGAGCATTTATTTAAGAATCACATCATCCTCATAGAATCTCATATCAAAACATAATGCATATCATTCATCATTGCATCCCTCGCATGCATATCTATCACATCATCATGGAATCTTTCTTCACTTTCATATCTTCATCATTCTTCCAAACTATCTTCTATCATTCTTCCAAACTATCTTCTATCATGTCTTATACAGGATGTATCTTTCCTGAAACCAGATGTTTTGATCAGCTCTTATATAGGATATATCGTACCTGAAACCAGATGTTTTGATCAGCTCTTATACAGGATATATCATTCCTGAAACTAGGCATTTTGATCAGTCTTATACAGGATATATCATTCCTGAAACCAGACGCTCGATCATCCATATCTTATGCAGGTGATATCATTCCTAAAACTAGATGCTCGATCATCCATGTCTTATATAGGCAGTATCATTCTTGAAACCAGATGCTCAATCATCCATGTCTTATACAGGAGGTGTCATACCTGAAACCAAACTTGATCTCAATCCAATCAATCTAATCAATCTTATCAAACCCATGCATGTAATCACTATCCACTCTTCTATCTTTCAAATAGCATTCTTCTTCTTTTGAGAGATCATTCATGCCTTTAGTGCATGAACGATCTCCTGAGGGGGCATTATCGTATCAAATCTCGACATCAATTTCATATCGACATCAATCTCATATCAACTTTTCATATCAAATCAATTCTTCATATCTGGAGCATCATCAATATCAATCATCAAATTTGGGGCATCATATTGACATTTCAACACACAACATCATATCGACAAATTTCGATAGCATATCCGGCAAATTTTCTTTGAATCAACATGTGATCACATATCGACTCAAAGAGGGAAAAAATGTAGACACCTAAAAGTTGCACAATCAATTAAGTGAATTTTATTCATTTAATTATTCTTAAATCTTCTAATTAATTAAATTAAAATTTAATTAATATCCCTATTTTTCTAATCGCCTATTAATTGAATTAAGATTTAATTAATATAACCTTCTTCTATCTAAGCCATTTAATTAAAATCCCCCTTCTAGCCCATTTAATTAAATTTACATTTAATTAAATCCCCCCACTTGCAAAATCCTACAAATGCAAGTTGCAACCACAATTGAAATAAATAAATTTTATTTTAAATAAATTCTATTTTCCCCACCCACTTGCATTTTCCTACATCTCCCACTTGCCTCCTAAATCCCCTTCCTAAATTTTTCTAGAACCTATCTAATCCTAATCAATTAGCCTAAACCCTTCAATCATATTCCTTTTCCCTAAATTTGAGGATGTCACTTCTCTAATTTGGAGGAAAGTCTTCCAAAAGCAATAAAGCCTTTATGTCTTCAAAAAGCTAACTTGTTGAGCTCCCCCAAATTTGGAAGGACTCTTACAAATTTGTCCTCAAAGTCTTCATAACCATTAATGGTTAACTCAATCTTCTTACATGGTTAGAGACTTTTTGCCTAAACTCAACTTTCATCTAACCCAAGGGTCGCATCAAGCATTCATTGCTTTGACCATGGTTATCCCTTGAACCTTTGCACAAGAGTTTACCTCTTGGGTAAAAGCTTTATCCATTGGATAACCCTAACCTAACCTTAACCCTTACCTTGTAAAGGTAACCATGAGGTCTTCTCAAGCATTTAATGCTTCTTTCATCTCCTCTCAATCAGTCTCTTGTTGACAATTGTCACCATTTCATTGGTGAGAATTGTGAACATGGATTGATTAACTTTCAATCCTGGCCCTTGTTAAGATTATCCAATCTTGACCATCCATTGCCCTATTTTCCCTATAAATAGAGCCCATTCATTCTTCAAACAATCAAGTCTTTGTGCATCAAACTTATAGTCTCATAACATTAAGCATATTATTTCTCTTTGATGGAATAGTGCATTTTAGATCATTCTGATAGCATTATAATCTTAGATATATCATGTTAGCTTCATCTTAGTATCATTTTCATACTAGTTTAAGCTTCATATCAATATCTTGCATCCTATCATCATCTAGTTTCATATCTAAATCATCACTAGGATCTTGGTTGCATTCCATTTACATCTTAGAATCATTTAAATCTTGTTCTTTAGGTTGTCATCTTAAAGAATCAAGTGCTCTTCCAAGCTGAGAGCCACCTTGAATCTTGAAGATCCTTGGAGATAGAGGAACATGGAATGATTTTAAGAGTTTAGATTCATTTAACTTGTTTTGATTGATATCTAACCTCTAATGCAATATTTCATGTATGTGTTTGAATTGTTTTCTCCTCTTGCAGGTTGATACCACATTTCCCGCACACAAAAACAATTCTGAAGTTTCACCTTATCAGTCTCAATAATGTGCAAAAATGTTAGTTTCTGGGCCACCACAAAATCTTCTTTAGCCCATGTTAGTGAGATCTTCAATAAAGAATCGTATTTCTTAGAGATAAAATCAATGATTTCCTCCAATTTACCCAAAGAGCTTGCACCTTCCTATGCATGAAAGTTTGGGACCAACTGATGCAAAAATTCAAAACTATGCTCAATCAATTTCATGTCCTTAGATTCTTCCTGTGCTAATTCTTGTGTAGCCTGTGCCTGAAGAGCTACTGCTGTCAAAATCTTCTCTGTCAGTGACATCTTATGGTAGGGTTTATCAAAACTGATGGAAAGTTGTAATAAACTCCCTTTAGCTATGGCAGAAGTGTCAATTGCCAAGCCAGAAGAGAGATCCTCCATAGTCTCCTTACCCTTATCAGCTGGTGAGATAACCTTTGTATCCTTCAGCTCTTGTGCACCAGTGGCTTCACCACTTGGTGCCTTACCCAAAATTTGAGTATCCTCTGCACCTGTATCCTTATTTACATCTGCCTTAGTATCCTATAGTATCTATACATTATTTGTCGAGATGTCCCCTATTTCAAAATGGTACTCAATATCTGGTACAATGGTATCCAGTTTAGTGCTTGCCAGTTTCTTAGTACTTACAGTTGGTTTATCATCCGGTTTCTTATCCTTAGGTAATTGAATTTTCTATGATTGCACAAAACTAGAACTTAACTCATATCCAAGACCAAAAAGAACTCTTACCCATATATCAATTGTCTCCTTTTTGATTTCTTCAAGTCTGTCCAACATGAGAATGTTAATTCTGTACTTGGGATTGAATTCTAATGATCCGGTTTTATTGATTAAATCATCCATTTTTGGAGGAGTTATTGATAGAAAAAGATTGACCAATTCGGTCTCCTTAATCCGCCTGTCCAATGACTAAGCGTGTAGCTTTTTGACTTCTAATCTATCATATAAATCCTTAGGCAAAAATTTATCTAATTCAATCAATGCCCTACTAAATGAATCAAGATATAAAAGAATAGCCTCTTCTATTTGCTTCTTGTCCTCATAAAAATTGTCAGAATAAAGAAACGTTATCAAGATTACCATAATTTACAATTTGTTCAATCAAATCCTGAGCATTCATCTTTTTCTTATGGTTCTCCACTTAGGTTTAGGTTTTGCTTTCTCATCTGATTTGGATTTTCTCGTGTACAATGGTGATCTTTGGTCGTCTGGGAGTCTCCTTGATAGGTTCAAACTTTTGTTCTTCTTTCTTCCCCCTTACCACTCTAGAAAAAACACCTTTCTTCCTAGGAACCTCCTTAATCTCACTATCTGATTCTGTTTCTTCAGATGATACAGTCATATATTGTTGGTTTGCCTTAGATTTATTCTTGGGTGGCTCTACCAGTGTCTGACTAGTAGGCTCAACTTTCGGTTGTTTGGATGTCTCTGATGTAACCGGGACCACATTGGGTGTGGCCTGAGATGCTTTTCGAGCTTCCCTTTCCTCTTTCCTCTTCTACTTTAACTCTTTCTTCTTTTGTTCCTCCAAAATTTAAACATGCTTCTCAACCTTAGATCTATCAGCACCTTCACTTATTAATGATTCTTCTGCTAGTTGGGTCATCTTCTTTTGGATTGTCGGAGCTACCTCTTCCTGATGAACTTTAAGACCTTTCTCCTTAGTAGTTCCAAATTTCTCTTCCTTTTCATCTACCAGTGCCTACAAAAGATGTTGAGCGTAGACATCCAATGTAGCTTCCTCAACCTCATATCCCATAGGCATTATTCATATAGTCCTAGGTTGTACAGTCTCCATCATACATTCATCTTTATCTACCATAAAGAAAATTGTGTCCTTATATTTTTCAACTATAGATTTAGGAATTCAATACTTGTTTATCATTTCCTCCTGAAATGTTTTGAAAACTGCCCATAGATTGTCTTTATTATTCTTATCACATTGTCTATCCAAAATTTGAGCAATTTGGGTTGCTATCAGGCAATCAAAAGCCCACCGAGTCTTTCCAAAATCGAGAATAGTGCCCAAAAAGTAAAATACTAAGCAAATGATGAAGGAACCATACCAGAAAGTATTATTTTTGTCTTGTTTGTTCTTTTCTAGGTTAGACATGAGCTCCTTTAACATTACACTACATAGATCATAATGGGCATCCTCCTTTACCATCTGATATGCTACCAAAATGTTGTTTCTGGCTACAGAGTTTAACTGGTTTGACTGATAGACCTTATTACCAATAATCATTGCTGCAAACTTAACATCTATGTCCTTGACATCATCTACCCTCATAGACCTTCCATCAAAAGTTGTGCTGGTAAGTTTATTCATTTCAGTGTTAGACAACTTACATCTAGTACCGGGAACACCTCCGATTTTGTGAAGACATGTAACACTCTTGATAACTTCCTTTGTAATCTTGTATGACCGGTCTAACCAGATGAATTCTCCATGAATTTGACTCAAAACATAGCGTACCCATTCTACCTCATCAAAAGTTGGGAAATCCATAAATTGCATGAAACCCTTCCTTTGCAAGTTTGCAAATTTTGGTTTGAGTTGGTTGTTCGAGATTAGGTTATCGGTGAAAACGCAGGACAACTCATACCTGACAAGTTCTTCAATGTTGCAGTGGATGTATGCTCTAATATCCTCCATGTGAATAACTCCATGATAAACTTGCGAAAATGCACCTAACGGCTCATCCAAAAGGGATTTGTACGTATGCTTCTTGAAAATGGGATGAGGGCGATTCTTAATTTCAACCACCAAGGGAGTATCAATGCTGGATGAAGATGAAGCTATTGCAACCAAACACAAAAGCTAGGGTTTCTGCAAATACAAAAATACCTCAATAATGCTATCGCAAGATAAAATTGCTCAAAAGAAAGTGCTCACTCAAATCGCTCAAGGACTCTGAAATGCTCTAGAAATTCAATCACTTGAATACTTGATTGCTGTGTGAAGAAAATGACTTAACCTTTCCTTTTTATCGTCGTTAACCCTAATTTTCCATTGTCATAAATGTTATCAATTAGGCTTGATCGGTTCACATGATCTGCAAGTGGATTCTGGTAAACTACTGAAATCCCCTCAATAACCATCCACAATCATAATCTTCTGACTATAGACCTAATTCGGGGTATCTGCATGATATTCAATGATTTGCCTACCCCTAAGGCCGAATGCCTTAGTTACCGGTTGTATCTGTTGCTGATGTAGGACCAAATGACTCTACCGGTTGTTCTGTCGATTGTGTATCAGATCTTCTTACCCATCTCATTGCATGCTTCTTCCTGATATCTTCCACTTTTGCCTTTCCCTTCTCATCTGTATTTCCATTAGTTGCCAATGGATTCTTACTTCTGCAATATTTAGCAATACGCCCAATCTTGTTGCATGCATAACAAACAATATTGTTTTTCTAAATTGCCTTATTAACCCCTTGATTTCCTTGATTTCTTTTTGATATGTATTGGTTAGCCATATGTCCAAATCTACTACATGCATGACATCTTACATTCCCAAGACCGGTGAATGATGCATTGTTTTGATTATTCCTATTTCTGCACTGACTAGCCATATGACCATATTTATTGCAAATAAAGCATGCATGATTAAATTTGTGAGCATTAGGCTGTCTTATCAATGATTTTTGGTTCCGGTTGTCATGATTCTGCTTCTATCTAGTTGATGTATCCTTTTGTGTTGTACTGAAGCTTTCTCCTTCTTCATAACCAAGACCTCTTTTGTCATTAGCATGTCTCTGATTCTTCAACATTTCATCAAGTTTGGCAGAGTTGGCTATAAATTTGTCCTTGTACTCATTAGCAATAACCAAATCATCTCTCATGATAATAATTTGTCTTTCAAGTTCCTGTTCATCATTCTGGGATTGGGTCAATTCAAGTTTCAACATATCATTCTATGAGTTAGTCAATTGCATTCATCAGATCTATCCTTCAATGCTTGAGCTAGGTTTGCTTCATTTTTCTTTATGTCCTCAATCTCCTTGCACATTCTCAAGGTTAGGGCTTGCATCTCATTCTTCAAGATAGTGCTCTCCTGAGTAAGCTTCTGACAATGATCCTTCATAGCATCTTCCTCATCACCATTCTGATTTTGCAATTGATCACAAAGTTCCTTCCTCTTAGCAGCTGAAATCTTTCCTTTTAGTTTACTGTTCTTCATTTGCTCATTATCAAGATCTTCAAGAGCATGTCTAAGCTGATGCTGCAGACCGATTTCCATTGATTCCAAATTCCAGATCTTTCTCAAGTGGTTAAACTTCTTCTAAGGAACCAAGTGTAGCGTCGTAAATTGTACGCACTCGCTAGGGTGGTACAATTTCACACCTAGTTTAGCACCCGCCTTAGTGCATTTTACATTCTGCATTGCATTTCTCCTTAAGCACTTAATTAATCGAATTAATTAGGTCTAAGGTCCTATTTCATCATTCTCTACATCATAAATTTGGGCCCTTTCACTAAAGCGCGCCCTTCGCATTTTATTCCTCCAATACACCACTCAATCAAAAACCCTAATTAAGTCCTATTTCGAACTTGGGGGCTTGGTTTCGGGGTCAAAACATCTCGAAATCACCTATAACTTCGAGATTCTCTCTAAAATCATCATATCCGACGACCCTGAAAATTTGGTGAAAAGTTGTTGGGACCGTGGTGCCCGGAGTGCACATGGTCCCGGACATTTTTCCCGAAATTTTAGGAGCACGATCCAATCATAAAATAAAGCTTAACCCCAAGAAATTGGCGGGATATTCAATCTCTAGGTCAGCCAAAATACGAATTTATGATCTAGGGTTTCCTACATAAGAGCTCTCTTTCTTCATTTGAAGGGATCGGATTTTTGTTTTCAGGAACTTCATATGCAGCGAAAGAGAAGATCTTGGAAGACTTCGACAACATTCAACATCATTCTATCAAGCATCTATCAAATTCATTCATCCACTTAGGGCTTGGAAGACATTGAAGAACAATAGGAGATTACCGACTGAAGATTGGCTTGTACTCCTCCCTTGAGGGTTGGGTATGATTTCATGTTGTTTTCATGTCTTTGCATAAGCTTCAATACATCATTTATTCATGCTTTAGATCACATTGCATCTTGATTTAGAGCATTTACATTATCATTTGCAAGCAATTAGGGTTTACTTTCTAGGTTGCTCTAGTTTGCTTTCTTGCATTTTAGGACCTTGCACACACACTAGGTCTGCACACACAATACATTTTACAAAACAACTTGGCTATTCGTGGAGGTGGAAATCACCGAAGCGGGGGTTTGAATAAGGCAAAACCCTATATAGCCGCCCATCCCCCTTTTTCAGATATAATTGCAGGTTTCGGGATTTGGACGACGCCGCGGGATACAGATCTGGAGAGAGAAGGTCGAGATAGCACTCTGTGTCAAGTTGCAGAGCAGAAGACTGGGACAGGGGCACTGGGCGCCCTAGTCCTGCCAGGATAGGGGCGCTGGGCGCCCTGGTCCCTGGGACAGAGGCGCTGGGCGCCCTGGTCCTCCGGATAGACAGCTTTCAGACAGCTTCCCGAAAGTGTTTCAGAGTGCAGAACAGTGGTTTTTGGTGCAGTTCAGGACAGTGGCGCCCACGCTCCCGTCCCGAACATTTTCAGTCTGATTTTGACTCCAGGTACATATCTGCATTCTTATTTCATCCTTGTATTTACAGCTATTCATTGTTTAATCTCAATTCTGCAATCTTGTTATTAGTTCATACTTGCATTTTGGGATTAGGGTTTGAACTTGTATCATTTTAGCTTTCAATTTCAACAAGGGAATAGAAATCCTAATAGATATCCCGTGGCTCTCTCTTTCACCAAAAGAAGTAGCCAATTGTGCGATATCTCTAGGCTCTTTCGTATTCCGTAATGTGTGTCAAAAGGTAGGATTAGGGCATGTTAACCTAGTCTCGCTTTTTCCCCTACACATTTTGGTGAACCCGACGTGAATCTATCATTGCTTACTCTTGCATTGCATTTGTTAGGTCTAGATCTAGATTTAGTGTATTTTCATTAAAAAGAAAAAGAAAAAAAAAAAAAAAAGAGTGTGTTTCTTTGCATTTTGTGTTTAAAGTTTATGCAATCTTTTCAAAATGTCAGATTTCTATTTGCAAAATTTTCATGCTTTCGATGATTATTATGAGTATAGCCAAGATGAATTAGATGAAGCTTTAGATGAGTTTTTAAACCCTAAGGATGCTAAACCTTCATTTTACCAAAAACTCATAAACCTTGTTACTATGCCATTTAGGTGTGATGAGAAAGATAAGTCGAATGGTTCCTCTCAAGGATACATTCCTATCCACTCTTCCCCTGAATCTAGTAACATGGTTGTTTTCAATAATCCCCTCTATGAGGAGACGTCTCCTTTTGAATCAAAAGACAAACCTTTTAACCGATATGATCATGCTTTGTTGGATGATGCTCTTGATGACTTTGTGGCTTTGTCGAAATCTTTAAACAAGAACAAGACCTCTAAATTGGTTAACATGATAAATTTGAATGAATATAACAAGCCTCTCTTTGAAGTCCAAGGTGCTTATCCTTCTCCCACCTTTCAAATTCCTAAATCACCTCTCCTTACTGTCCAAGGAAGGTATGATCATGATTCCTTTCGTACCCTGAATAAACCAATCATCACTGTACAAGGAAGAAAACCTATAAGTCCTTACAATTATGCTAAGCAAATAACTAGAGAGAGTTATCATGCGGTTGCCCATACTTATCATACTAGAAATAATAGGCAACCTAATCCTCCTCCTGTTATTCCAGTCTCTCTTCCTAATCCTCAACCAATTCTTCCTCAAGCTCCCCGTATTTTGCAAGTTATGGGTAAGGAATATGATCTCATAGAACAACTTAAAGCTACCCCTGCTAAGATATCCCTTTGGGATTTGATTCAAACTTCTTCCGCTCATCATGGAATGTTACAAGATGCTTTGAAAGATTTAAATGTTCCTCCACCGAATACATCTAGTAATATAGCATCTTTTGTTAACTCTGTGATGAATCCTAAAGCTCAAATTGTGTTTACCCAAGATGAATTGCCTACAAGTGAAGTCCAACAACAATATGATCCCTTGATGATTGTGGTTGTCATGAAAGACACTGCTATAAGACGAACACTAGTAGATAATGGCTCTGGTCTTAATGTGTGTAGTATTAATCTATTGCATAAGATGAATGTGGATACATCTCTTATTGAGCCTGACTCTCGTCCCATTCGTGGCTTTGACAATGTGGCTAAGACTTCATTAGGTATCATCACCTTACCTCTCATAGTGGGACCTGTTACTTTGCCTACTCCTATCCATGTTATGCCGGGAAATTTAACATATAACTTGTTATTAGGGAGGCCTTGGATTCACAGCATGCAAGCTGTCCCCTCTACATTGCATAGACAAGTTAAATTCATTTATAACAATAAGACATATACTTTGATAGGTGATACTAATTTTCAAGCTTGTCTACAAACATCTAATTCCAAAGGAGATTCTTCTAAGCCATCCTCGTCTAGTGATGACTCTTTAAACAAGAAACCTATCGATGAGTCTTTGCTCTCCGATGATCAAAATCCTTCGGATGAGTCTGGTATTCTCAAAGAAGATCCTTCTCGACTTGAAACTACACATAAAAAGGATTTTGATCCTGAGAAGGTTCTCGCAGAGGATGATTGGGGATCTCTTGATTTTAACCCTACCTTTGTAGGTGAATATAAGGTTCCTTCTAGAGAAATTAAAGTTGAAAAGAAGGAAGAAGCTGAAAATCACAAAGTTGAAAAGAAAGAAGAAACTAAAAATCAATCAACCTTACCTGAATCTATGAGTAATAATTTTGTGGCCGCTTCTCAAACTTCTTCTCCCCACATCTATAATTATGAAGAGTTTGATTCTTTGTCCTATGAAAAACCACCTTCTCTTCCTGAAATGGTTGATCGTTATGGTCGTGGTTTTTGCATTTTTGCTAAGCATGGGTATCATGGAAAAGGTTGTGGTGCTAATGAACAAGGGATAAGAGTTCCTCTAGAGACTAATTTTCAACATTATGCCTTTGGACTTGGCTATAATCCCTGCAGACGTACTAAAGCTTCTAAAAGACCATGCATTAGTGTTAATGCTATCTCTACATCTTTATCAATACAACACCCTGAGTATATTGATGGGGATCCTTCGGGTGATTGTGCTTTGGATATCTTCCCTACCGACGATGCTTTAGCTGAGTTCTTGGGAGCCTATGACACTCTTCCTCGTTATCATCACAATAGGGGACTCCCTTATTGTTTGAACACTGAAGCCTATTTTGGAAAAGAGATTGATAATGATAAGATTGTGAAAGAATTCCCTCAGTTAAAGGATACTCCTCAACAAAGTAATCTTCTCATAAGTGATACCCTTGATGTTAAGATGGATCCTTGCAACAAAGAGAAAGTTATTAAAATTGGAAAATGTTTGGATGAAGAGGAACAAAAACAATATAAAGAACTATTGCATGAATTCCCTGAGATCTTTGCTTGGACATATTCTGACATGCCTGGTATAGATCCTAAGATTGTTACTCATAATATTGTCTTAGTTCCTGATGCTAAGCCCGTGAAACAAAAGATTTGAAAAATGAATCCTAAGGTGCTTCTGCTTGTTAAGGCTGAGATTGAAAAATTATTGGAAGTTGGATTTATCCGCCCTATTGACTATTCCCCATGGATTTCAAATATTGTCGATGTGGCTAAACCAGATAACAAAATAAGAATGTGTACTGATTTTCGGGATCTAAATAAGGCTTCTTTAAAAGATGATTTCCCTCTTCCAAACATTGACATGATAGTTGATTCTACAGCAGGACATGCCTTGCTGTCCTTCATGGATGGTTTTTCAGGATACAATCAAATTTTCATAAACCCTCAAGATCAATTCAAAACCGCTTTCACCACTCCCTGGGGTACGTTTTGTTGGATAATGATGCCTTTTGGACTTAAAAATGCCGGTGCAACTTATCAACAAGCGATGACCCTTATCTTTCATGATTATATGCATAAGATTTTAGAGGATTATGTTGATGATATTTTAGCTAAATCCTTTCTTCGCATGGATCATGTTAAAATCCTCCGCCAAATTTTTGAAAGAATTCGTAAATATCACATGCGCTTGAATCCCCGAAAATGTGTTTTTGGTGTGGATAGTGGAAAACTATTAGGGTTCATAGTTTCGCATCGTGGGATTGAGGTGGACACTAAGAAAATAGATGCTATTGTTAACATGCCACCTCCTCGAAATGTCTCTCAACTTAAAAGCTTACAAGGAAAGATTCAAGCTATTCGTAGGTTCGTGTCTCAACTTGCGGATCGTACCTTTCCTTTTACTCAACTTCTTAAAAAGGATATCACTTTTCAATGGAATGAAGATTGTCAGCAAGCATTTGAAGATTTAAAAGTATATTTGGCTAGTCCTCCTATTCTTCAACTTGCCGAACCTTCTAAACCCTTTCTTCTGTATACAGCTTCTTCTTCTCATGCTCTCGCAGCATTATTAGCACAACATGATAAAGATGGTAAGGAATGTCCGGTTTATTACATAAGTCGTACCTTACTCGATTATGAGACCCGATATTCTGCGATAGAAAGACAATGCTTGGCCGTGGTGTTTGCGACTCAGAAATTGAGACATTATCTTTTAAATTCAGAATTCCACGTCATGGTAAAGTTTGATCCTTTGAAGCATCTTTTCTCTAAAACTAATTTATCAGGACGTCTAGCTAAGTGGGTTATGATGTTAACTGAATTTGACCTTAAATTTGTTTCACAAAGAGCAATTAAAGGACAAGCGTTGACCGATCACTTAGTTGAGGCCCCTTCGCCTTTCTCCTTCCCTAACCCTGAGTCTTTTCCTAATGACTTCATTCTTTCTATAGAGAAAGATGAAACTTGGGAGTTATACTTTGATGGCTCTAAGTGTCGTATGGGATCGGGGGCAGGTGTTGTTCTGATTTCTCCTACAAAGAAACCTATTCCCTTATCATATCGTCTAAATTTCCTGTGTACCAATAACATTGCTGAGTATGAGGCTCTTATAGCAGGAATAAAAGTAGCCTTAGCTCTGAATATAAAACACATACATATCTATGGAGATTCGCAATTGATTATAAGACAAGTAACAGGAATGTATCAAGCAAAACAAGACAAATTATCACAATATAAAGACCTTGCTATCTCTTTATTATAAAATTTTGATTCTTATACCATGGAACCCGTTCCTCGAAAAGATAATCGACATGCGGACGCAATGGCATGTGTGGCTTCTCTAGTATCTTTAGAGGACCCTATGGTCGATCTTAAATTCATTATTCACAACCTTATTTCTCCAGCTATTGAAGACGATTCTAGATTGGTAACATGTGGTGACTTTTTAGATTCAGATGAATGGTTCTCGCATATTGTGAGATATTTGACCGATGGTACCTTTCCTGATTCTGCTAATAGGAACACTAGGGCTAGAATCCGCAAGCTATCTGCTAGATATATCATCCTTTCTAATGTCCTTTACCGAAGGGGTTATGATGGTCTTCTCCTTCGCTGTCTTAACAAGTCAGAAATCCTTGTTGCTCTTGAAGAGGCACATTCAGGTGCCTGTGGGGGGCATTTTGGGGGCAAATCCTTGGTTCATAGATTGCTTCGTATGGGATACTATTGGCAAACTATGCAGAAGGATTCCTTTTCATCTGTTAAGAAATGTCATCAATGTCAACAACACAATAATCTGATTCATGCTCCTGCCCAAGAACTTCGTTCTCAAGTAGCTTCTTGGCCTTTCTCCGCATGGGGTTTGGATCTTATTGGAAAAATTTCTCCTCCTTCATCTCAAGGACACACCTTCATTATAACCGCAACAGATTACTTTACGAAGTGGGTAGAAGCTATTCCCCTTCACTCTACTATTGCTGAAGTGATTTGTCAATTTCTTCTAGAAAACATTATTTCTCGATTTGGGATACCTTCCACTATTATCTCAGATAATGGGACATCGTTTAAGAACAAGGACGTGAAGAAATTCCTCGAGAAGTATGATATCAAACATCGATTTTCTACACCATATTATCCTCAGTCAAATGGCCAAGCCGAATCATCCAATAAGATAATTGAACAAATTCTTTGTAAAACCGTGAATAAGTATAGTAAGGATTGGAGTAACCAGCTAATCTATGCTCTTTGGGCCTACCGAACAAGTGTACGAATTGCTACGGGAACTACTCCTTATAATCTTGTTTATGGTGCTGACGCTATTATGCCCTTAGAGTTAGAGATTCCATCACTTAGGGTTTCTCTCAAAGGTATAGTAGATGATGACTCTTATAGAGAACAACGACTTCAACAGCTTGAGATGCTTGATGAACAGTGTATAAATGCTCTTGAGCATATTCAAGCGTATCACAAAACTCTACAACAAAGCTATAATGATAAGGTCATTCAATGTTCCTTCTCAGTAGGTGACTTAGTCCTTTATGAGAATCAACGCAATGTGAATGCCTTACCTGCAGAAAAGGGAAAATTTAGTCCTAATTGGCTTGGACCATATATTGTTATTGAGGATTATGGATCAGGTGCTTACAAAATAGCGGATGTAGATGGTACGCCTCTTAAAGAACCTATCAATGCTATGCACTTGCGTAGATATTATGCTTAATTCTTCACTTCTTATCTATCTTCTTTTCAATTCTTCAACATTGGATAATATGTTAGTGTTTCTTGATTAAAGCAAAATAGAATTAAATATTATATTGTTTAATCTATATTGCTTCGTTCCTAACAAGCGTGTCTTCTTACTTTATAGTTTGTCTTGAATTCATTTATGTAAATTGTAAAAGATTTACATTCCCGTTATGCTAGCATATTATACAGTGTCGTTATGTGTTAAGTAGAATCGTATCATGTTGTGTTTAAGTTCAAAATTAAATCACATTAGTTATATGATTCTTAGACTTAATACATATTTCTTCCTTATCATCAATGTAGTACTTGATTAAATATCTTAATTAAGTCACACATGTATCAATTTAATCATGGAGCATTGAGAAATCAATCACATGGAAATTAAATTCTGAACATACATGTACATTTACCAAATGTATTAGATTTAATCAAAACAAAATATACATTGTTTTAAGCATTAAAGATAACACATTTGAGACAAAAGAGAAGCATGTATATATACATATATATATGTGTGGATCGTATACAAATATAGGTCACTGTATATCCAAAACGTGACCTCTCTTCTACATCATAAAATCATCTCCTATCCCTAGGGCTAGTGGCTGGAGAGTGTCCTGGTCTGGCCGTGTAGGAGGACCCATAGGTGTGTAGCGCGATACAGATCGTGAGTGACTCCGAGAGGAACTCCTACGATCCCTATCCATAAGGATCGCACGATAGGTGGTAGCCTCGGTCTGAGCCGCTGCTAGATCTCGCCGCGCCTGCTGGAGGTCCTCTGATAGGACTCTCTCTCTCTGTCACGCCTGCTGGAGGTCCTCTGATAGGACTCTCTCTCTCTCCCTCCATTTATCTACCTATACTCAGAATGGGAAAAACAAATCCTCATGCCGACCCGCATTCCCCTGAGGCCTATAGGCAATCTATGAGGAACTGGGGATCTGTGCTATCATGGAAATGTCTGTCATTGCCTGCTGAATCAGGGAACGCCATTCCTGCACATTAGCTATGGTAGTAGAATAGATTTTTGTTAGTACCATTCTATATCATCAAAACATTAATCAATCAATGTAAACCTACTATACCTGGATCTCCCTCGCGCCAATAGGGATCATGATATGGTAGCATCTATGCCTGGGAACCGCTAGGCTCCCCTCGCTCGAATAATCTATCCACAATGGGTGTAGGCTAGACGGTACTAGGGAAAAGTCTCCGTATCACCTCATGTTCCCCTTGTTGGGGAATAAGAGGTGGATCCAGTGCTATGGTATCGTCTCCTGAATGGTGGGGAGCTGCATCCGACTCCTCCTCATCATCTCTATCCTCCTCCTCATCGTCCTCCTCATCATCCTCATCCTCGTCCTCATCTGCATCATCACCTGCATCCTCCTCATCCTCCTCTCTATCTGTATCCTCCTCCTCCTCCTCGTCACTGGGCTGATCGCCTGTAGGTGGATTAGGATCTCCCGCCTCCTCATGACCCTCTCCCTCCTCTGGCTCCTCCGACCTAGATCCCTCATCCTCGTCTCGGTCTCCATGTCTCCATGGGCCTGGATAGCCTGTCGGATGATCTGGTGGAAAGATAGGACCTGGATACGATCTCATAAACCATGAGATGTACCTCCGCTGTGCTCCAGGCTCCGCAGAATAATCAGTGACTACATCCTGATCAGATCCCTCTAAGTCTGTCGTCTCAATGTCATCTACCATCGGTCTCGCTACTGCTCTAGGTCTGGGAAGGACCCGTGAGTGTCGAGTATAGATGGGCACATCGGCTGGAACACACTGCTCTAGTCCAAACCGCCTCCGTACTCGGTCAAAGTAGAAAGGGACTATGATATGTGCATATCGTCCTGGCAGTAGGTGGTTCCTCTGTAGACATGCTAACTGTCTCTCCATACCATCCCATCTGTGCATCCATAGGTAAGGTCTCCACACTGTCACCTCGGCTGTCAGTCTGTCAACAATCACTCTCCAATACAACAAATCTCCAAATCTCCACTCGATGGTAAGTGGATAAGCGAACACCCTAGGTCGCTCGCTCGCTGTACTCAGCAGAAAGCCGACGGCCCTGGTGCATGTGAAGTGCTCTAAAATCCACACCTGCAGAAGTGTGCATGTCATCAAACTGCAACCTTGTCTGAATACATACTCCTCAAGGTCGTGATAGAGATGTGCAAGCATACTCCAACCCCATGCATACACTCTCCTGTGTCTCTTCATCGCTCTGATACACCATGTGAGGCCACCATGCATGTGTGTCCCTTGCCCATTAGGGCAGACGACTAGTGCTATGATGGCTATCATAAGGCATCTCAGAAGTGGTACCTCCCCTGTAGGATGTAAGAGCCAGTTGACCATGATGCGACCTCTCGTCTCGCTCGGCATGACTCTCCCTATGCAATACACCTGCTCTCTCTGATGATCCTCCGCTGACCGATCGGTCGCGTATGTAACTGTCGCTCCTCTGATAGGAAGGCGAAGTATACGATACACATCCTCGAGTGTGACCGTCAACTCTCCTACTGGAAGGTGAAAAGTGCATGTGTCAGGATCCCATCGCTCCATCAGTGCCATCAGCATCGCAGGATGAAATTGAATGGCCGGTATGAGAATCACGTACCACAATCCCACAATCGATAGTGTGTCTCTCTCTGACTGAGTCAGCCACAAAATCTGATCTCACAAAGTGCGAAGAATATGTCTCGCTGTATGCTTTCTCATGTACGGGAGACCCTGCAACACAAAAACATAACCGTAATCAGTACTCGATCATCAAAATAGCAAATACAAACCGTCGCACATTGTATGCTAGCCCTGAAACCCTTCACCAGGCCTTGATTGGGGACCATGGCGCCCTGTCAGGGACCAGGGCGCCCTGTCAGGGACCATGGTGCCCTGAGGGGACCATGGCGCCCTGTCAGGGACCATGGCGCCCTGAAGGGACCATGGCGCCCCTGTCAGGGACCATGGCACCCTGAAGGGACCATGGCGCCCCTGTCAGGGACCATGGTGCCCTGAGGGGACCAGGGCGCCCCATAGGGACCATGGCACCCTGGGTGGGCCCCGGTCAGCCGTCAAGGCTCGCATACGATCACGGAAAAGTCAAACATGCAAAAAATCAAAAGTCAAACGTTCAGTCAACTCACCTCATCCAGTGGCTCATCGTCGATCACGGCCTGGCGTAGGATCTCGATCCTCGTGGGACGCTCCGGTCGTCGTGAAGGCATGATGATGGCTAGGTGGGCTCCGCTACACTGAATAGTATTCTGAAATCAACAAAGTGACGAATACAAGTGTCACTTTCGGAGTATATACTCTCGTTTGTTTATTCTTACCTTTTGAAACCCTAATTTTCCTCTACCATTCATTTTATCATAACTTGGGTTTGGGAGATGCGATTTTCGAGCCGTTTGTTGTGTTGGAATCGTATTTTCCTTCCCCTACTCTCGGGATGTTCCAAAAAGTGCTCTAATGAAGCCTATTTAGTGAACACCCCTCATCAATACTCTATTACACAATTTGTCGCAAGTAAACATGCTACCCTGTTTCACCTCCCTAATAAGCAAGTCAAAACAGGGGGGGGCATATAGCTACTCACAGATTTCATCACTTTCCTTAGTAAGCATTAGGTGCTTTTGTGATCTAACGTGTGTTTTGTAGGGTGCGGTTCCTAACTGTGTACTTCAGATACCGCTGGGGGATTTGTCCGACAACTTATGGATATATCCTTTTTCAAATAATGTTTACTTTTCTATACTTTAGCTTGCATATGCACGTAGTACTCATATGACCGCTAAAGTGGGGGCTAAATGTAGCGTTGTAAATTGTACGCACTCGCTAGGGTGGTACAATTTCACACCTAGTTTAGCACCCGCCTTAGTGCATTTTACATTCTGCATTGCATTTCTCCTTAAGCACTTAATTAATCGAATTAATTAGGTCTAAGGTCCTATTTCATCATTCTCTACATCATAAAGTTGGGCCCTTTCACTAAAGCGCGCCCTTCGCATTTTATTCCTCCAATACACCACTCAATCAAAAACCCTAATTAAGTCCTATTTTGAACTTGGGGGCTTGGTTTCGGGGTCAAAACATCTCGAAATCACCTGTAACTTCGGGATTCTCTCTAAAATCATCATATCTGACGACCCTGAAAATTTGGTGAAAAGTTGTCGGGACCGTGGTGCCCGGAGTGCACATGGTCCCGGACATTTTTCCCGAAATTTTAGGAGCACGATCCAATCATAAAATAAAGCTTAACCCCAAGAAATTGGCGGGATATTCAATCTCTAGGTCGGCCAAAATACGAATTTACGATCTAGGGTTTCCTACATAAGAGCTCTCTTTCTTCATTTGAAGGGATCGGATTTTTGTTTTCAGGAACTTCATATGCAGCGAAAGAGCAGATCTTGGAAGACTTCGACAACATTCAACATCATTCTATCAAGCATCTATCAAATTCATTCATCCACTTAGGGCTTGGAAGACATTGAAGAACAATAGGAGATTACCGACTGAAGATTGGCTTGTACTCCTCCCTTGAGGGTTGGGTATGATTTCATGTTGTTTTCATGTCTTTGCATAAGCTTCAATACGTCATTTATTCATGCTTTAGATCACATTGCATCTTGATTTAGAGCATTTACATTATCATTTGCAAGCAATTAGGGTTTACTTTCTAGGTTGCTCTAGTTTGCTTTCTTGCATTTTAGGACCTTGCACACACACTAGGTCTGCACACACAATACATTTTACAAAACAACTTGGCTATTCATGGAGGTGGAAATCACCGAAGCGGGGGTTTGACTAAGGCAAAACCCTATATAGCCGCCCATCCCCCTTTTTCAGATATCATTGCAGGTTTCGGGATTCGGACGACGCCGCGGGATATAGATCCGGAGAGAGAAGGTCGAGACAGCACTCTGTGTCAAGTTGCAGAGCAGAAGACTGGGACAGCGGCGCTGGGTGCCTTGGTCCTGCCAGGACAGGGGCGCTGGGCGCCCTGGTGCCTGGGACAGAGGCGCTGGGCGCCCTGGTCCTCCGGACAGACAGCTTTTAGACAGCTTCCCGACAGTGTTTCAGAGTGCAGAACAGTGGTTTCCGGTGCAGTTTTCAGGACAGTGGCGCCCGCGCTCCCGTCCCGAACATTTTCAGTCCGATTTTGACTCTGGGTACATATCTGCATTCTTATTTCATCCTTGTATTTACAGCTGTTCATTGTTTAATCTCAATTTTGCAATCTTGTTATTAGTTCATACTTGTATTTTGGGATTAGGGTTTGAACTTGTATCATTTTAGCTTTCAATTTCAACAAGGGAATAGAAATCCTAATAGATATCCTGTGGCTCTCTCTTTCACCAAAAGAAGTAGCCAATTGTGCGATATCTCTAGGCTCTTTCGTATTCTGTAATGTGTGTCAAAAGGTAGGATTAGGGCATGTTAACCTAGTCTCGCTTTTTCCCCTACACACCAAGCTCTGATACCAATTCTTGGAATCCAAGAATACTGAGGGGGGGGTGAATTAGTGTTCTACCAGTAGTTAGTTTTGAATGTATTCCTTATTAACTGGTTAATGGTAAATAAAATTAGAATGCATACACCAAATAACACAAAGAAAGGCAACACCATAACACGAAGATTTATACGTGGAAAACCCTGCAAAGGGAAAAACTATGGTGGGGCTGATACCCACAATATATATATACTTGATCAAGGGATACAAATATTACATAAGAGGGTTTGCACATGCAGAAAGGACAACTGCCTAGAGCTCACTACTCAAACACAAAATATAGGAAGTCTCACTGACTTATAGAACATTTACAAGTGTTTACAATTGAAAATGAACTTATAAATAGCATTTGACCATGATAAATAAGTTCTGGTGAAAGCTCTGATAACCTCCTCTATATTTCGGTTTTCTGATACTCTATTCTGCTATCAGTTAAGTTGTGCACGTGAAACTACACATAGTCACTTCCATTCACATACCAAAACTCATTGAAATATTCTCAATTAGAAGTTTGCATTCCAAATCATTAAACACACCATCATCTAATTTGTCATTGAGGTGATCTTCTTAAATACCCTTCTAACTTAACCATGTCGGCTTCAACAAGCAATACAAACAAGTCAGTTGTTGGCACATAATGAAAAACAAACATAAATCCAATGACCATGTCAGTGATCACACATTACCACCAAAATCCATGAAGAAATAATTGGGACCAAAATATTTCCTTAGCTGAGTCCTATCCATTACTGGGTTGTATATACAGGTTATCGTGATTAGGACCAATTACCAAGATGAAGACTTAGTCGGGATGAAGTGAGTGTCGGTGTCGGTGTAAAGCAATGTGAATACCAATACCAGTTAGAGTAATGCATGGCGGTTAACCAAACAACGAAACCATTTACCTTGAGATGATGAGTTGCCATCAATGCCAACCCATAATGCCATAAACCCTTGCCGGATGAGTGTCAATTGCCAATAATTTCATCTTAAGTTTACAACCCTGTTTGATAATTGAATGTAAATTGTACTGATTACTGAGTGCATAGTATAGGATAAGCTTATTTGTAAGTTGTAGTGCCTAACCATATAGCCTCAAATCATTAGTTATTATAGGAGATCATATAATTTTGATGTTGTTGTTGGGGATGTTGCTAAGCTATGGGAGTACTCAGATTTTTAAAAGTCATTTCTTGTTCGTATAGATACTATGATTTTAGTTTTCATTATTCTCAAATAATTAGTTATTATAGAAGACCATACAATTTTGGTGTCATTGTTAGGGATGGTGCTAAGTTATGAGAGTACCTAGATTTTTAAAATTTATTTCTTGTTCTTATAGACTATATAATTTTAGTTTTCAACAATTAGTCCACCATCAACTATTTCATCAATACCAAATTATCTAATAACATTGTGTATGCAAGTTGGGAAACGGTCTACACCTATTGCATGTAGAGGAGAAGAGTTCCCTTCAAAATATTTCTTCCATTTTTTTCCACCAGAAGAAACAATCCAAGCAAAGTTGTAGAAATAAGGGAAGGACTTGACCAATTAGGTCACACCAACTTGAAAACAACCAAACCTATCCATCCCCACCATCGATCAACATATCTAGTTTTAGTTCTAGTACCTTATTGCCAACTTCCCCATCATCAACAAGATCTCTCACCATACAATAGGAGATATAGGAAATGTAGACCAAGATAGTGAAACTGCTACATTTCTCTTCACTGTCATTAAACGAGAGAGGAATGTTACAATGGAAAATATACCTCCCTTGACCCTTGCAAATTGTTATGGCCTTTTTATAGAGGACCTTGACATATTCTTGTTTGAGTTTAATGTCCTTTATCGATATTATAACTATACTATACCACAAATGAACATTGACTGGAATTGTTTCATGCCACACTCAAGGAATCAACATTAAGATGATTTATGGGACTTGGGAAATATGTAATGGATACTTGGGATACCATGAAGAAGAATTTTGTAAAGAAGGATAAGGACTATTGCAGAGGAGAGAACATGAGAGGGGATGACATCTTCAAAATGAGCCAAAGGGAAGATGAACCTCTAGAGGACTATGTTGAAAGGTTCTTGTTCTATTTATAGAACTCCAAGCAAAACCAATTGGCGGGGGACTCTTTGAAGCTAATCTTCCTGAAGGAAGTTAATGAAGATTGTTTGGATGCCTTGGAGCTTATTAGATCAAGTGACATATCCCAAGTTCCTTGGGATGATGCTTGTTAGCTCTACAAAAATTATTCAAAGGCCACAATGAAGAATATTTGTGTAGACATATAAAAATGACCATATTCCTAAATAAATATTTAATGTTCATTTTATTCTCATTCTTCTATTTAGTTAAATCTAATTTAATTAAATCACCCACATTCTTCTATTTAATTAAATAAATTATCCAGTTTATTTATTTAAATTCACTTAAGCCCTTTACATCATTTAATTCAATAAATGATTATTGAATTAAATGATGTAAAGGGCTTAAGTGAATTTAAATAAATAAACTGGATAATTTATTTAATTAAATAGAAGAATGTGGGTGATTTAATTAAATTAGATTTAACTAAATAGAGGAATGAGAAAAAAATGAACATTAAATATTTATTTAGGAATATGGTCATTTTTATACATCTACATTTTGTAGCTTAAGAACAATGACTATTTTACCTAACCCAAAGAAAACCATGGAATTAAAGGTAAGGTACTCCTCAAGATTTATTGTTTTATAATACTCTTTTTTCAAATTCCTTTGCAAACCATTCTCCATGGTGTAACCAACCTCCACCTACTTGGCCAAATTATGGACCTTTTGGATGGGCATCTTCACAAGAATGTGGCCACAACAACAGTACTAGCCACAAAGTCAAAATCAACACTAGTAGCCTCCTAAACCTTCATGGAAACAACCGTAGTGGTGGGTTAAGCAATCATAGTTTAATCCTAACATTGGTTACCTACAATAATAGGCATTACCTGCCCAGCTAGTCTTTCTACCAAACCCTACTAATCCTTCATCAAATTTGCCAAGAGCCACTCAATAATAGCTCATCTGACACCCAATCCTAACAATAAACCTATTCAACAAGCTTTTGTAAATGATGATGTTTAGTACCCTATCTATGTCATTGATATTAGAAATGTGCACCTTCACTTAGGTAAAACCTTACCTACACTTACATCTTCTTTAATTGTGGAAACTCCCTTTGAGGAACCCACCAATGATACTAACATGCAACCAAACCAACCCATTCAACACCTTGAGCAAGAAAAGGTTACCACTTTAGACCCTCCACACCCAAAGAGGTTGGAGACTAAGAAGTATAAGCCTCAACTATAATTTGACTTCCTAGACTAGTTGAAGAATGTCTATATAAAAATTCCCTTATTTCATGTACTATTAAGGATGTTCCAATCTACAACAAAACTATTAGAGAATTGTGTCTTAAGAGGCCAAGAAGGACGTGAAAAGACGCCCAAACTATCCATGTTGTGGGATATTTATTAGACATGATGATGCTAGGAAAGGTGTTTGTCTCAAAATATATAGACCTAGACAACACAATTGTGGATGTGGCCGTTAATGACACTCTAGTACCAAATACATTAATTGACCTATGGACAACCATTAATTTCATGAGTAGAGAATCCATGAAAAATCTTCAACAATCTAATCTAATTCCTACCCTTACAGTCCTCTAATTAGGATGTAGTTCCATTGTTAAACCAAAAGTTTTCATCAAAGATCTATTCATAAGATTAGACTTCTAGGAGCACCCTATTGATTTCATAGGTCTTCAGCCTAAGGCTTAGGAGGATATCCACTTATTTTGTGTTGTCCATGGCTAGAAACATATAAATTATTTAATGGGCTACAAGATGAGGGGCATGATTATCTCTAATAGTAATATAACAAAGAACCTAATCTTGTATCCACTTGCACAACCTTACAATTGCATGGACCAATCAATCTAGCTTGACCTTGGTGATAGTGAAATGAATGCCTTAAAATATTAACGACCATAGAAAAGATCCCTATGCTTAAATTATAAGATGGGGATGGAGTGATTTCTAGCATTAATTAAAATAATTATGGAAAAGACCAACAACAAGGCACTTTAATAGCTTGCTCATCCTATGCACTGCATACAAAACTTCCTACACCATCATTTTTTTGTTATCTTTTAAATAAATGCATGTTTCACAAGTTGTTGTCCCATAGCTATGACATCTATATATCATGCTTAAATGTTGCCTCCATGAAAACCCTAACTAAGCAAACACTAGGTAGATCTCTCAACATCAAGAATCAGCTAAACACAAAGCAACACATATATTTGATTTGTATATTATAGACTCATAAGACAATGTTTTCTTAGGACTATCATGACATGAAAGCTTTGGGTACTAGATTATTTACTCATAGGATACACATAACAGAAGATTTTAGACCAATCAGACAACCCCAACAAAGGATGAATCATGTTGTCTATGAAATAGTCAAGGGTGAGCTACAAAAGCTCATAGATGTTAGCTTCATTTATCCTATCTCAGATAGTTAGTGAGTCTCACCTTTGGTAATTTAGTCTTAAAGAAAGGAGGTAAATGGAGACTCTATGTGAAATACAAAGAATTGAATTCAAAAAGAAGGAAAGATCACTTATCCCTACCCTTTATTGATGAAGTAATAGATTCCTTAGTAGTTAAGAAGTACTTTTCCTTTTTATATGGATTCAATGGACACAACCAAATCAAAATTGTACTAAAGGATCATGATAAAACAATATTTACCTATTTGTGGGGTATATGTGCTTATGTAGTTTCCCATTTGGGCTCTGCAATGCCTCTACTACATTCTAGAGGGCTATCATAAGCATCTTTTTCTATTTGGCACATGACTATATGGAAATCTACATTGATGGTTTTTATAGATATGGCAATACTTACGAAGAAGCATTAAATAATTTGGAAAAAAATATTCCAGCTGTTTCAAGACCACAACGCATCCCTTGGTAATGAAAAATACATGATGATGATGAAAGAAGAGTAGTCTTGAGGCACTATGTTTCACAACATGGTATTTAGGTATATGCTAGCAAGATTGAAGTAATTACGAACCTTCCATTTCCATTAAATAAAAAAGACATGAGAATCTTTCTAGGCCATGTAGGCTACTACAAACATTTTATTAAGGATTTTAATAGAATTGCATCACCTTTGTTTGTTATGCTAACCGAAGATTATGAATTTTCCTAGACAATGCCATGTCAAGAAGCCATTCAAACCTTAAAGGATTCTTTGACAAAGGCACTAGTTGTAAGAGGGCCAAATTGGAATCTACCATTCCATATACATATAGATGCCTCTGATTTTGTTGTACACAATATACCATGTTAGCAAAAATCTCCAAGCAACAAAGTTGAAAAATAGTGTTCCAAAAAATAAATTTGTGTTGTAGTCTATGCATTCAATAATTTTAGGCATTATATCATAGGTTATTTAGTCTTTGTGCAGACACATCATGCATTAATCAAATATCTTATGAATAAGCCTATTGTTAGTGGTAGGTTAGTTATATGGCTATTACTTTTGCAAGAATTTGGTATAAAAATAGTGGATAACTTTAGGAAAGAGAACATTGTTGGAAATTTTATCTCTAAATTGACTACTCCAACATCTAAACCTATCATAGATGACTCTTTTCCCAATGAAAATTTGTTTGCATTAATGATACAAATACCTTGGTTTGCATATTTGATAATTATTTAGTTTTAGAAAGACACCACCTCACCTCTCACCAATGGAGAAGTGTAATTTCATTGAGACGTTTCCCGTTTTCATGAATATTAGGTTATCTTTTCTACATTAGACCTGATAATGTTATGAGAAGATGTATGAGGGAAGATGAAGTTTGTAATATTTTACATGCATTTCATGATGTAAGGACCTCCATATTTTTAAATTAACATAATTCATAAAATACACATAATCCAACATAAATATTGTTGCATGTTCAAATATACAAGATTAGAGACATGAAATTACATTTCAACATAAGTTTGAGTACATAAGCTAATAACAAGGTAAAAAATAAGGAAACTAATTCATTAGACCACAAGTTCAAATACAACAAATACATATTGTACAAAGCTAATGACAATCTTTGATAGAAACTCTTGACATCTATTTCCTTGGAGTACACCACAGGCAAGAACATTGTCGGAGAACTTATCCACCCAACAACAAATTATTTACATTCCCCCAAAATTCTTCTAGACACGAAGAATACCCCACCCACCATGAGGATGCCTAACAATCTGAAATGGGTGGAAGTAATGGAATCTATGTAGAATGATATATCTACATTCTAATACTAATTTAAAGTATCATGATATGGTAGAGAGTAATGAGACAATAATCATAGTAATATAGACTAAGATTATAATTTATGAAACAAATTTTTGACCAAAGCATCTTTTTAAGTCATTTGTTGCTAGATATAGGTTAATAATCCATACTTCTCTATTCCTCCATATTCAACACCATCAAGAAAAACATTAAACACACACTTTGCAAACACAAGAATTTTTAATGCATATATACCAGAAGTCAAAGAATATTTAGTCACTCATGCATCATGAACTATTACGCATCCATTAACATGCATGACAAGGTTAAGGATCGTATCATTTTCTTATAGCAATATAAGCACAATTCTTTCATACCTATCTGATATCTTCTCATAGATATAGAAACAATTGAATCGCTATAATAATACAAAGTTATGGTATTCATGTCGACAATGTCACTAAGCGATCAATATTATTTACAAGTGAATCAAAAGAGTGGACACATATTTCAGATACATTAAGAACTAAAGTCAAGATTTCAATAAGTTGATAACATTCAAGCATATAATAACAATATGATCTAACCAATTCTTTCCTTGTTAAAAATTCTCAAGGTGATAAAATATACATGAGTAATAAAGGTAAGTGTTTTAGGGTCCTTAATTAGGATCTAAGATTATATATTGCTCCATGATACCTTATAAAAACACATATTGACCACCTATATTAGCACACTAAAAACCCATCTAAATAGAACTTGATTCATAACTTTAAATTTCCTCCCCCCTCCCCTCCCCCCCACTCCACCCCCCCACCACCATAAGATTAAGAAGAAATCTATAATAGAGTAGCAAGTTGAGACTCAATGTTTTTGAAAGAAATAATTTGCACATATGATAATGTATTAAATTCCCAGTCGAACAAAATGATTGTTCATGCAAGTATTGTAACTATTGAACTTTATTTGCTCAATGCAAAATAACTTGAATACTTGTTTTCGACCAGATCTACTACAAGTATTTTCAAATACCAAAGAAAATAGATATTTTAAACTATCATTATCATAATTATTCACATTATTTTCAATATAATTTTGTAGGTCTCGCATAGGTAAACCATAGGTTTGATATTTCCTAACCTATATGCTTAAAGAGAAGTTAAGCAATATTCTAAAGTTATGAAACTCAACTAATTGCTAACTAAATAACTCCCATGAAAATATTGTAGAATAATATCTTTTAAAGAACACAATGGTTTTCAACTTAAAATTTATAGTTGAACATTAATATTGATAGTATAATGAATTTAATGTGCAATAAGGCATAACCACAATAAAATTAACATCTAATCACCAATGTAAATGACACTATTTTGCAATTGAGTAAACAAAGAGGATTTAAATGGAGTATTGATCCTTAATCAATAAAAATATATAGGATAACTATTGACTAAGAGATGTGGAATAATTGACCTATATCACAAAAAAAGTGACATGTTAAACATTGTTAATTTATTATCGATTGATTCAAACATTGTTCTTAGTTAGAGAGAAACAAATCAAATCCAAGTGAAGATGATTGACTTTAAGGTTATTTGACTTGGTGTTTGTTTATATTAGATTAGACATTACTTAGTTTGATTTGACTTGGATAAATAGAGAATATTGGTTCATGATGAGATTTAATTTGGCTCATAAAAGAAACCATTCAATATAAAGATTAATTATTTTATGACAAACTTCAAGGTATGGGCATTCAACAAATGCATGAGGTGTAAGGATTTGACAAATGCTTGGAAAACCATAAGTACTATGGAATGTGTAACAAAATAAATGATATTGTTCATGATACATGCAATCATGTATGCATAGGATCATTAAAATGAGATGCCACTAAAACCATTCCTTGCATAAAATCCCTTTGAAAAGTGGGCAATCAATTTCATTAATTCTATTGACCCACTAGCTAAACTATCTAGAGCAAGATTTATAATTATCAGAGTTGATTATCTAACGAAATGGGTCAAAGCAAAACTCACCAAAGACTGCACTGCACACAACAACTAAGTTCCTTTACAATAATATTCTAGGAAATAATGCTCTAAACCCACATTTATTTAATCCATTTCCTATATAACTCATGAGAGAAAAACATGCATGCAAGCTTACAAAATCACCATAATGCAAAGATCAAATAGACAAGCCATGAGATAACAAAGGATATACCTTGGGAAAATCCTCTTGAGGGAAAAACCTAGCCTCCAAAAGAATTCATACTCCATTGCATTAATCACCCATAAAGCAATACAAAGCACTTACGAAGTTGCCATGAATTCCCTTAAACCATCAAGCCCTCCAATGCATTCCCATGTGTGCAAGCATGAATCCACACATCCCATGCCATTCTCCACAAATGCAATCCTCCAAAGGACTCAATACAATGACAACCTAAGCCACCAATCAACCTTAACTAATAAACATGTGCTTGCTTTTATAGACAAAAGCTCACAAAAACAACTCTAGTGGTAAGGTAAAATAATGTGCTCACAACTAACCCTTGACCCCACATTTAATCTTGGGTATTAAGTTCTCTTTTTAAATATCTTACCCCACTATTAAATAATTATAATATTTAATATTACAATGTTACAATACAACATCACATCGGCCTTGAGAATATTCCAAAGAAATATCTACATGTTACCGTCCATTGCAACATCACATAATAAATAAATATTACAAATCTAAACTTTATTATGCAAGGTGTATAACACATATTTTCCCAACATTCTCACACTTGTTATATACAATGCATAAGGGCCAATCAATGAAATATATCATCATTGCCAAATATGTAACCACATGAATCTCTACCATGTTCTTGTTAGGAATCCCACAGATACTGAGAGGGGGGGGGGTGAATCAGTATCTGTCCGGTATATAGAATTTCTTAACTTAAAACATGCAGAACATAATATAACAGTGTGCCGGTATGCAAGAAATAATGTAATAAACAAAATCAAGAACATCCACATGAAAATCACACCATAACATAAGATTTTAACGAGGAAACCCGGTGTGGGAAAAACCTCGGTGGGATTTGTGATCCACAATATTCACTCACTGGCCAATAAGAGAATATTACTTACAATAGGGGCCTACACATGCAGGAAGGCCAACTGCCTAGAGCTCACTGCTTAATGGGAAGTCTCACTGACTTACAATGAGGATTATACAAATCCAATATCTTGTACTGCTTTACAATAGCATCTTCAATGCCAGATTTAGTACCAGTTCCTGCTCTATTCTTTACATATACCCCTTAACCTATATTTCGCATAATAGGTCTACCTAATATTTTTCCTTACTTCTTACATCTCTTATATCAAATGTCTACAATGATCTCTTTTATATATAAGATTCATTTTACAATTTGCCAAGTCGACTTACAAAGTTTTTACAATAATAAATAAAATATAATATAACAAAAATCTTGTCGACCTCTGTGCCAGTATACTTCCTTTCTTCTGTGCCGGTGCTGGTGTTGGTGTCCTGAGTGCCGGTGTAGAGTGTGATCTGTTGATGCTGGTATAATGCCTTTACCGGTGCCATAGGATTGCAAGGTTGCCATCAATGACAAAACCTTCAATCACATACAATGTCTCATTGGAGTGTGCATATGCCAACAATCTCTCCCTTTGGCATTAATGGCAACACTCATGAGAAATTTCAAAAATGATCAAAAAATGTGAAGTCCAAAAAATGTTACCAAAAATGTGTGAGCTCCCCCTGAGCATATGATTCCTGTGATTTGAATTTTCTTATCCTACTACTCCCCCTTTGGCATCAATGACAAAGGTTGTCAAGATGTCAGTAGAGTTTGTAGTTTCAACCTTGTAACTGGGTGGTTACAATTTGAAAAAGATCTCCCAAAATCAAGTTTATACTATACATAAACTTCTTGCTATCCTTTATTGCTGTCTCTATTCTCTTCACTGTACCGGTGAGATGTTGCAAATGCTCTGCCGATGTTTTCTTTCCCTGTATTAGTGCCTCAGATACTTCCTTCCATAGTGATGCTAGATAGTCCAATCTTGGACTTAGTTTTGATCTCAAATGCTTTGCCTTATTCACTATTCTTTCTTTCTCTCTTTCTAATTTAAGTAATTCTTCTTCAAAATTTGTTATCTTTTCCTCAAAAACTGATAATGTATCAGGTGAGTTGACAAAACTATCTGCAAGTTTATTGATCTCATCCTGTACCTTGCTCATCTTCTTGTCTATATCTACAGTCAAAAAGTTTGTTTTATAGGTATCTTTGTACAGATTTTTGTACTCTTTCAATAAATTACATAATTCCGATAGAAGTGTGTCAAAATCTCTGTTACACTTCTTTATTTGCTCATCAAAGAATTTCTGTTTTTCAACTTCTACTTTATCCTTCAATGACTCTTCTTTTATTTTCTCAATGTTTTCTGAGATATATTTACACAGTGTATCAAGTTGTCCTAAATAATCTTTATTGTCTATATTACAGTTGGGAGAAATTACCTTCAAAATTGGTATGGTATCATCAATTGCTTTGTAAGCTTGTGAGCTGCAGTCAGTTGTTTTCTTGATTAAGTCTAATAGTACCTCAGTCACATTAGTTGATTTGTAGCCTGATGATGAATCAACAATCTGAGTACTGGTGGAAGTAACCAAGCTTGTATTGACCTCTGGTAGGTCTATTTGCATTTGCATTTCTTTAAGCAATGGATTTTCTACTTTACTAGTTGTCAGTGGTATTGTTTCCTTATGTACCTATTCTTGTTGTTGTTGATCCTATTCCGAAGCCTTTTGCTCTTTGTCTTCTGCCGGTTTCTCCTATGTGTTATCAGTTTCCTCAACTACCGGAGGATCACTAGCCATATCAATCTTATCAGTTGTATCCTTGTCTACCACTATGTTGATCTTTTGAGTATCAACATCCACAATATATAAAACTTTAGGATTAGGATTATCATCCTCTACATCCATACTCTCAGCGACTAGTTGATCTTCTGTAGTTGTTGTTTTTACCGGTGGAGTAATTAAAGGAGGTGGGGGTAAGTTGTCTCTAACCTTGATACTAGGTGGTCCACCAACTTTACCTTTTCCCTTGTCTCTATCTTACTGATAAAATTTTATGGGTTTGGGGTTCCTATACTCTTCTTGTTTTTCTTTCTCAACTAGGAATATGTCCCATCCATTTTCTGTCTCCTCAGTCACCCCATTAATTCTTCCAACCATTAAAGCAATGTGTCGATGTGCAGTAGAAAATACTGACCAGTTGGCTTGAGCAATTAGGTCATCAATTTCTTTGGGTGAGTTTACCGGATAAACAACAAGTAGCTTTTCAATCTTTATTTTCTTATCTAGTTCTATTACTACTTGTCTTCTTGCTTCTAGTCTTTTAAATAGCTCATCTGGAATTTCATTGACTACTTCCATCAAAAACTTCTTATACATATCCATATGTAATATAACACTATTTTCTACTTGTTCTTTTTCATCAGCTATTAAGGTGTCATATATTTTCTCTATGTTCTTTAATTTACCTTCCTCTGTGATTTCATTCAACAGTATATCAAGAGGGGCCAAGTCTTTGTTTTTCCTCTTCTTCTTCTTGGGTGTCAGTTTCTTCTTTGGTGTGGCCTTTCTTACTGGAGATCTCACTGCTTGTTGCTTTTGTCTTGTCCTCCTAGGTGAGGGTGTGGTTGCCAGTGAGGGATCTCTTTTCTTTACAACTCTTTTGAAACTTGCAGGCATGTCACTCCCTGAAGAAGTACCTATCTGTGAAAGGTGAGTTTCAGGTTGTGGAGTTGCTAACTCATCCTCTGTTATACCGGTTTTCTTCAATACATCTTCTTTGATGGCTTTTGCTTGTTTGGAACCTTTCCTTACAACTGCCTCAACCTTTTTCACTCTTTTCTTTGATTGTATTTGGCTTTCAATGGTTTTTGCACTACCAAATACTTCTTCCTTAGGTTCTATAGGGGCTTCCAGAAGTGCTTTAGCATATGTTTCAACTATGTGATCATCTATTTCATAGCCCATCTCGGTTACCCAAACTATCCTAGGGATGATTGCTTACATCCAGATTTCATCTTTCTTGATGACAAAACATATTTCATCTTTGTATTTGTCGACAATCTTTTGTGATAACCTTATTCTTTTCTTCATTTTGGCTTTTAATGCTTGAAAGAAGTCATGAATATTGTTTTCCTTGTCTTCTCCCATGTTATTGAATAGTTTTGTTAATTGTTTGTCTACCGGTATATCATATCCAAGTTCTTTGTAACCTATACCGGGAACCTATTTTGTTATATGTAGCATTAGACATACTAACATATTTCCAAACCTGAAAGTTCCTTTCTTGTCCTTCTTGATCTTTCCAAGGTTGTCAATTAATTCATCTTTTAACCACTCACATACATCAATTTTTGCATTATCTGTGACCATATCATAAGCACTCTTAATGCATAAACTTGAAACTAAATTGAGTCTATTTGCATGAGTAGCTTTATACCCTAATATCATGATGATAAATCTCACATTAATGTCTATTACATCATTAACTCTTAGGGACCTCTTGTCGAATGTTGCACCAATTAGGTTTGTAACTAGGTAATTGGACACCTTCTTGTTTTTATTTGGTCTTTTACTGGTGGTTAGTAACCCTGTGATAGCTTTCACAGCTTCCTTGGTGATTTTGTGGACTGCATCTAACCAGAAAATTTCGCCATGTACCCTGCTTAAGACTATCCTAGTCACATCCTTGGGAAATTCAGGAATGCTAAGGATCTCTGTAAATCCTAGGGTCTCAATGATCTTGTGCTCATCTTTTATATTGTTGGTTTTATCACATATCATAGTTTTAAACATAGTCTTAATTTCTTCATCTCCTAGTTCCTCAATGTTGTAGTGGATGTACATTCTGGGGTCTTCGACATAAACAACTCCCTTAGGAAATTGAGAAAAAGCACCTAAGGTATCATCTTTCTTTGCTACCTCAGGAACTAACTGAAATACGGGCCTAGGTCTTTTTATCACTTCAACAATAGTAGGGTTTGCTACATATTCAATTGCAGAGGTGGATGCCATGATTAAATACCTCTTACTGCCTTTAGGATGGATGATTGCTTGGAGTGTTCTCGCTTCTTGCTCGAAATGCCTTAGCTCAGAATCTTCGCGCTCTTCGTAAGTTTGAAATTTTGGTGAAATGAAATGGAGCCAAAACCTTGATTCTATAGTGTCTTTTCACCATCTACCACATTAATTGCATGCCGGTTAAGTTTTCACTTAACATTGTTTGTCGGTAATAAGTAATTTCCAACTTCTTATCTCTAACCGAGGGAATAATAGCACGTGTCAATAGATTGCCAAACCTTCAAGGAAATTTTCTTCAATTAGATGAAGAACTTCCTATCAGTGGAGCACTGCTCTATCCTTTCGGTGAAGCATCACTCTGTTCTGCCGGTGAAGCATTGGTTTGTTCTATCGGTGGAGGAGTATTCCCAATATTTAGATCAACTTTTCTAATCCATTGTTTAGAAAATTCTTGCTTAACCTCTTCAACTTTTTCTTTACCTTTCAAGCTATAACTTTTGTTGTCTACCGGTGTTCCTTTACTTCTACAGAATTTAGCAATATGCCCAATCTTGTTATATGCATAACAAGTTACATAATTTTTTTGAATGGCTTTTCCATAACCTATGCCGGTTTGTGTTCTGCATTGATTAGATAAATGTCCAAATCTTCCACAAATATAACATCTCACATTCATTCTATAGTTTTCAGAATTGTGACCTACTTTGTTGCATTTAGAACATTGATCGGTGGGTGTGTTGATATTCTGATAATTTCTAGATCTACATTCATTTTCTCTATGACCATACTTATTACAGTTAAAGCATTTTCCATTGAATTTATAAGCATTAGGTTGTCTTATCAGGTTGCTAATATCGTGAGTATTTGTAGTACCGAAGCTTTCACCAACTTCAAAGCCAATTCCAGAAGTGTCACCTTTAGGTTTTTGATTCTTCAGCAAGGTGCCAAGTTCCTCTGAGCTTTTCTTGAATTTTTCTTTATGTTGATTTGCAGTTTCTAGTTCTCTTTCTAAGACTTCTTTTTGTCTCATCAGTTCATTTGAATCATTTTGAGTATGCATCAGATTTATCTTCAACATGTCATTTTCATAGCTAAGTCTTGTGTTCTCATTTGCTGCATCACTTAGTCTTCTGGTCAATTCTTCTTCATTCTTCTTCCTATCCTCAATCTCTTTGCAAAATCCCATAGTCATATCCCTCATCTCATTCTTTGTTGTCATGATCTCTCATTTCAACTTGCTTATAATATCAAGTGATTCCTTTTCATCATTCTCATTTTGCAATTTTTTACAAAGTTCTCTTCTCTTATTTCTTGCAACAGTAAACTTTTCTTGAAGTGCCTGAATGATATCTTGAGCTGCCCTTAAATCATCTTCTAGTTTGATATTTTTCAATTTTTCTGCATCATAGTCTGTGAGAGCTCTTTCCAATTGCTTCATTAGATTTTCCATCTTTACCGGTGTCAAGATCTTCCTCAAGTTGTTAGGCTTCTGAAAATAGAGGACCAGGCTCTGATACCAATTGTTAGGAATCCCACAGATACTGAGGGGGGGGGGGGGGGGTGAATCAGTATATGTTCGGTATATAGAATTTCTTAACTTAAAACATGCAGAACATAATATAACAGTGTACCAGTATGCAAGAAATAATGTACTAAACAAAATCAAGAACATCCACATGAAAAGCACACCATAACACAAGATTTTAATGAGGAAACCCTGTGTGGGAAAAACCTCGGTGGGATTTGTGACCCACAATATTCACTCACTGGCCAATAAGAGAATATTACTTACAATAGGGGCTTGCACATGCAGGAAGGCCAATTGCCTAGAGCTCACTGCTCAATGGGAAGTTTCACTGACTTACAATGAGGATTATACAAATCCCATATCTTGTACTACTTTACAATAACATCTTCAATGCCAGATTCTGTACCGGTTCTTGCTCTGTTCTTTACATATACCCCTTAACCTATATTTCGCATAATAGGTCTACCTAATATTTTTCCTTACTTCTTACATCTGCTAAATCAAATGTCTACAATGATCTCTTTTATATATAAGAGTCATTTTACAATTTGCCAAGTAGGCTTACAAAGTTTTTACAATAATAAACAAAATATAATATAACAAAAATCCTATCGGCCTCTATGTCGATATACTTCCTTTCTTCTGTGCCAGTGCTGGTGTCGATGTCTTGAGTGCCAGTGTAGAGTGTGATCTACTGATGTCGGTATAATGCCTTTGCCGATGCCATAGGATTGCAAGGTTGCCATCAATGACAAAACCTTCAATCACATACAATGTCTCATTGGAGGGTGCATATGCCAACAGTTCTTGTGCTCCATAAAGATACCTACAATAAAACCAAGTGACTACCATCTCAAGTAAAAACTCCTCTTGTCCTCCAGCATGCCACCTATGGAACACAAGGAACAAGACAAGGTGAAGATGCACCAATCCATGAGAAAAATCATAATATACAATGTGATAACAAAGGCTCCAAGCTACTGCCATAAAGAAAAAAACCCACATGATCATAAATGACATCCACAACACATGCTAATACATCCATTCATCCATACCTCCTAGGTATAATGGACTTTAATAAACTCATGTCAATATCATATCAAACCATAAACCGCAATCAAGATCCCTATATTAAAACTTGCCAATGAAGTACATACATATCTAGGAACTCCCACTACATGGGTAATACCAAATCTTGAAATGAAGCTTAAAGCATATCATGTCTACCGATAACCACTCATATCAAGGTATGATAAGTAAATAAAAACATGTAGGACCAAACACAATTACAATTATCCACACATGCAATCCAAATTTTGCATACTCTCCCACAATATGTTACCATCCTTCCAAAACATGAGAGAAAACATAGACTAAAGAGAGACAACCTATAAACCATAACTTGCTTTTCTACCAATCGCCTCAAATAGGTACCATTGTGTCAAGTATGGTCTCCTCCAAAATACCCCAAATGAAAATCTATAACAATACCCAAAACCACATTCAATCTCTTAGACCAAACAAACATAAATATCATGTAATTCCAACATAGATGTAAGCCTCCCATAACCAAGAAGATCAAACTCAAAGTAACCATTCCCAATGAAGGAAATCAACTTACTCAACCATCTCCTAATATCCTCATAATGATATCATAATAACAACATATACACATGGAGATAACCAATGCCAACATCTCTCACATGAATCTTCCAGAACTAACAATCTCCATAGCTCAAGATCCATATCGATGAAAGATATGCATAGACATAATACACTTGAAAGGAACAATAGGCAATACCTCTCAAGTAGTAAACCATCAAGTAGACCAAGGGTGGGCAATGAGAATGTTCATCAATTTGTCAAAGTCATCATGAATCAATCTAAGAACAATCTCCTCTTAACTCTATACTAGATGAATGCTCCTCAGACTTCTTGCTGAAATCAGCAACCATCTTAACACAAGTCTCTAATAACAAGACAATATCAACATCACCTATGTCTCCATGTATCCATAAGCAACTGTAACAAATCAATCCATGGAAAACTCCAAATGCAACATAACACCATTATGAAGTAATCAAGCAAAATATCATACACTCAATACAAAGAGAACCACCAAGATCAATGCCACAACTCCAATCATGAATCAAGAACATAAAAATGATAACATGATCTAACCATATCCTCCTAGGACCTAGGAATCACATATTCTAAGTGAACATAATTTTACATGGTCTCAAGAATACTATATCATGCCAAAAATCCAAGCTAGCATCAAGAGTATATACCATGACATAAGAATAACTATGATAATGCATCAAATGAAAGTATAAACCATACCTCAACCAATGACTCCAAGAGACCTCCATGGTTCCAAGATGTCAACATCCTCAATCATCATGAAGATAACCATCCTCCACTAGTGAACTTAAAATGTGAAAAAACCTTCTACAACAATAGAATCTAAGGACTCCTCCAACATCTGCAGACTAAGAAGATCATCTACCATCCAATGGTGAATCCACATCATTGCCAACAACTCCCACTAACTATGATATTGAGTCATACATGGCATTGTGACAACCATCTCCTAAATGAAGAACATCCAAGTGTACATGCATACAACTAAAAATTCAATAACATCAAGTGTACAACCATGAACTCCAATCCAAGAAGATACATACAACCGCTAACAAACCACCATTCAAGAATCAATCCCACACTGCTAATACATCACTATCAAAAGTTCCCACTAAAAGTGTAACCAATGAATAACCAAGCTATCATGACATCATGATAAACCACATGCTATAATTCCCAACCCCAACTATCTAGGTATTGTTAGAATGCACTGATACCGAGAGTAAAATGATAGGGGGCGGTGGGTGAATCAGTTTACTAACAATCACAAACAATCAATTCAATTATAAACCTTAAACCAGAGCACAACACAATGATGAATATAACATGAAAGAACAACACACATAACACCAATATTTTGACGTGGAAAACCTGGAAAGGGAAAAACCACAATGGGAAACCCTACCCACAATCAGATGAATACTCTGTAGTAGTATTGTGAACAATTAAAATGGGGTCTGCGCTTGCAGAAAGGCCAACAGCCTAGAGTGCACTGCTCATCACAAAGGGAAGTCTCATTGACTTACATAATCATTGGCCTACAATCCGAAAAGAAATGAACTATGAAAGTAGCATCTACAAATGCCTGATACAGTTTCGATTAAGCATTGATGTCTTCTCTGCAATACAAAACCTTTCCAACCTTCATTGGAATGATATGACTCTATTCGCACATAATCCTTTATCTGACAATGCAGACTTAACCATCCATAACCATGACCACGACCAATTACATGAATGAGTCACCTATAAATACAAATCATCAACCTTGTTGACAAGGTCGGCTAAACCTTAAACCCATAAACCCATAATTACAAAAAATTACATCACACGATATCACCAGACCAATATTATGATTTACATTACATAGCATTGACCTAAATCAAGTAACCAAACAATTATATCCATCGAGAATTTTGTTAAGACCAGAATCCAACACACTTCACCAACTGGTAGAAACCATCAGTGAAATACCAAAAAGTTTAACTGGATCCAAATAGGATAACCATATTAGCATGCCATCCAATGAAAAGTCACCAAATACTTGGGATATGATCAAGAAGCACCAATAACATGATAGAAACTGATTCCATAAGCCAGACCCAAAATCCACTAACCAAGTCACCAAATACTACATACTGGTAAAGCTAATCGAGAACGCTAGGCAAGTTGGTAAAGCCAAAAGCTAGCCAGGTACCAGTAGATACCAAAAGCGATAACCAAATCATGAACCATCATAGTATAGCAAGCATATAACCATTAGAATAAACATCCAAAACTGATTTCAGAGATCTGATCATACCAGATCATAATCACAGCCAAAATGAAGATGATCACCAAGACTAACTAGGATAGATCCAACCAGGATACAATGTTGACATGAATGAAAACACTTAACCAAATCCATCATATTGCCAACAATCTCCCCCTTTAGCATTGATGGCAACATGGAATGTGAAAAATATCCAAGTGCAAGGAATGCCAACAATCTCCCAAATACTGATCTGAAATATATCTCCCCCTTTGATTAACAGTTTTCACATGAATACCTCTCCCCCTTTGACATCAACGACAAAGGACAGATACCAAACCAAGAATGCTGAACCAAACAATTGACTACTCCCCCTGAGTAGTAGCACCATAATCATCAACTCGAATCAGAAAAGTGTGTCTGATAAGCTCATCGGATTGATGCAGCCTTGCATCTCTAAGTCTCTTTCGAAGGGTTGGTAACCCCCAAGTGATCTTTGAGATATTCAAAAGTGTCTTTAGCCAATGGTTTAGTTAGAATATCAGCAATATGTTCCTTAGTAGGCACATACACCAATCTGACTTCCTTTGCTTCAACCTTTTCCTTCAAGAAATTATACCTTGTTGAAATGTGTTTTGATTTAGAATAAAATACCAGATTCTTTGACATATCAATAGTCGTAGTATTATCACAGTGAATAACAATAGGCTCATCATAACTTACCCTTATATAACATTTGTTTCATCCATAAAATCTAAGTACAGTTGGTAGCAGCTGCAACATATTCTGCTTCAGCAGTAGACAATGAAGTGCTTGATTGTTTCTTACTAAGCCATGAAACCAACTTCCTCCCAAGAAAGAATGCACCACCAATAATGCTCTTTCGGTCATCCACATCTCCTTCCCAATCAGAATCTGTATATGCACATAATGTGAAGTCATCATCCTTAGGATACCATAACCCAAAGTCTGTTGTACCTGCCAAATATCTTAATATTCTTTTGACAACAATATCATGAGTTTCTCTAGGATCTGACTAAAATCTACAAGCAATACAAACATCATTCATTATATCAGGTCTAGTCCAAGTTAGGTACAACAAACCATCAATCATTGATTTGTATCTGCTCGGATTCACTTTAGGTGATTCACTATCCTTTGACAATTTGCAACCGGTTATCATAGGAGTACCGACATGTTTAGAATTCTCAAGTCCAAATTTCTTAAGTAACTCCTTCACATACTTATTTTGACAAATGAAAATACCTTTATCAGTCTCAGTAATCTGCAAGCCTAAAAAAAAAACATCTCACCAATCATAGACATTTCAAACTCATTCTTCATATCATCAGCAAATTTCATGCATAAACCTTCCTCTCCTCCAAAAATGATATCATCCACAAAGACTTTAATAATCAATATATCATCATGCTCAATTTTGTAATATAAGTTACTATCAACGTTACCTTTACTAAAACCAAGTTTTGAAAGATACTTATCCAATCTAGCATACCATGCTCTAGGGGCCTGTTTAAGTCCATATAAAGCTTTCTTTAGCCTGCAAACCATATCCCTATCTTCTGATAAAGAAAATCCATCAATTTTCTCAATGTAAACTTCTTCAAAATCTTCATTCAAAAATGCACATTTGACATCCATCTGATATACTTTGTAGTTCTTGTGTACAACATAAGCAAGAAAAAGTCTTACCGCTTCAATTCTAGCAACCAGAGCATAAGTCTCTCCATAATCAACACCTTCTTCCTGTGAATAGCCTTTGCAAAACAATCTATCCTTGTTCCTTACCACTTGACCTTCCTCATTTAATTTATTCTCGAAAACCCATTTAGTTCCAATAATGTTCTTGTCTTTAGGTCTAGGTACTAGTTCCCATGTCTTATTTTTTTTCAATCTGATCTAATTCTTCTTCCATTTCTTTTATCCAATTTTCATCCTTACTTCAATAAATGATTCTAGTTCAATTTGAGAAAATAAACATACCTCTTCAACAACTAACCTTCTCCTAGTCATCACACCTTTCCTTTTATCTCCAATGATTTGATCTTCAGAATGACTTAGCTTTACATACCTGGGAGTCTTTGAGTTTTCTTGATTTGCTGAGTCATTCTGTTGTTCATCTATCACTGTTGAATTTTTTGATGCTACCGGAGTCATTGGTTCACTGTTCTAAACCGATTCTTGCATTACCGGTTCAGGTTTGATAAATTCATCTTCCGGTCCATAATCATAAGCTCTGATCTGATTATCTACCATGCTCATCCACCTTGACATTTATGTTTTCCATTATTCTATTCAATATTTTGTTATAACATCTATATGCTTTGCTCTTGGTAGAATAACCCAAAAATATTCTTTCATCACTTCTAGGATAAAACTTTCCTAATGCATCATCTCTTCTAATGTAACATTTACTTCCAAAAATTCTAAAATATTTGACAGTAGGAGTATGACCAAATCATAATTCATAAGGATTCATACTGGTATCACCTTTAATGTGTACTCTGTTGAAAGTGTATACCCAATATTATTTTGTTCTTCCTTTCGACCAATCTGTTATGTTGTGGGGTTCTAGGTGCAGAAAGTTGTCTCCTAATACCATTCCTCTCACAAAAGTTGTTGAACTCACCGGATATAAACTCATCGCCATGATCTTATCTCAAGCATTTTATCTTCAGTCATGTCTTAGTATCAACCATAGCTTTAAAGATTTTGAATTTCTGAAGAGCTTCATATTTTTCCTTCAAAAATGCCACCCACATCATTCTAGAATAGTCATCAATAAGTAACATAAAATATCTATCACCTTGAAAACTTTTATTTCTTGTTGGTCCACACAAATCAGTATGAATAAGATCAAGAATTTCATTAGATTTATCATGTATACTTTTGAAAGAATTTCTAACTTGCTTACCCATTTGACATTCTCTACATACTAGATTATGAGGTTTAACAATTTTAGGCAAATCTTTGACAACCGGTATTGAACTGATCTTCACTATGACATCAAAATTTACATGACACATCCTCTTATGCCGTAGCCAACTTTCATCAATCTAAGAAATCAAGCAAGCCCTCTCACTAGAGTTCAAATGAAAGATATTACCTTTAGTCTGAGTTCTGGAAGCAATCTCCAATCTAGATTTATTGATGATCTTGAATTTTCCATCCTTGAATTGCAAATGAAATCCTCTATCCACCATTTGACCTACACTTAAAAGATTATGCTTTAAGCCTTCAACATAGTAAACATTATTAGCATTAGTCTTACCATCCAAAGATATTGTTCCTTTGCCTTTGATCCTACATGCCTTGTTGTCTCCAAATCTGACCAATCCACCATCAAATTCTTCTAGTGATAAAAAATTTATCTTGTCATCGGTCATGTGATGCGAGCATCCACTATCTATGACCCATTCATCCTTTTCTTCAATTTTCGCAGCCACATCCTTTTCCTCAGTATGAGTTGCTTAAATGATAGATTCCAGAGAATCATCCTTGATAGCAATAAAGACCCAATCTTTGTCGGAAGAAGCTCCATTACCGGATCTACTCACATGTTCATCATCATCAACATCATCATCAGAAATACCAAAATCATCATCACCAGCATAATAACATGATTTATCCTTATTCCTTCTGAATCTAAGTCTACTTTGATATTTAGGATTAGGCTTATAATTCCTCACAAATCTTTCATGATTCCTAGCAGCTCTTTCAGGGCATCTAGAAGCAAAATGACCAATCTTATTACATGAAAAACATTTAAATGGTACTTTTTCCTTCATAATTACTTCTAGTTGGTCCTTTAGGGATTCTTCTAGCTCTTCAATCTCTCTTTGTTCTCTCTCAATTTCTTCCACAACCTTAGCATAAATCTCTTTCCAATCTATCTTCTTCTTACCGAAGGCAGATGCTTTAAATGTAGTCTTAGTTTTAGCAGCACTTTGATCTCCAAGTTCTTCAAATTCAAAATCAGTCAATTTCCCAAGTAATGTATCTCTGGTCATAGGGGTACTTGACATTATCCAGAGTTCATTGATAGCAGTAGCCTTCATCTTGTAATTTGGAGGTAGAACACTTAGAAATTTTGATACTATCTCATCCTCACTGACTGATATGCCACAATATCTATACCCATGACAATTTCATTGACTCTATCCATGAAAGAACTTATCTTCTCATCCTCTTCCATCTTCAAAGTTTCATACCTTACCCAGAAACCTTCAATTTTTGCAATCTTTACTGCCTGGTCACCTTCATAAAGAGTCTCAAGTTTCAACCAGATCTGCTTAGCATTCTCCAATTCTATGACATTCAATAATTTTACATCATATAGGGCGCTCAACAAAGCTTCTTTTTCTCTTACATCATTTTCAGCTCTCTTATGTTCATCAACAGGTGTCAGTGTTCTAAAATTAGGATCATGAGGTATATACCATTTCTCCACTATCTCCCAAACTTTAGTTCCAAGACATCTGAGATGAATCTTCATTCGCTCCTTCCATATTTTGTAATTTGTACCATCAAATCTGGGACTCTCCTTCCGGTAGGGATTGAATGTATAACTAGATATTAATGTCATCAGATCTCCTCAAGCGGTTAAGATTTTGTAGAGAGGGCCTCACACTGATACCAATTGTTAGAATGCACTGATGCCAGGAGTAAACTGAGAGGAGCGGGGTGAATTAGTTTACTAACAGTTATAGCAATCAATTCAATTATAAACCTTAAATCAGAGCACAACACAATGAAGAATATAACATGAAATCACAACACACATAACACCAATATTTTGACGTGGAAAACCCAGAAAGGGAAAAATGACAGTGGGAAACCCTACCCACAATCAAATGAATACTCCGCAATAGTATTGTGAACAATTACAATGGGGTCTGTGCTTGCAAAAAGGCCAACAACCTAGAGCGCACTGCTCATCACAAAGGGAAGTCTCACTGACTTACATAATCATTGGACTACAAACCAGAAAGAAATGAACTGTGAAAGTAGCATCTAAAAATGCCTGATACAGTTCCGATTAAGCACTGATGTCTACTCTGCAATACAAAACCTTTCAAACCTTCATTGGAATGATATGACTTTATTCGCACATAATCCTTTTTTCTGATAATGTAGACTTAACCATCCATAACCATGACCATGACCAATTACATTAATAAGTCACCTGTAAATACAAATCATCAACCTTGTTGACAAGGTCGACTAAACCCTAAACCCATAAACCCATAATTAAAAAAATTACATCACACGATATCACCAGACCAATATTATGATTTACATTACATAGCATCGACCTAAATCAAGTAACCAAATAATTATATCTGTCAGGAATTGCGCTAAGACCAAACTCCAACACTCTTCACCAACCAGTAGAAACCATCAGTGAAATAACATAAAGTTTAATTGGATCCAAATAGGACCACTGTAACAACATGCCATCCAATGAAAATTCACCAAATACTCAAGATATGATCAAGAAGCACCAACAACATGATATAAAATGATTCCATAAGCCAGACCCAAAATCCACTGACCAAGTCACCAAATAATGCATACCGAAAAAGCTAACCGGGAATGCTAGGAAAGCTAGTAAAGCCAAAAGCTAGCCGGGTACCGGTAGATACCAAAAGCGATAACCAAATCATGAACCATTAGAATATATTAAGCATATAACCATCAAAATAAATATCCAAAACCGATTCTATAGATTTGATCATACAGGATCAGAATCACAGTCAAAACCAAGATGATCACCAAGACTAACCAGGATAGATCCAACCAGGATAGTCTCCAACTGAGATACAGTGTTGACATCAATGATAATATTTAACCAAGTCCAGCATATTGCCAACATGTACTACAAACATCATCCATCCTTTCATCTCAAAATAAATATACCAATACACTATTGACCACAAACAAGGCCAACTAACAAGTATCCACAACAATGAATCAAACCTAGTGAATATAGGTAGTCTACATCCGATTCATCCCATAATAATTGAATAGGTGATTACCCACATAACTGCATAACTCATAGGTCAAACACTAAAACTTACAAACTTATCTTCACATTAGTAAACTACAAACTAAGATATCAAAGAGAATACTCATGTAGACCAAATGGGTAAAACACCAAATCAACATCTGATTTGATTTGCCAAACATGTCTACAACCAAGTACCATAGTCAAGGAAACAACCAAGCATGAAGAAGATAATAAAATAGCAGGTCATAACATCAAACCAAATCATTATCAAATCACCACTAACATGACTATACCATGTCAATGCAAAACATGTACACTTGCATAACCATTACACCATAATCATCACCAATGCTTTACTTGCACTCACCTATCACCCACATGAGAATCCAAGTTTCAAACCATGTCCAATCATGTCCTCAATCTGAGAACAACTTGTGTACCTATCACTGTCAAAGTCCAACTGTAAAAAGCACCTATAAACATATACTAGGAAGCACCAAATCCGATAATCAACTATAGAATGATAAATATCATATAAAAACATGTACTACCTCAAGGTTTTTCCTCTTGACTCATCTGAATTCACTCACACTCACACCCTAAATCTCAAGCACTGACAAGTGATCAAATAAGTGCACAACTCTTTGTATCCATCAAACTAATAAAATAACCCATTATGTAGTAGACTGAACATTCTTTCCAATGCTTATTTAAAATTGAAAATTCAATTGTGTATGCAAAAGTTATGACCAAAATTGTGTAAAGGAGAACATATGACTTTTAGGCTCCAAAACATGTCAAAACAACAAAATTAAGGAGCCAAATCTATACCACAACATAGTGCTCAAAACCATTTTTTGACAAATATAAGAAGTCCATAATTCAACATCCTGGGTGGAAGTTATGCTTTATTGAATAAAATTAACCTATTAGGCTATATGGACAATAAATAGGTGCACTTGAAAATTTTCTCAATCTGTCTTAATTTCATTTTCCAAAATTAAAAAATAAAATTGGGGGCTAACAGGAGGACCCACCTAAAAATTAAACTGGATTGAACTTTTTGTGGCCCAAAAATCTCATTTAATAACTACATTGCAAAAACTTTAAATGCAATTTAAAATTATTAAATTTTAAACTCAAATCACATGAAAAAAATTTGAAGGTGGATTTTAATTGGGCAGGGTTTTAGTCGGGTCAAGAATTTAATTGGGAGCCATTGTTGGTCAATGGTACCATGGGTACCACTACGAGTAGTCCCTAGATGTACCACTTGTAATCGCTGCCAATGGTACCTGTAGGTACCAATGCTACGACAGGCCATGGGGAGGTATGAAGACCCCCAATGAGACATCATTGTTTTAATCATACAATAGAGAAGCCTCCTGACTGTAAAAAAATAAAATCCCAAGTACAATTTTTTTCCAACAACAAGAATTTATATATTTTTTAATTTTTCAAACTGACACAAATTTGATGGTCATCAAGCTTGTGCAACTAATTTGTTTTTTGCCTTTTTTGACAAATTTTATATCAATTTTCATTTCTTGACCAACTTGGATCCAATGGTGAGGTTTGTTTTTACTTAGGAAGATATTTTTGCAAACTCTCCCAAAAATTCATCATTTAAATGCATATCCAAAGGAAACCCATTTGACCCAATATTTTTCGAACCCCAAATCTGCAAACAACCCATCATAACAACAATCTCAAATACCTTAGATCTGTAATAAAATAACCTGCAAGTATGTTTTATACCTTGTAATGTCCCAACCCTTTCATGCAAAGCCATGGTTTCCACTTTGCACCTCTTTCTCTCAAGCTAGGGTTATAACTCCAAATCAACTATGAAAGCTCTGATGCAACTTATTAAGAAATAATGCTTTAAACCCACATTCATTTAATCCATTCCATACATAACTCATGAGATGAAAACATGCATGCAAGCTTAAAGAATCACCATAATGAAAAGATCAAATAGACGAGCCACAAGATAACACAAAATATAACTTGGAAAATCCTTTATGAGGGGAAAACCTAGCCTCGAAAAACATACATACTCCATTGCATTAATCAACCCTAAAGAAATGCAAAGCACTTATAAAGTCGACATGAATTACCTTGAACCATCAAGCCCTACAATGCATTCTCATGTGTCTAAGTGTGAATCCACACATCCCATGCCATGCTCCACAAATGCAATCCTCTAGAGGATTCAATACAATGCTAGCCCAAACCACCAACCAATTTTAACCATTAAACATGTGCTTACTTTTATGGACAAAAACTCACACAAAAACAACCAGAGGTAAAGTAAAACCATGTGCTCAAAACTAGCCCATGACCCCACATTTAATGTTGGGTACTAAGTTTTCTTCTTTTTGATATCTTCCCTGAAAATTAAATGATTATAATTTAATATTACAATGTTACAATACAACATCATAGTGGCCCTAAGAATATTCCAAATGAATCTCTATATGTTACACATCCATGTGCAACATCACTTAATATATAACTATTATAGTTATAAATATTAATATGCAAGGTGTGGAACACCTATTTTCTTGGCAACATAATATAATTACCTGATTTGGGTGCCCTCTAAGCATCACAAATGACTAGGGGAAGCATTTTGTTAACAAAATTATTAAGGATTTATTGAATAACTTCATGATCACACACAATCCGAGCACTCCTCATCATGCACAAGCAAACAAGGCCAATGAAGCATTAAATAAAATCTTGGGGACAAGTTTAACTAAGATGTGTAAAGCAAATCAAAATGATTGGGACATTAATATACCAACAATAATTTGGTCCTATTAGAAACCATATAAAAGGACCACCTCACATACACCTTTTGAAATAGTATATGGTCAAGAAGCCACCCTACTCATCAATTTAATTGTTAACAACCTTTGAACGACACTTGTACACTCTAAATTATTGAAGATGAATTTGTCAAAGATTGATTGGAGAAGTTAGATTAAATAGAGGAAGATAGACAACTTATAGGAAGTCACATATTAACATAACAAAGGAGATAGAAAGCTTGTCATTGATAGAACCAGAAATAAAATAATTCAAGCTTGGGAACACCATACTCTTATATGACAGTAAATTCAAAAAACAAGGGAAACCTAAATTTAGTGGCTCGGTCCCTACAAAATCAATGACATTTTGAAATCTAGAGCAATCTGGTTGGAGACCTTGGGTGACAATATTCTATGGTGCTACATAGTTAATGGAACAAGGATTTTCATCATGAATACACAAATTTGACTTGAGAATGAGTCAAAGTTTTATCAAGGAGATGATGATGACTTGAAAACAATATATCAACATCGGTCCAAGATATAAGGATGTAATAAAAAAAAGGGTTCTAGAATGTACATTTTACAAGATAGTATAGTCTTTAGGGATAATATCTAAGAGATTTGTCCCTATTATGAGATACAAGTATAGAAAAGAGATCCATTCACCAAAATAGATCATAGATAGATAAGATGTACAAAGGAGATATAAGGAATGTGCCTTTAATATATATTGATAGATGAATATAAATATATCTAATCTTGGGTCTAATCTATGTATGTGATGGTCCTTTCTAATTAAATACTTAAGTAGGATCCAAAAATACTTTGTTTACTACCACAATAGAACTGAGTGTGGGGTATTAAGACTACGATTGCAAAAATCCTTTGGAAATATAACTCCACTCTATCTTCTTCAGATTTATTGCTAACACTGTCATATGATGACTACATCAATTGTAGATAGGTAACTTTTCCTTATTAAGGTGTTTTCCTTCTTTACTTGTTCTTATTCCAATTAAAGTGATTGTATGCCTCCCGATTGTGATTGAGTCTAGTTAAGTCTAGTTAAGTCTAGTTGAATTTTTATGGCTTGATTATGAGTAATGAGTTTGTCTAAGTAGGCGAAGGACTAGATTGGTGGTAACAGACAACAAGTGCTTAGAAAAGGACCAAATTATTGAAGTTATTCACCTTACTATTACTCCAATGAAATTGTATATTCTATTGGTTGAGTGGTTGGTTGGAATAATAGATTGGATATTTGGTTTTACCTTTGATTAAATCCATTTTTACTATTGGGAAAAGAGGATGATACCTATTCTTATAATTTAATAGATTACATTATATGTGTATTAGGATTTGAATGAAGTTTTTTACTATGTATATCCCTTTTTTTTTGGTTATCACAAACCACTTGGAGTATCTCCCTCATTTATGGCATCCTTAAGTAATATAAGGATTCTATGGATCCACGAGCTTAGGGAATGCATGGAAATCAATATTGGTAGTTTATGGGTAAGAAAGATAAGGACTCATAATTAGATATTATGAATATGAATTTAAGCTTGAAGACTTAGGCATATTTTAAATTAAATTATATTAATTTTTGAATGATTTTTTATTAATGTCATATTGTTTTATAAATAATTATTGGATGTTGGATGTCCCATCCTATGTGTAGCTAGAAATGTTGGTAGATGTATGATCTCCTCGTAAATATCTTGAGTCTACACTTAACTTTGTATTATAAATTTTAATTGTAGGATTTGAGAAATACAAATCCATAGAACCCAAAGAAACCTGCATGCAAGAAACCTGTCACAAAGAAAGAGAGAGAACGAAACAAGGGTTTTGGCTTTGACAAAGTGAAAAGATTTATTATCAGAGAAAAATGAATCAAGAATAAAATAATACAAGAGATCAATCCTTATAAAGGAGATCAACACCAAAAGGAAAACCTAACCCTAAGGTGAGTGCATTTAATAATTAAATATTAATTAATAAATGACTAATATATCCATAAAGTGAAATCTTAAGAGGAGAGTAAAGTTAATTAATTACTTTACTCTAACACCCCCCCTTAAGATGAGCTACAATGCAGCTACAAACAATGCAGAAGAAAGCAAAGGAACTACAATGCAATAGAGGGTCCCGACAACAAGGCCTGATCAGGTACCCAAATACAAGAATATCTCTATAAAGCGAAGTAAAGGAGAAAACCTAGTGGGAAAAAAATCCTCTCCAAAAAGAGATAAAGAATCATGCTGAAAAGAAAACATGAAGGAAGGAAGGCCTCACTGAGACCCCCCAAGGACAACTTCCTTCACCCCAAGCATGGAGCACAACTGAAGATAGCGCAGAGATGCCAAAGGTTTAGTGAAGATGTCTGCAACCTGCTCCTCTGTAGGAATGTACTCCAAGATGAGAGAACCAACTTGAATCAACTGCTTGATGAAGTGCATGTGGATTTTAATGTGCTTTGTCTGCTGATGCTCCACTGGGTTGTGAGAAATGTGAATGGCACTCTGATTGTCACACCAAAGAATAGTGGGACAATCTGGAGGAAACCCAAACTCTGTCATCAACTGCCGAAGCCATAAAACCTCATGACTGGCTAACACTGTTGCATGGTACTTAGCCTCTGTAGATGATAATGCAATAGCAGACTGCTTCTTGCAAGACCATGTGATAGGACCAGAACCAAGGCAAAAAACAAAGCCAAAAGTAGACTTCCGATCATTGACATCACCAGCCCAATTGGAGTCAGTGAAGCCAATGATGTGAGGGGATCCTGAAGTGTAGTGAATGCCATAGAGTGGTGCCTCGAATGTACCTTAAAATACATTTGGCTGCTTGCCAATGGCTCTCATGAGGATCATGGGAGAACTGAGAGACAAGGCCGACCGCAAAGGAAAGATCAGGATGAGAATGTGTCAGGTACAACAAACTGCCAACCAACTGCCTGTATAAAGTGGGGTCTACTAAAGGAGTAGAGTAAGTGGAAGACAAAACAACACCTAATTGAAATGGAGTGGGGGTAGACTTGCAATCAAGCATGCCAAATCGCTGAAGCATATCAAGAGCATACTTCTCCTGAAATATGGAAATCCCATCCGAAGACTGAATAACCTGTAGACCCAGAAAGAAGTGCAAGAGACCAAGATCTGTCATCTCAAATTGCTCCATCAAAGCTCTCTGAACACGCTGAATCATGGAGGATGAGCTACCTGTAAGGATGAGATCATCTACATATAGCACTAGAATCAAAAGATCACCCTCCTAACACTGAATATACACTATGTGATCGGAATGATAGCGTGTGAAGTGAGAGGAAAGCAAGAAAGAGTCCATCTTCTCATACCAAGCCCGAGGGGCTTGTTTGAGACCATACAATGAACGTCGAAGTCTGCAAACCAAAGAAGTGTCCTGCACAAATCCCTGAGGCTACTCCATATAGATCTCCTCATGTAGGTCTCCATGCAAGAAGGCACTCTTCACATCCATCTGAAACACTGTCCATCCCTGTGAAGCTGCAAGGGAAAGTACCAGGAGTATAGAATTCATCTTGGCGATAGGAGCAAAGGTCTTAGAGTAGTCAATACCCTCTACCTGAGAAAACCCCTTCGCAACAAGACGCGCCTTATACTTATCAATAGAACCATCTACAGCATACTTGGTATGATACACCCACTTGCATCGAACCAACTTTCTTCCCTTAGGAAAAGGACAAAGATCCCAAGTATGACTCTTCATCAAAGAAGAATACTCCTCATCCATGGCCCTATCCCACTCAAGGTGTCCTGTCACCTCTGAATACTTTTGAGGATCATCTGAAATGGCATGACTCAAAAGACTAGAACCAGATGTCTGAGCACGAGTGCAACGAGTATCTGAAGGATCACCTACCAAAGAACCAGCTGCATCAATAGTGACACAGGCCCACCTCAGCAAAGACGGAGCAACTGGTGGTGGTGGAGATGGTGGATCATCATCTACATCATCCTCAAGAGATAAGTAATCCTCAAGAGATGAAGAGGAAGGAGTAGGCAATGAGGGAGAAGCTGGTGATGGAGAATCCATCTGAGGATAGTGCTCATCAAACTGGACATCCCGCCGAAACAAGACCTCTCTAGAATCAAAATCAAACAACCTATATGCCTTAACATCCTCACAGTAGCCAACAAATATGAGTGGTTGGCTCTTCCTCTCCATGGTTTTCCACTGAGCATCAGGAATAAATGCCTAAGCCTCACTACCAAAAACTCAGAATGTAGAAACATCAGGCTTGACATGGGTCCAAGCCTCCTCAGGAGTCATATGTCGCAATGCCTTATGAGGCATCTGATTCTAAATATAATTGGCACAATTGACTACCTCAGCCCAAAATGAAGAACTCATGGCTCGAGACTGTATCATACAATTTGTCATCTCCTGTAAGGTTCTGTTCTTTCTCTCAGCAACACCATTCTGCTGAGGGGTGTAAGGAACTGTAAACTGATGCTTTAAACCATGCTCAGTGCAAAAATCTCTGAAATCCTAATTAACATACTCCCCCCCATTATCTGTGTGTATCCTCCTGATAGAAAGTCCAGATTGCTTCTCCACAAATGTCTTAAAAATCCTGAATGAGTCAAAGACATCAGACTTGTACTTAAGAAAGTACACCCATGTACGTCTGGAGAAGTCATCAATAAAAGTGAGCACATAACGGGCCCCTGAAAAGGAAGGAGTCAGAAAGGACATAAGATCACTATGTACCAACTCTAGGGCTGCCCTAGCACGAGAGGCTTGACTCTTAGGAAAAGGATCTTGATGATGTTTGCCAAGGACACAACCACGACATACACCATCAATACAAGAAATCTGTGGAAGCCCAATCACAAGTGCCTATGTACTCATCTACTGTAGATATCTGTAATTGACATGGCCAAAATGCTCATGCCAAAGCCTGCTCACTAAATCTACATGTGCTATAAGAGAGGAACCAACAGTGTCTGAACTCTCAAAGCCATCAAAGCTATATAAGTGAGATGCAGAATCCACACTCCCAGTAGCCACAACCAAGTCAGGATCATAAAGATCGCGAATAACCACATCATGAGGTGAGAACTCAACTGTCTTACCAGAGCTAGAGTGGCAAATTTGATAAACGGATAGAAGGTTTGTCAAAATGTCAGGAACCAAAAGCAAATCCTGTAGACAACCACCATCCAATGAAACAATACCAGAACCCTGAACGGAAAGTTGTGCTGAGTCACCAACTACAATATGTCTAGTTCCTGTAGGGGCAAGAGCGGTGACCAAATCCTATGTGTGTGTCATATGGTGAGAGGCACTAGAATCTAGAATCCAAGTGGATGCTGAGGACAATGCTCGTGCAGAAAGAGCATGACCTTTCCCTGTGGACTGTGAAGGAGGCTGAGGTGCACTGATATTATGCTGCTGCATGGCTTCCTCCAAAGCCTCTAAATGTTTCCAACACCTGGAAATGGGATGTCCTTCCTTGCCACAAAAACTACAAGGATCACCAGATTTCTTCTTAGTCTTGGAGGAAGACTCACCAAACTTTGAAGATTTGCCCTGTTTAGAATTGGACTGTGGTTTTGAATCAAACTTAGGTGGTGGCTTGGAGGGATTCTCAATAGTCTCTGAATCTTTCTTAGGCTTCGGTTTCTGCTTCTGTTTTCCTTTGGAGGACTGGGCTACCAATGCTTGGTTCTGTGAACCTGAAAGTGAATCCAACTGCTTAAGCTTAGCTTGCTCACGAGTCAGATGATCACAAAAGACCTCAAAAGAAGGCATGACATGTTGAGCACCCAAGGCATCCATGGTGGAATAGAAGGTCGAAGAGAAGATCTGAAATGGACCCCGAAGCTTGGAGAGGATCAAGAAAATGCACTCTGTATCAGTCTTAGTCTTACCACAACCCTGCAAGATAGATCTTTGCTATTTGAACTTCATCAGAAAGTCCTCAATAGAGGGAAATGAATTAGGTACCAAAGAAGTTAACTCTGCCTCAAGCTGCAAAGCTCTGAACTCATTGACAGTACCAAAAAGTCCATCAAACTTGGTCCAAATGGCTCAAGGAGTGAGACAACCCTCAAGATGAAATAGGAGATTGTTGGAAATGTGTAAAGCCATCAATCCCATAGCCTGATCCATATTATTCCTGTGCTGCATAACCTCAAAGGCACGTGTCAACTGAGGCTGAACCTCATCCAAACAGGACCATAACCCTCGAGACTGGAGAAGAGTCATCATGCGACCCTTCCAAGTGTGGTAATTATGCGGTGTGAGAGGTTCAATAGGTCTGTCAGCCATCTTGTGAACTATGCCTCAACTACTCTGAATTTTTTTAATTATTATTAAGTGGTCTTTCAAAACTAGATAGAAGATGTAGAAGGGGTTTGTTTGTTTTGTTGTGGTGTTTGTAGATTCTGGTTTTCTGATGTAAATAATAGAAAGCAAGAAAAACACCCCCCCACAATGCAAAAAACAAATCCCCAGTACAAACTGAAAGCCTGAAAATGATAGAAAGTAGTAACTGGTTGAGACAAAATTTTGAGAACTTGAAGAATTTACTGATGAAATAGACTATAGATCTGGAAAGAGCACAAAACCACCTTTCTGACACCTATTCTCTTTCGAAAAATGGAGCAAAAATGAGCAAGTTATGCCTCGGAGTGCAAAAAGGCTCATCAAACTTTGACTGCAAAAAAATGCAATCAAACTGGAAAAATCTGAAAAAATTCTTGCACCATTAGAATGGGCTCAGAGCCAGCTTTCCAACACCTATTCATTTTCGAAAAACGGAGGTCAGACGTCCAATTTATACCCGATTTTGTAAAACAGCTCCAAAAGGTCCAATTGGGTGCCGTTGGTGCTGGCGGAGGGCGGGAGGCACGCGGGCAACGCAGGGAGTGGCGCTCTTGCCGATGGCGTGGCGGTGGCTGCCTGGCTATGGCCAGTTGTTACCGCCAACGGGGTGGCCAGGCAGAGGCCGCCAGGCTGCACACCGGTGGCGTGGCGCTGGAAATGGGCGATGCCCGATTTTTTAAAAACTGTGTTGCCTTTTTAATTCTTTTTTGATTTTTTTTGTTTCTCACCTTGAACTGCGTGCCCTAGGGCCGTACGGCCTTGGGGCAAAATTTTTTTGCCTTCTGGAGCAACTGTGTCCGAATCGGACGTATTTTATATGAAAATAGGGGTTTTTGGCCACTGCGAGCTCAACAGTGAGGTCCGTTTGGGCTCAAAGTGCACCCAAAAAAAATACCCCCTATTCCAAAATAAAAAATAGAAGACAAACACAGATCTGATGCAATCAAAACCTAGATCTCAAAATCTTTCAAATAGTTTGAACAAGCTACAACAGATCTGGCTCTAATACCATGTAGGATTTGAGAAATACAAATCCAGAGAACCCAAAGAAACCTGCATGCAAGAAACTTGTCACAAAGAAAGAGAGAGAACGAAACAAGGGTTTTGGCTCTGACAAAGTGAAAAGATTTATTATCAAAGAAAAATGAATCAAGAATAAAATAATACAAGAGATCAATCCTTATAAAGGAGATCAACACCAAAAGGAAAACCTAACCCTAAGGTGAGTGCATTTAATAATTAAATATTAATTATTAAATGACTAATATATGCATAAAGTGAGATCTTAAGAGGAGAGTAAAGTTAATTAATTACTTTACTCTAACATTAATGATAATTATGCATTATTAAAGCTTAATAATATCAATAATTCTATTTCATTTTAATTTCATGTCATTTTTTCATGTGTGTTAAATGGGTAAAGCTACCTAGGTAGGAAATTGACTTAGAGTCATTGAATGGTGTCCTATTTTTAAACTCAACTAAAAACTCCATTTTTAAGGTTGTTGTTTAGAGACTCCTAGAATTCCTTCAAAAAAAATTTAAGGAGAAAATCCCATTTGAAACTTTTTTTAATAACTAGATATATTGTTAAAAAAGTTATTTTTGAAACTTACTGGATCCTCTTAACCATTATTTACTATAGAAAATTGACCTAAGACTCTAATTAATCTTTATTCACATCCATATTCTTACTTCGCATGATATGTCTTCAGGACTTATAATTGATATCTTAAGTTCATATAAGATGTTTATTAGTCTCTTAGTCATGATGAAGCTTTAATTTGGTGGATAGAGTGGTTGTTGATCTTTATTTGATCCTATACTCCATGTAAGTAAAACCATTTTTAGTCCTAGAGTGCACCATCCCTTTAATGCTAAACTAATCTAATGATATGTGCAACTCCTAAATAATATTTGAAGTTCAAATACAAACTCCCTTGAGCTATTAGTCACAATAAGCTGAGTCTTTTGTGGTGGGTCCATCCTCCCTCTATAGGTTGTTAATTGTTGAGCTTGATGGGAAATAATACTAGACTAGTGATGTGCCAATCTCCCATAACTCTTAGGACTTGTTAGTGATTCTAAGATCTTATGATAAGCCATTAATTGATTCACAATGAAGTAACCTTGGGGTGGTCATTGAGATTAGTATAATGATGATGTTAATGGGGGCATTATCATATTATCAAATCCTACACTAGTTTATATAATATATTTCATGCACTCATGAACACATTTGTACCATTATCAAATTGTTATTGTTTCATTAAAAATTTGAGAGCTATAACTCTAATGGTGGACCCTTACCTTATTTTAACATCTCATGTCTTGAGTGGCCTCTATGAATGATCTCATTATAGTGGAGTGAATTTTAGTGTTACCTTTGAACTCTATACATGATCATAACATTCAAGCATAATTAAGGACCATATGATCAAGTGCCTAGTTAGACAATCCAATGGTTTCCATGTATTTAATAAGTGAGATCTATTTGTTTTAGCTCAAGACTACACTAATTATTCACCTTGTGGATATAGATGACCATCCAACCTCTTTTGAACTTCTTTCCTTACACATTAAACTAAAGCTCCTCCATTGAGTGATCATAAGTGCTTCATCCTAGTTGCCCACACTTATGAAATCTTGATGGATAGCTTGAATGCCAAACTAATAGGAAACCCAACCATAATTATTGAGCTCAATACAACTCATGCATATGAACGGAAAATAGGGCATCCCAAAAAGTCATTTGTGATCAGTATGCACATCCAATATCCAATGATTTTTCAAAATAGACTCCAACAAGGTGATACGAGCACATACTACTATGCCATTAAAGTGAAATCAAACATAATTTATTTCACATGATAAAAAACCTTAGAGGAAAGCGATTGCAATTTAAAGATCTAAGGAAATTTATGCAACAGTACAACATACATATTTAATACTTGAAAATCATAAAATAAGAAGAATGAAACAAAAGAGAAAAAAATAAATATACGTGGGAAAAACCCTTTCAGGTAAAAAACCTCACACTCCAAAACATTGAGACAATATATTATTCAACAACAAGATACAATAAATTTTCAAACTTTTAACCTTTACATGGAGATTTACATCTTGTTCCATCTTGGAGAAAATCAAAATGGTAACCCCTGTGAAAATGAACTCCTCTCCTCTCATAAATCAGCTAAAGCATTAACATATATATAGAACTCAACACAAAGAGGTAGGTTCTCATGGTTTTTAAAACCATCTTCATGCCTAAGAGGTAAGTTGTGTCATAAACAACATCTTTCTAATCCGATGGCAAGTTGCTCATAGCAATTTTCAAGGCAACAACACCTATCTCATCCATAATGGTCATCTTACCAAAGAACATGTAAGTACAACTTGTCAAAAGCGAACTCCACCATAAATGCCAATTGCTAAAATACAACTCCAATATATAACAAAAATCTAAAACCAAGACTCTTTAGTCAACATAGGAAATTGACAAATCAATTTCCACTCCAAAATGAAAATATATGACAATATCTTCCCAAAACATAACATCTTCCAAGTGGGTGTCGTTATTTAATTAATTGTTGCATAATTTATTTATCATAAGTTATTACTTCCTAAGTTGTCATTCACTTTGTGGGACCTCTTATTGAGGTGGCATCCTACATTAGATACCTTAAACCCAATAGCATAGAGATGCTCAAACACAATTATGGGCATCCCAAAATTACTTGTCAAAGGAAATAGTATGCTAGAAAAACCATTTCCTATATAATTTATTTATTGGATTGGTTTTGGTTGTCATAAAATAAATAGGTGTGTTTTTTTGGAGTCTTGGATGCAATATCACAAAATATTGTTACTTGGTAAATAATGAAGTCTCCTTTGAAAATTTAGTAAGAGTGGAATCTTACATGATTTTGAAAGAGAAATCCCACATGGTAAGCTTGAAATTAAGTTCATTATAAAATTGGGGAAAAAGGACCATAGGAAATATATTAAATTTTAGGGTTAAAATGGCCATAAGGGATTAGAACCAAAATTTTAACATGTATACAACTATCCTATGACATTAATGTTTGGACACAAACACTTGAGGCACTAGTGTCCTCATGGAATTACATGTTCAATCATTAGTGATATTTTTAGGATGGGATCTTAAGTCTTTTTCTCTAGTTTTCACATATCTATGATTGGTCGAAACACTATTAAATTTCTTAACAATGCCTAAATTTGACTAGTAAAGTGAACTTAAAATGAGTGTAGAAATATAAAGTTAATATTATGAATTATGTAATTTTTTACTTTATAGAGTCATCAAAGTCACCTTTCAATAATTGTTCACCTAAAGTAAAATTTTACTTATGTATTGCAACATAATTTGATGAAATCATCATTAGAGGTCCCACATGCACACTCACTCACATAAATTTTGATGCTTGTAGTTGACTAGCATTCACAATCTCATTCTAATAGCTCTTTATGAGGTCCTCTCATTCATTTGAGGGTTAGATCCAACCCACATTCTCCACACTAATGGTCTTCTCGTGTGTCTAGTTCCTAATATAGCTTTGTGTCTACCCTCGTCTTGAGAAATTGGAAATTTTGTTTTTCTTGTACATCATCCTCATGTAATAACTTTTTTCTATGTTGGTGTCACTTCTCTCATTGTACCTCCAATGCCCTTGTTATGGTTTATTTATTTAGGACTCTAACTCTCTCAACCATTTTGGTTGTGACTTCGGGTGCACCACCTAGTCTTGGAGTTTTGTGAGCATTTATCCCCACACTTGTACCCATAACATGCCTTTAAATTGTCTTGACTCTTAGAACTCAGACCACATTTTGGATTTCCTATGGGTCTTCATGCCTCCTTAACATAAAGTTTCACTACAATACAAACACCCAATCCATTGGATCCTTTTGTTCTTCCTTTTTAAATACTACAGATGCCTCCATGTTTCCTTCTCTTTGAGTGCTAAGTTCTCCTCATATCTTGTTATATTTTAAAGTGGTTCTATTTTGGCCTTCAACTATACTTTTTCCTTCCTCAATATACACCACCAACTTTAGACTTTATTCTCTATCCATATCCCATTGATGGAGAATAAGCTACTCGTACACCTTCTACTTAATGACTTGTGTCTAGAAGTTGCACATGTAGATTGTTTCTTCCCATCATACTTCAAAAATTAAACCAAGTCTACATCTTATTGACATTGCAACACCCTTCCATCTTTTAGTACCTCCACTACATGTCTCTATATTTTCTTCTCCTTCCACAACTCATTACTTTCAAGTTCCCACTTTACATGCAAATTTACGTCACCCATTAGTACAAGTCCATTGTTATATTCATATTTAAGTGACTCTATACTATGAAACCATTACTACAAGGCCTCCTCTTATAATCCTACATGGCTCATCCTTCTCGAGTTATTTGCTCCCAAAGCTTTAACCTAATTTGTGGTACCAATTGATGAAGTTACTAAATAGGCTCCCAATCAACATATGCTAATGACACAACCTAGACACACACACACACACACGATCTTGAATTTACTCAAGATGCCCCTAAATCATAAAATTTAACGTATCATCATGAATATACATTAATCATGGTATCCCTTCATCATAATCCAAAAAATGGGAGAAAGAAAAGTGCTTAATTATAACCTATCATCATGCATATCAATATCACCAACTGTAGGAAATGAGAGGATGCATAAAGCACATGAAAAGGTGAGGTGAGGATATACAAGATAGTACGATGAGCAATCGAAAACTTGGTAAAAGAGGAAAGATTAGTCATATGTTGAAATAATATTTTCATAAAATAGACCTCAACATTCATAGAAGAGAAGGAAATAAAATTATCTAGGATAAAAGAATCACATGACACCAAAAGAAGAAACATTAAAATCAATGAAGTGTGCATGTATCTTATCAAGAGGTAATGTTCTATGAGAATCCATAAGGAACGATCACATAACATATACCAAATTTGAAAAGAGCATGTGAGTGAGTTTGAAAGAATATCAAAATCAAATAAATGATATAGCAAGGAAATGCCAAAAAGGGTCTATGGAGACCCTAATTAGATAATACAATAGATATAGTATACAAATAGAAAATTCATATATGATTTACCTTAATAAAGAAGACATAAACAGTGGGGGGGACCCTAAAAGTTAGTAGTCATTTAGGTTCACAAAAATGTAATGAAATAAAATAATTCTTTGCATAAAACCACTAGGATAACTAATTGATTATCATCATAATTTGATATCTTGTGAACAAGAGATAGGAATGACAATCATGATGAAATGAATAATTTAAATTCTAAAGGATAAATGTAATTACTTGGCTCTGCACTCGGTGTAGAATATGACTTTGCTAGATTCTCAAATCAAGTTGTTAATCTTGTAAAATTAAGGATTATTAAAAAAAGCATCAACATCTATATTTTTGTTTTTATCAAGGCCATTTTCATGACTATAGAATCAATCCCATTACTGCTAATCTAAGACAAACTTGTAGATTCAATCTCTACTCATATTTATAAATGAATGTTTACCTTAAAGTTCTTAGCTTGATCTTTGCGTACAAACTTTTTTGTGTGTGTGCTTTAGAGTTTGCACAAGGAAAACTGACTTAAATATGTCAAATCCAAGTAAGGATGCTAAGTCAACCATTTTTAAATAGGATTGAAGAAAATAAGTTGCCATGCACAATATCTTAGGATGTTGATTTGATATAATGAGATGGTTTTTAGGTGCTAGAAGTTGTCTAGTTCATGTATTTTTTATATGTTTAAATGAATTAAGGATTCTCTTTAAATTAAAAAAATTAACTTTCAATTCAATTACTTGATACCTCATGTTAGCACACAACAATTATTTGGAGGGTTGTTGGTATTGACATAATGTGAAGGTTAAGTTGTGGTGTTGTTCATTTCGTCAAGATTCAAACCTCGTTAGCCTAGGATGTTATTGTTCAAAGTTTACCTTGAAGATGAGGTCCCCATTTGTGACCTCATTGATTTATAGTGCGAGATCAAAAATATCCCGCTCGGCTTTGGATTTATCATTATGGGGAAGATTATGTCTAGGGTTAAGGTTAGAGTTAAGATTATAGTTAGGGTTTACATCGTTGGTATGGTTAGGTTAATGGTTAGGGTTAAGGTTCTAGTTAGGCTTAATTTTTAGGTATATGGTTAGGATTATCTCTATGATTAGAGTTATATCATAAGGTTAGGGTTATGATTGCGGTTAGGGTTAGGGTTAAGGATTAGGTTTAGGATTATAGTTTGGTTTTACATCATTTTTAGGGTTAGGTTAATGGTTAGGGCTTGGATTTACATCAGGTTTAGTGTTACAATTAATGTTAAAATTGTTGTTAGGCTTAGGATTTAGGGTTATGGTTAAGATTATATGTAGGGTTAGGACCTTTATATCATAGGGCTAGGGTGGTTATGGTTATGGGTTAGGGTTAGGATTATGTGTAGGGTTATGGTTTATATCATAGGGCTATTATTAGGGTTAGGATTATAGTTAGGGTTTACATCATTGTTAGGGTTAGGTTAATGATTAGGGTTTGGATTTACTTCATGATTAGGATTAGGGATAGGGTTAAGATTGTGGTTAGGCTTTGGATTTATCATTATGGTGAGGATTATGTCTAGGGTTAGGGTTAGAGTTAGGATTATAGTTAGGGTTTACATCATTGTTATGGTTAGGTTAATGGTTAGGGTTAAAGTTCTAGTTAGGCTTAATTTTTAGGTATATGGTTAGGATTATCTCTATGATTAGAGTTTATATCACAAGGTTAGGGTTATGATTGCAGTTAGGGTTAGGGTTGAGGATTAGGTTTAGGATTATAGTTAGGGTTTACATCATTTTTAGGGTTAGGATAATGGTTAGGGTTTAGATATACATCAAGTTTAGTGTTACAATTAATGTTAAAATTGTGGTTAGGCTTAGGATTTAGGGTTATGGTTAAGATTATATGTATGGTTAGGACCTTTATATCATAGGGCTAGGGTGGTTATGGTCATGGGTTAGGGTTAGGATTATAGGTAGGGTTTACATCATTGTTAGGGTGAGTTTAATGGTTAGGGTTTGGATTTACATCATAATTAGGGTTAGGGTTAAGATTGTGGTTAGGATTAGGATTTACATTTATGGTTAGTTTTATGTTTAGGGTTACAGTTTATACATCACCATGTTACGGTGAGGGTTAGCACAATGGTTAGGGTTATTGTTAAGTTTAAGATTGTGGTTAGGCTTAAGAATTATAATTATGGTTAGGGTTATGTGTAGGGTTAGGATTTATATCATAGGAATAGGGTTAGGGTTAGGATTATAGATAGATTTTACATCATTGTTAGGGTTAGGTTAATGGTTAGAGTCAGGGTTAGGGTTAGGGTTAAGACTGTGTTTAGGCTTAGGATTTATGGTTATGGTTAGGATTATGTGTAGGGTTAGGATGTATATCATAGGGTTATACTCATGGTTAAGGGTCAGGGTTAGGGTTATAGTTATGGTTTGTATGACTTTTAGGGTTAGGTTAATGGTTAGGGTTATGGTTGTACTAAGGGTTTATATCATTGCTAGAGCTAGGTTAATGGTTAGGCTTAGGATTTAGTATTATTGTTATGATTATTTCTAGGTTTAGGGTTTATATCATGGGATTAAGATTAGGGTTATGATTAGGATTTATGATTATGGTTAGTTTTACATTTAGGGTTAGGGTTTATATCACAACGTTAGGGTTAGGATTAGCATCAAGGTTAGGGTTATAGTTAAGTTTATGATTGTGGTTCAAAGGATTAATATTTAAAATTATGGCTAGGGTTATGTCTATGGTTAGGGTTTATATCATAGGGTTAAGGGTTAGGGTTAGGATTATAGATAGATATTCCATCATTCTTAGGTTTACGTTAATGGTTAGGGTTAGGGTCAGGGTCAAGATTATGTTTAGGCTATGTAGGGGAAAAAAGCGAGACTAGGTTAACATGCCCTAATCCTACCTTTTGACACACATTACGGAATACAAAAGAGCCTAGAGGTATCACACAATTGGCCACTTCTTCTTGTGAAAGAGAGAGCCATGGGCTACCTATTAGGATTTCTATTCCTTCATTGAAATTGGAAGATCAAATGATGCAAGTTCAAGCCCTAACCCCAAAGTGCAAGTATGAACTAATAACAAGATTACAGAATTGAACTTAAATGATGGAAAGATGTAAACACAAGGACAAGAAAAGAATGTAAATGCATACCCGGTGTTAAAATATGAATGAAAATGTTCGGGACGGGGGCGTGGGTGCCACTGTCCTGATTCTACCCCTGAAACTGCTCCAGAAACTGTTGTTTTGCACTCTGGAAAAGCTGTCAAAAAGGCTGAAAATGCTGTCTGACAGAGGGACCAGGATGCCCAGCGCCCCTGTCCTGGCAAGACCAGGGCGCCCCACGCCCCTGTCCTGGTCTTTTTCTCTGAGATTTGGTATGAAGTTCTATCTCAGTCTGCTTCCATCGGATCTATAATTTACGGTGTCCTTCGAATCCCAAAATCTGCACTTATATCTGAAAAGGGTGTGTGGGCGGCTATATAGGGTTTTGCCTTAGTCAAACCACCGCTTTGGTGATTTCCACCTCCATGAATAGCCAAGTTGTATTGTAAAAGTAGTGTGTGTGCAGATCTTGTGTGTGTGCAAGATCCTAAAATGCAAGTAAGCAAACTAGAGCAACCTAGAAAGTAAACCCTAATTGCTTGTAAATGGTAATGTAAATGCTCCAAATCAAGATGCAAAGTGATCTAAAGCATGAATACAAATGATATAATGAGGCTTATGCAAAGACATGAAAACAACATGAAATCATACCCAACCCCAAGGGAGGGGTACAAGCCAATCTTCAGTCGGTGATCCCCTATTGCTCTTCAATGTCTTCAAAGCCCTAAATGGATGAATGAAATTGATGGATGCTTGATGGATGGATGTTGAATGTTGTTGAAGTCTTCAAAGATCTACTCTTTCGCTACATAGAAGGTCCTTGAAAGCCAAAATTCTGGATCCTTTCAAATGAAGAAAGAGAGCTCTTATATATGAAACCCTAGGTTTTAATTTCAACTTTTGGCCGACCTAGAGATTGAATCTCCTGCCAATTTCTTGGGGTTAAGCTTTATTTTATGATTGGATTGCGCTCCTAAAATTTCGGGAAAAATGTCTGGGACCGTGTGCACTCCGGGCGCCATGGTCCTCTCTGGGCGCCATGGTCCCGACAACTTTTCACCAAATTTTTAGGGCCGTCGGATATGATGATTTTAGAGAGAATCCTGAAGTTACAACTGATTTCAAGATGTTTTGACGCCCAAAATCAAGCCCCCAAGTTCAAAATAGGACCTAATTAGGGTTTTTGATTAAATGATGTATAGAAGGAATAAAATGAAAAGGGCACACTTTAATGAAAGGGCCCAACTTTATGATGTGGAATATGATGAAATAGAACCTTAGACCTAATTAATTTAATTAATTAAGTGCTAAAGGGGAAATGCAATGCAAAATACAAAATGCGCCAAGGCAGGTGCTAAACTACGTGTGAAATTGTACCACCCTAGCAAGTGCGTACAATTTACGACGCTACATTTAGCCCCCACTTTAGTGGTCATATGAACACTACGTGCATATGCAAGCTAAAGTACAGAAAAGTAAACATTATTTGAAAAAGGATATATCCATAAGTTGTCGGATGAAGCCCCCAGCGGTATCTGCAGTACTCAGTTAAGAACCACAACCTACAAAACCACATGTTGGATCACAAAATCACCTAATGCTTACTAAGGAAGGTGATGAAAATTCAAGGGTAGCTATATGCCCCCCCCTGTTTCGGCTTGCTAATTTTAGTGAGTTGAAACAGGGTATCATGTTTACCACTTCGAATTGTTAAAGAATATTGATGACAAATGCTCACAAGAAGATTTGATATGAGATCAAAAACTAATGGAGAATCATTTGGTAAGAAAGAGGACTAAATCTCAATTCCAACACAACAAAGAGTGTGAGGATTTGAGAGTTCTCTAACACAAGATGAAGGATGTAAATGGAAACAAAATGCAAAGATAAGAAAAGAAAGGAAAAAAGCATGAGTACACACATTAGTGATCCATGAGAAGAATAGTGAGAGAGAAAACACGGACTTCTCACCCCTAGATCTTGTCTAGGTGATCCATGGGGAAAGGACATGGAAAACTAGCCCCTAGAGTCTGTCTAGGTGATCCATGTAAGGGAGGAGAGTGAGAAAGTCTAGCCTTATGCTGCTAGTTCCACTCAACCTCATGCATGTGTGTGTAAGTGAGGTTAGAAGCATCTCATAGGAGTCTATGCCCGAGTATGCTACAACCTGTATATGTATAGTACAAAAGCGTGACATCTCGCTTTAAGAGTTTGTGCTCTGGTTCCGAGAATAATCACCTTGCATAAAAGAAAAATGGAGACATCTCGCTCTAAGAGTCTGTGCTCTGGTTCTGAGAATAATCCATTGCTCAAAGAGTGTAATGTTTATGTCATAAGCAAAGTAGAACAAGGATACCTACCTTCATCACAAAAGAAGATACCCCAAAAATGCAACAATGTCATAGATCCAAGCAAGAGAGTTTTGCACTCTTTAAGCAAGGATAAGATAGTTGAAAAGGGATATCTTGTAGTATGTGTAAAGGAGATCCTTAGAGGAGAAGAGATCTTTGTACAAAAGACACCTATCCCCAAGAGGAATTATCTTAGACAAATATAAGATCTTCTAGAATAAGACAAAGAAGAGAATAAGAATGCAATACTTCCTTCTTTTGCGAGGTGAAAGTCATTCTTAATGAAGGATGACACTCTTTTTAACCCAATCGGGAGAGTGAATTCATTATGGATGTATTTTACCAAGTGCAAAAGAGGTTGTAGTCAAAGACTTACACCTCTTGTAAGAGAGAATCCTTGAACAAACAACAACAAATGCATACAAGGAATAACATCAAGTAATAAAGTTCACACCATCCACGAAATAGGAAAAAGTGGACCCTTAGATAAAAATAAGGAAAGATCATTGCTTCCCAAGGATAAGGACAATGAGAAGGACTTACACAATCTTCTAGGGAGCGATTTAGACATAAGAAAAATGTACTACATACTCATATGAGTTCATGCAAGCAAGACATTAGTGTATGTAAAATGCTCCTCACAAGAAGTGGGTAGGATAAGAAAGAGAATACACACCTTCTCCCATATCTAGGAAAAGAGAATTCTAAAGCAAAGATGATCAATATTTCCACACTATTACCCCAAAGGGAGATTTTAACCATAAAAAGAAGAGATGTATGAAATCACTCTTGTCCCCATAGGAACAAGAGATAACATAGAAAATTAGGCTCATATGTTGCTTCAAAAATATGATTGCACTTGAAATTGTACCATCATGAATGACAATGAGCCCCCAGTAAATGAGCTACCAATGTCACATAATGATGAGCAACATAATAGCCATTAATGTTATTTAAAGACATGATAGATTGAATGAGGTATTTGAATATGACATGCTAAATGCTCAACTATAAGTGAGATAAAAAACATGTATAAAATGATAAAAATTGAAGAAGAAAAGTCACAAGAAATCTTAGAAGAGGGATGAGTGTAATTTATTAGAGCCTTATCCCTGGAGAAAAGAACTTTATGATGAATAGGAGATAAAGATTCATAAGTGGATTTAGAAATTTGAGGGGAGTCATAAAGAGATTTTTTCATCGCCAAGATTTCCTTATGAGGGGAATGAGAGTTGATAGAAGTAGAAGATGATTTAGTTGAAGTGAGATCATTATCACTACTAAATATAGCATTCACATTGAGAGATGGTCTTTTAGATGCTTTGGTGAGCTTAGAAAGATTATATCCAAGTCCAAATGAATATTCATGCATGTTATGTTCTAAAGGAACTTTAATTCCTTGTTCATTTGTGCCACAACCATTTCCACTATAGCCACTTTTAGCCAAAATGTGAAAACCACGACCATAACGATTAGCCATTTTAGAAAGAGAAGGTGGTTTTTCATAAGACAAAGAATCAAATTCTTCAGAATTAGAGGTGTGAGGAGAAGAAGTTTGAGAAGCGGCCACAAGATTATTGCTCATAGGTTCAGGTAAGACTGATTGATCTCTAGTTTCTTCCTTCTTTTTAACTTTAAGCTCTCTAGGAGGAACCCTATACTCACCTACAAAGGTGGGATTGAAATCAAGAGATCCCCAATCATCTTCTACGAGAACCTTCTCAGGATCAAAAGCCTTTTCATGTGTAGATTCAAGTCGAGAAGGATCTTCTTCAGAAGCTTTAGACTCATCCAAAGAATTTTGATCATCAGAGAGTGAGGATTCCTCCCTAGGTATCTTGTTTAAAGAGTCATCACTAGAAGAGGAAGGCTTAGATGTTTGCAAACAAGCTTGGGGATTAGTATCACCTATCAAGGTATATGTCTTATTGTTATAAATGAATTTAACTTGTCTATGCAATGTAGAGGGGACAACTTGCATACTGTGAATCCAAGGTCTCCCTAATAACAAGTTGTATGTTAGATTTCCCGACATAACATGGATAGGAGTAGGCAAAGTAACAGGTCCCACTGTGATGGGTAAGGTGATAATACCTAATGAAGACTTAGCCACATTATCAAAGCCTCGAATGGGATGAGAGTCAGGCTCAATAAGGGATGTATCCACATTCATCTTATGCAATAGATTAATGCTACACACATTAAGGCCAGAACCATTATGTACGAGTGTTCGTCTTATAGCAGTGTAATTTATGATAACCACAATCATCAAGGGATCATATTGATGTTGAATTTCACTAGTAGGCAATTCATCTTGAGTAAACACAATTTGAGCTTTAGGATTCATCACAGAGTTAACCAAAGATACTATATTACTAGATGTATTAGGTGGAGGAACATTCAAATCTTTCAAGGAATCTTGTAACATTCCATGATGAGCGGAAGAAGTTTGGATCAAATCCCAAAGGGATATCTTAGCCAGAGTAGTTTTAAGTTGTTCTATGATATCATATTCCTTATCGAGAACTTGTGAAATACGAGGAGCTTGAGGAAGAATAGGTTGGGAAGGAGGAAGTGAAGTTGGGATAACTGGAGGAGGATTAGGTTGCCTATTATTTCTTGTGTTATAGGTATGAGCAACCGCATGATAACTCTCTCTAGTCAGTTGCTTAGCATACTCATAAGGGCTCTTAGAAGAATAACCTCCTTGCACAGTAATAATAGGTTTCTTAGGAGTGCAAAAAGAATCATTAGCATAACCACCTTGAACCACTAAGATAGGCTTATTTAAAGGTTGAGAATTTTGAGAAGGACAAGCACCTTGGATAGTGAAGAGAGGTTTGTTAGGTGTTTCATTCACATGTATCAAATTGATTGAGGATGGTTTAGAGGAATGAACAAAAGTGTTGGAAGAATTATTGATAGTCTTCTCTTGCACTAAAATCTTATCACGGATCAAATCAATTTTAGGAGAGAGACAAGGGATAGGCATTGATGTTCTAGTAGGAAGAGTAATACTAGGAAAGGTCATATCATCCTCTATCATCAAAGGATCTACATGGGGAATAAACTCTCTAGGAGAAGGATCAACATTACTCTCTAAAGTCTCACTTTTGAGAGGGAGATCTTTGAAAGAGATGTTAACCATCTTGCTTTGAACTAGGGTCTCCTTATGAGTAGAACCAAGTTGAGGAGAGGGAGATGCTTTATTTTTAGAGGGAGAATAATTGAGATTCAAGGAAGGTGAGAAACTATTAAGGGAGTTTTCAATCTTGATTGTCAATTTCGAGAGAGAAGATAACATTGTTTATTAATTCCTCATCCTTAAGAGAGAGAGCATCAATAGATGTGTTAAACTCATCCTCTTTCCTCAAAATATGTTCAATATGATCTTTAGGGGAGAGAGAATTAAGGAAATTGCTTATTATTTCATCTTCTTTCTCTAAGGGATGCTTATGGGTAAGACAAACTTTAGGAGAAGGGTAAGCATTTATCATTAATTCATCATCTCTAGTGGGAATTTTGTTGGAAAAGGAAATGCCATCTATAGGAAATGCAGGGATAATGTCATCTTCTTGCACAAAAGGATCCTCATGAAGGGAGTGTTTTTTAGGAGGAACATGAACAGACTTCTCCAAAGATTCATGCTTAGGAAGGAGATCTTTGAAAGAAGTGTTCATAACCTCTTGTTGCACTAACATGCCCCCATTGGAAGGACCAACTTTAGGAGAAAATAATTCAATGTCCATCAATACCTTTTCACTTAGAGAGGCATCATGTAGGGAAGGTGAAGTAACATTAAGAAAGGTGTTTATGATATCATTCTCTTCCTCTAGGATAGCTAAATAGGAAGGGCACATTTTAGGAGAATTGTCAAGATCACTCTTAAAGTCGTCATCCTTAGAACATGGGAGAGTCTCAAAGGGATTGGTAGCAACTCTTTTAGGCACTAAAATGTTGTTATAGATGGGGGGAGGTTCTTTAGGAGGAGGAAAAATTGAAACAAGGGAAGCTAACCCACTATCACATCTATGAAATGAATGCATCATGACAACAATTTTCCTCTTTCAAATGATAACACATGCAAAATAGAAGGAAATGTTTAATTTTAACCAATGCAAGCACTTAGAATGAAGATTTAGAAAAGGAAATTTATGATTCAAATGAGTTCCTAAATCAGATTTGAAATTATTGATCCCAATTAAGCTATCCACAAGTTCAACTTTGAATTGAAAAATTAGGGTTTTAGCAAAAATTTCTTGTAAATTTTTTTTTGAATCTTGCAAGAAATTAAAACTTGTAAATAGCATAAACACTCAAATTTGAAAACATAAATCAGAATTAGAGAAGATTGGAGTTCATGTCGGGTTCACCAAAATGTGTAGGGGAAAAAAGCGAAACTAGGTTAACATGCCCTAATCCTACCTTTTGACACACATTACGGAATACGAAAGAGCCTAGAGGTATCACACAATTGGCTACTTCTTCTTGTGAAAGAGAGAGCCACGGGCTACCTATTAGGATTTCTATTCCTTCATTGAAATTGGAAGATCAAATGATGCAAGTTCAAGCCCTAACCCCAAAGTGCAAGTATGAACTAATAACAAGATTACAGAATTGAACATAAATGATGGAAAGCTGTAAACACAAGGACAAGACAAGAATGTAAATGCATACCCGGTGTTAAAATATGAATGAAAATGTTCAGGACGGGGGCGCAGGTGCCACTGTCCTGATTCTGCCCCTGAAACTACTCCGGAAACTGCTGTTTTGCACTCTGGAAAAGCTATCAAAAATGCTGAAAATGTTGTCTGACAGAGGGACCAGGGCGCCCAGCGCCCCTGTCCTGGCAGGACCAGGGCGCCCCATGCCCCTGTCCTGGTCTTTTGCTCTGAGATTTGGTATGAAGTTCTATCTCAGTCTGCTTCCGTCGGATCTGCAATTTGCGGTGTCCTTCGAATCCTGAAATCTGCACTTATATCTGAAAAGGGTGTGTGGGCGGCTATATAGGGTTTTGCCTTAGTCAAACCCCCACTTTGGTGATTTCCACCTCCACGAATAGCCAAGTTGTATTGTAAAAGTAGTGTGTGTGCAGATCTTGTGTGTGTGCAAGATCCTAAAATGATAGTAAGCAAACTAGAGCAACCTAGAAAGTAAACCCTAATTGCTTGTAAATGGTAATGTAAATGCTCCAAATCAAGTTGCAGAGTGATCTAAAGCATGAATACAAATGATATAATGAGGCTTATGCAAAGACATGAAAACAACATGAAATCATACCCAACCCCAAGGGAGGGGTACAAGCCAATCTTCAGTCGGTGATCCCCTATTGCTCTTCAATGTCTTCAAAGCCCTAAATGGATGAATGAAATTGATGGATGCTTGATGGATGGATGTTGAATGTTGTTGAAGTCTTCAAAGATCTACTCTTTCGCTACATAGAAGGTCCTTGAAAGCCAAAATTCCGGATCCTTTCAAATGAAGAAAGAGAGCTCTTATATATGAAACCCTAGGTCTTAATTTCAACTTTTGGCCGACCTAGAGATTGAATCTCCTGCCAATTTCTTGGGGTTAAGCTTTATTTTATGATTGGATCGCGCTCCTAAAATTTCGAGAAAAATGTCTGGGACCGTGTGCACTCCGGGCGCCATGGTCCTCTTCAGGCGCCATGGTCCCGACAACTTTTCACCAAATTTTTAGGGCCGTCGGATATGATGATTTTAGAGAGAATCTCGAAGTTACAGCTGATTTCAAGATGTTTTGACCCCCGAAATCAAGGCCCCAAGTTCAAAATAGGACCTAATTAGGGTTTTTGATTAAATGATGTATAGGAGGAATAAAATGAAAAGGGCACACTTTAATGAAAGGGCCCAACTTTATGATGTGGAATATGATGAAATAGAACCTTAGACCTAATTAATTTAATTAATTAAGTGCTAAAGGGGAAATGCAATGCAAAATACAAAATGCGCCAAGGCGGGTGCTAAACTAGGTGTGAAATTGTACCACCCTAGCAAGTGCGTACAATTTACGACGCTACATAGGCATATGATTTATGGTTATGCTTAGGATTATGTGCAGGGCTAGGGTTTATATAATAGGGTTAGACTTAGGGTTAGGGGTTAGGGTTAGGGTTATAGTTATGTTTTGCATCACTTTCAGGGTTGGGTTAATGGTTAGGGTTTGCATTTACATCATGGTTAGGGTTAAGGGTAGGGTTAGGGTTAAGATTGAGGTTATGCTTATGATTTAGGGTTATGTTTAGGATTATGTCCAAGGTTAGCTTTTATATCATAGGGTTATGGTTATTAGGATTATGTTTATGGTTTATATCATTGTTAGGGTTAAGTTAATGGGTACAGTTTGGATTTACAACATGGTTAGGGTTAGGGTCCGGCTAATGGTCATGGTTTGCATCACTTTTAGGGTTAGGATTATAGTAAGGGTTTATATCATTGTTAGGGTTAGGTTAATGATTAGGTTTTGGATTTAGGGTTTAAGGTTAGAGTTAGGATTAGGGTTACAATTATTGTTAGGGCTAGGATTTAATGTTACTGTTATGATTATTTCTAGGATTAGGGTTTATATCATGGGCTTAGGATCAAGGTTAGGATTAGGATTTATGATTATGGTTAATTGTATGTTTAGGGGTACAATTTATATGACAATATTAGGGTTAGGGTTTATATTAGAGGGTTAGAGTTAGGGTTAGGATTATAGTTAGGGTTTACAACATTGTTAAGGTTAGGCTAATGGTTAGGGTTTAGATTTATATCATAGTTAGGATTAAGGTTAGGGAAAGGGTTAAGATTATTGTTAGGCTTAGGATTTAGGGTTACATTTAGGATTGTGTCTAGGGTTAGGGTTTATATTTATTGTTATGGTTATGCTTTGGATTTATATTTATGGTTTGCATCACTTTTAGGGTTAGGTTAATGGTTAGGATTAGGTTTGCAGTACAGGTTTACATCATCGTTAGGGTTAGGTTAATGGTTAGGTTTTGGATTTAGGGTTAAGGTTAGGGTTAGGTTTACAATTGTTGTTAAGATTAGTATTTAGTGTTATTGTTATGATTATTTCTAGGGTTAGGCTTTATATCATGGGATTATAATTAGGGTTAGGATTAGGATTTACGATTATGGTTAGTTTTGTGTTTAGGGTTAGGGTTACATCACAACATTAGGAGTGGGGTTCAGGGTTTAAGGTTTATATTAGAGGCTTAGAGTTATAGTTTTAAGGGTTAGGGTTAGGATGGTAGTTAGGGTTTACATCATTGTTGTGGTTAGGCTAATGGTTAGGGTTTGGATTTATATCATGGTTAGGGTTAAGGTTAGGGATAGGGTTAAGATTATGGTTATGCTTAGGATTTAGGGTCATGTTTAGGATTATGTGAAAGGTTAGGGTTTATATCATAGGGTTAGGGTTAGGATTAGGATTATGTTTATGGTTTATATCATTGTTAGGGTTAAGTTAATGGGTACATTTTGGATTTACAACATGGCTAGGGTTAGGGTTTGGCTAATGGTTATGGTTTGCATCACTTTTAGGGTTAGGTTAATGGTTAGGGTTAGGGTTGTATTAAGGGTTTACATCATTGTTAGGGTTAGGTTAATGGTTAGGTTTTGGATTTAGGGTTTAAGGTTACAGTTACGGTTCGTGTTACGATTATTGTTAGGGTAAGGATTTAATGTTACTGTTATGATTATTTCTAGGGTTAGGGTTTATATCATGGGCTTAGGATTAGGATTTACGATTATGGTTAATTTTATGTTTAGGGGTATAGTTTATATCACAATGTTAGGGTTAAGGGTTAGGGTTAGGATTATAGTTAGGGTTTACGTCATTGATAAGGTTAGGCTAATGGTTAGGGTCTAGATTTATATCATGGTTAGGATTAAGGTTAGGGAAAGGGTTAAGATTGTGGTTAGGCTTAGGATTTGGGTTACATTTAGGATTATGTCTAGGTTTAGGGTTTATATTTATTGTTATGGTTATAGTTTGGATTTATATCATGGGATTATAATTAGGGTCTGGATTAGGATTTACGATTATGGTTAGTTTTGTGTTTAGGGTTAGGGTTTATATCACAACATTAGGAGTGGGGTTAAGGGTTTAAGGTTTATATTAGAGGCTTAGAGTTATAGTTTTAAGGGTTAGGGTTAGGATTGTAGTTAGGGTTTACATCATTGTTGGGGTTAGGCTAATGGTTAGGGTTTGGATTTATATCATGGTTAGGGATAGGGTTAAGATTATGGTTATGCTTAGGATTTAGGGTTATGTTTAGGATTATGTGAAAGGTTAGGGTTTATATCATAGGGTTAGGGTTAGCATTAGGATTATGTTTATGGTTTATATCATTGTTAGGGTTAAGTTAATGGGTACATTTTGGATTTACAACATGGCTAGGGTTAGGGTTTGGCTAATGGTTATGGTTTGCATCACTTTTAGGGTTAGGTTAATGGTTAGGGTTAGGGTTGTAGTAAGGGTTTACAACATTGTTAGGGTTAGGTTAATGGTTAGGTTTTGGATTTAGGGTTTAAGGTTACAGTTACGGTTAGTGTTATGATTATTGTTAGGGTTAGGATTTAATGTTACTATTATGATTATTTCTAGGGTTATGGTTTATATCATGGGCTTAGGATTAGGGTTAGGATTAGGATTTACGATTATGTTTAATTTTATGTTTAGGGGTATAGTTTATATCACAATGTTAGGGTTAGGGTTTATATTAAAGGTTAGAGTTAGGGTTAAGGGTTAGGGTTAGGATTCTAGTTAGGGTTTACATCATTGCTAAGGTTAGGCTAATGGTTAGGGTTTAGATTTATATCATGGTTAGGATTAAGGTTAGGGAAAGGGTTAAGATTGTGGTTAGGCTTAGGATTTAGGGTTACATTTAGGATTATGTCTAGGTTTATGGTTTATATTTATTATTATGGTTATAGTTTGGATTTATATTTATGGTTTGCATCACTTTTAGGGTTAGGTTAATGGTTAGGATTAGGATTGCAGTACGGGTTTACATCATTGTTAGGGTTAGGTTAATGGTTAGGTTTTGGATTTAGGGTTAAGGTTAGGGTTAGGTATATAATTATTGTTAAGATTAGTATTTAGTGTTATTGTTATGATTATTTCTAGGGTTAGGCTTTATATCATGGGATTATGATTAGGGTTAGCATTAGGATTTATGATTATGGTTAGTTTTGTGTTTAGTGTTAGGGTTTACATCACAACATTACCATTGGGGTTAAGGGTTTAAGGTTTATATTAGAGGCTTAGAGTTATAGTTTAAGGGTTAGGGTTAGGATTGTAGTTAGGGTTTACATCATTGTTAGGGTTAGGCTAATGGTTAGGGTTAAGGTTAGGGATAGGTTTAAGGTTAGGGATAGGGTTAAGATTATGATTATGCTTAGGGTTTAGGGTTATGTTTAGGATTATGTGCAATGTTAGGGTTTATATCATAGGGTTAGGTTTAGGATTAGGATTATGTTTATGGTTTATATCATTGTTAGGGTTAAGTTAATGGGTACAGTTTGGATTTACAACATGGCTAGGGTTAGGGTTTGGCTAATGGTTATGGTTTGCATCACTTTTAGGGTTAGGTTAATGGTTAGGGTTAGGGTTGTAGTAAGGGTTTACATCATTGTTAGGGTTAGGTTAATGGTTACGTTTTGGATTTAGGGTTTAAGGTTATAGTTACGGTTATTGTTACGATTATTGTTAGGGTCAGGATTTAATGTTACTATTATGATTATTTCTAGGGCTAGGGTTTATATCATGGGATTAGGATTAGGGTTATGATTAGGATTTACGATTATGGTTAATTTTATGTTTAGGGGTATAGTTTATATCACAATGTTAGGGTTAGGGTTTATATTAGAAGGTTAGAGTTAGGGTTAAGGGTTAGGGTTAGGATTGTTGTTAGGGTTTACATCATTGCTAAGGTTAGGCTAATGGTTAGGGTTTAGATTTATATCATGGTTAGGATTAAGGTTAGGGAAAGGGTTAAGATTATGGTTAGGCTTAGGATTTATGATTACATTTACGATTATGTCTAGGTTTAGGGTTTATATTTATTGTTATGGTTATAGTTTGGATTTATATTTATGGTTTGCATCACTTTTAGGGTTAGGTTAATGGTTAGGATTAGGATTGCAATATGGCTTTACATCATCGTTAGGGTTAGGTTAATGGTTAGGTTTTGGATTTAGGGTTAAGGTTAGGGTTAGGTATATAATTGTTGTTAAGATTACTATTTAGTGTTATTGTTATGATTATTTCTAGGGTTAGGCTTTATATCATGGGATTATGATTAGGGTTATGATTAGGATTTACGATTATGGTTAGTTTTATGTTTAGGGTTAGGGTTTATATCACAACATTAGCATTGGGGTTAAGGGTTTAAGGTTTATATTAGAGGGTTAGAGTTACGGTTTTAAGGGTTAGGGTTAGGATTGTAGTTAGGGTTTACATCATTGTTAGGGTTAGGCTAATGGTTAGGATTAAGGTTAGGGATAGGGTTAAGATTATGGTTAGGCTTAGGATTAGGCTTATGTTTAGGATTATCTCAAGGGTTAGGGTTTGTATCATAGGTTAAGTGTTAGTGTTAAGGGTTAGGGTTAGGATTGTAGTAAGGGTGAAGTTAGGGTTATATTTAAGTTTAGGGTCAAGTTATGGTTTAGAGTTCAATCAGGACTAGATTAGAGATATTGTCAAGGTGAGGGTTTTATTATGTTAAGGTTTTCATTATAGTTAGGGTTTATATTTTTTTAATGTTGTTAAATGAATCAAAAATTAGTTTTAGAATAAATTTAAAACTAAAACTTAGATAACTTTCAATGATTAGACTATGCTTTTAATGTTTATCAAATCCTAATGGTCAGATCTTGATAAAGGAAGATGCTCTTCCTGCAGGGAGTAATTAAGCTCCGAGAGCCCCCCATGGATAAAGAACCAAAATATTAATTAAGGGTTTAACCTTTATGATATAATTTTAAAAATTTAAAAATTATATTGTTAGAATTAACTTTAAGGTTAGGTTAGGGTTGACATTCAATTAAAGAGATTAGGTTTAGGGGTTAAGGTTATAGTTAATTAGAGTTTAGTTTGAAGGTAAGATAATAGGTAACTATTGTAGGATAATGTATTCATAACACTTATAATAATTTTTTATAAAATATTAAAAGAATCTTTATTATTATGTACTTTTCTTATGAATATTTTGTTTCCTTATTTTAATATTTTTATGAAATAATTACGTTGAAACTTTGTTCTAATGATGTAAAGACATTTTAAAATAGCTTAAACTCACTTTTAATTGAGATGATATTTTTACTATAAATTTAAAATATAGACATTTTAAAATAATTTAAAGTTTCTTATAATTAAAATTGTCTTACACATAACCTTTATTCTAGCCCTAACCCTAATAGTTAATTAAGGCAAAATCTTAGTTGAATTCTTATCAAACCCTAATGTTAATAAAATCAAATACTTAATTAAGGGTTTAACCTTTATAAGATAATTTGAAACATCAATAAAACATTTAAAAATTATTTGAATAATAATAAAATTAACAAAGGTTGTAACAAAATATACTTTATTAATAAATATATTAGATTGAGAATAAATGAGTATCATCAATAGTAATTTGATATTTCTATTTTTTTCTTATACTTATTTATGTAATATGTAAATTATTTATATATTTTAAAATAAAAGTTAAACTTATACTCTATAGGCATTAGTAAAAGTTAATTGATATTAAATTGTTAGAGTATGCTTTTAGTTGTGAAATTGAAAAAAGAAAAGAAATTAATCTAAATATATTAACAAAATTTTTATTCTACCCTTTTTGTTTTTGCATGAAAATCAATTCAAATTTTAAATTAAAATAAATTTATTTTTAAATGTTGTTAAATGAATCAACAATTAGTTTTATAATAAATTTAAAACTAAAACTTATATAAATTTAAATGATTAGAGTATGCTTTTGAATGTTTATCAAACCCTAATGGTAATCAATCCAAAAAATTAATTAAGGGTTTAAACTTTTATGATATAATTTGAAAAATTTAAAAACTATATGATTAGAGTTAACTTTAAGATTAGGTTAGGGTTTTCATTTAGTTAGAGAGATTAGGTTTAAGGGTTAAGGTTATAGTTAGTTAGAGTTTAGTGTTAACTTATGGCTATAAATAGGTAACTATTTTAGGATAATGCATTCATAACACTTATTGTCATTTTTTATAAAATATTACAAAAGTCTTTAATATTATGTACTTTTCTTATGAATATTGTTTTTCCTTATTTGAATTTTTTTATGAAACAATTACCATGAGACTTTGTTCTAATGAAATAAATACATTTTAAAATAGCTTCAAAATTTATTATAATTAAAATATAGACATTTTAAAATAGTTAAAAGTTTCTTATCATTAAAATTATCTTACTCATAACCTTTATTCTAACCCTAACCATGACAATAAGAGTTTAACCTTTATATAACTTTCAATTAGAGTAAGCTTTTATTCTAACATTGAAAAAGAAAAGAAATTAATTTAGACATATAATAAACATTTTTAAACATTTTTATTCTACGTTTTCTTTTTGCATGTCGTAAAATAGATTTACAACTCTCACTAGCATCTTGCATTCCTTCTCCAATGCATTGATCTCCTCATTGCTGCAATTCAAATGAGTTTATTAAAATTGAAAAGAAGCTATTCATAAAGATAATGAAAACATACAATTCTAATGAAATATTAAAATCTCAATACTCACTACTGCAACATATACAAAAATATAAAATGCAAAACCCTAAATTAAATACAACAAAACCAAACATTATATAAAAACCTTAAATATTTTGAAAGTGATGATTACAATAGGCAAAAGCACAAATCTATAATTCATATACCAGTCACTTGCAATCACGAGAAGAATAATTCACAAATGAATAAATGCTAAAGAATCCCTCTGCAACCCCAATCTAGATCAACCCTCCTCTACCAACAAATTTGTATTAGTTATTCATTCAATAATAACATAAAAATCTACTTTCATATTAAATAGGTGGTTAATTTGGATTCACCATGCATTGCACTACATATCATTGCAAAGCATTATTAATTAAAATGACTCATTGAAAATAAGATATCCATTTTTCATTTTTTAATTTCTTACTTTTTCTTTTTATCATTCTTAAGTAGATTAAACTTCTTTAAAACTACTCATTATAACTAAAACCTTCTAATGAAATATTTATACCATAAACCAACCTTCTAATGTCAACTCAAATATACCTAAAACAGAGAATTTCCTTCCTCTCAATGAAATCTCCACACAGAGTTTGAAATGATCGATGATTTTTCTTTTCCAAAGATTATAGCTTGTTATCATGTGTAAAAACAACATAATCTTCCAAAGAAATCTATATTGCCCACATATATATTGTGTTCATATACAACATATTCTCAATCACATAAACCAAAAAACTAAATTGCAGAGGATTCTACAAGTAGATGTAAAGATCCAGTATCAAGTAGATTTAAAGATCTAGTATCCTTCTTGCTGCCCATACAATTTCTAGATAGAGAAGCGATCAATTGTGTAGTTTCAACGTGAGATAGAGGTATTTGATATTGCTTTATAGATTTCATACTATTTTCATACTGTAGGTTTGTTGAAACGATTATATATATATATATAATCGTTTCAACAAACCTACAGTATGAAAATAGTATGAAATCTATAAAGCAATATCAAATACCTCTATCTCACGTTGAAACTACACAATTGATCGCTTCTCTATCTGGAAATTACTTTTGCTTGCAATTCGAAGAATGGTGCATTACCGTTTTTCCAACTTTTAATTATCGAATGGAGTGAAACTATCTTGTAACTATTTTGAAAACCAAATCTATTAATATATCAATTATTTTACATTCTATATTAATTAATTATTATTTTATGCCTTAAATAATTGAAAACCAAATGATCGTCAAAATTATTGAAAACCCCCAAATGTTAATGCATAAATTTGTTGTCATTGTAGAAGCCTCTCGGCTTATTTCCTAATCATTTCATATTTGTTTTGGTGATCTGCATTGATCGTTGTGCGAGTTTTGGTGATTTCTATGAACTGGTGATGATTTTCGTGTTATGCGGTATTTCTAGTGGTGTAGCGTGTTGCGGTTGATCTTGGCATGATTTCCGGTGGTACTACATGTTTGGAAATTTGAATTAGGTCCATGCTATGTAATGTAAATCATAATATTGATCCGGTGGTCGATTCTTGTATCGTGCAATGTAATTTTTGTTATTATGAGTTGAGGGTTTAGCTGACCTTGCTATCAAGGTTGATGATTTGTATATATAGGTGTGATATTCACGTAATTTAGGTGTCAGTATTATGTTTGCATTATCAGAGAGAGTTGTATGTGCAAAAAGGGGATTTATCATTCGATGAAGTGTTGTGGTGAGATCGATGTTGCTGAGCAGACAATTGTGCTTAACTAGAACTGTCATCAGGCATTTGTAGATGCTAGCATTGTAGTTCATTTCTTTTGGATTGTAGTCCGAATTATTTTATAAGCCAGTGAGACTTCCTTGAGGGTTGTAGCCTTCCAGAAAAATATCTTTTGAGAAGTGAGCTCTAGGTAGTGTGCCTAAATGCATGTGCATTCCCCATTGTAAAATTTTTCACATACTACTCCAATGCATTGATCTCCTCATTGCTACAATTCAAATGAGTTTATTAAAATTGAAAAGAAGCTATTCATAAAGATAATGAAAACATACGATTCTAATGAAATATTAAAATCTCAATACTCACTACTGCAACATATACAAAAATATAAAATGCAAAACCCTAAATTAAATACAACAAAACCAAACATTATATAAAAACCTTAAATATTTTGAAAGTGATGATTACAATAGGAAAATGCACAAATCTATAATTCATATACCAGTCACTCGCAATCACAAGAAGAATAATTCACAAATGAATAAATGCTAAAGAATCCCTCTGCAACCCCAATCCAGATCAACCCTCCTCTACCAACAAATTTGTATTAGTTATTCATACAATAATAACATAAAAATATACTTTCATATTAAATAGGTGGTTAATTTGGATTCACCATGCATTGCACTACATATCATTGCAAAGCATTATTAATTAAAATGATGCATTGAAAATAAGATATCCATTTTTCAATTTTTAATTTCTTACTTTTTCTTTTTATCATTCTTAAGTAGATTAAACTTCTTTAAAACTACTCATTATAACTAAAACCTTCTAATGAGATCTTTATACCATAAACCAACCTTCTAATGTCAACTCAAATATACCTAAAACAGAGAATTTCCTTCCTCTCAATGAAATCTCCACACAGAGTTTGAAATGATCAATGATTTTTTTCTTTTCCAAAGATTATAGCTTGTTATCCTGTGTAAAAACAACATAATCTTCCAAAGAAATCTATATTGCCCACATATATATTGTGTTCATATACAACATATTCTCAATCACATAAACCAAAAAACTAAATTGCAGAGGATTCTACAAGTAGATGTAAAGATCCAGTATCAAGTAGATTTAAAGATCTAGTATCCTTCTTGCTGCCCGTACAATTTCTAGATAGAGAAGCGATCAATTGTGCAGTTTCAACGTGAGATAGAGGTATTTGATATTGTTTTATAGATTTCATACTATTTTCATATTGTAGGTTTGTTGAAACGATTATATATATATATATAATCGTTTCAACAAACCTACAATATGAAAATAGTATGAAATCTATAAAACAATATCAAATACCTCTATCTCACGTTGAAACTGCACAATTGATCGCTTCTCTATCTGGAAATTACTTTTGCTTGCAATTCGAAGAATGGTGCATTACTGTTTTTCCAAATTTTAATTATCAGATGGAGTGAAACTATCTCGTAACTGTTTTGAAAACCAAATCTATTAATATATCAATTATTTTACATTCTATATTAATTAATTATTATTTTATGCCTTAAATAATTGAAAATCAAATGACCGTCAAAATTATTGAAAACCCCCAAATGTTAATACATAAATTTGTTGCTATTGTAGAAGCCTCTCGGCTTAATTATTTTTATTTAGGTAATAGTAAAACTAATTGTAATTATGAAGGGTGTCAATTTTAATCACAAGTGTTTTTAACTTTGCATATCTATCAATTCATTATGTGAGTACTAGTATACCTATTTTAGAGAAATATAGGTAAATTATGCCAAATATATCATATTTAGTTTTTATTCCACTTAAAAAATAATTATAATATATATTATAATTAATATTAATTTATTATTATATTATGATATTGTAATCAATATTATATTATTATTACCTATATATTAGTATATTTTAATATTTTAATATTTCTATTAAACTCTTCACCAAATAAAAAAAATATATTATTATAATATTATTTTGATGAAGTTAACTATTAGTATGATGGCAATAAATAGAATTGGTTAAGAGGAAAAAATAAATTAAATATATATTTTCATGCATTTATTTTCATTTAGGTTATTTAAAGTTATTTAAATTATTTTTATTTAAGTAATAGTAAAACCAATTGTAATTATGACGGGTATCATACAATATGATTAATACGCTTTCCGCTTAATTATTTGATTTGCACACTTTTATGATAATATTAATCTACAATGTCCTACAATGTTTTTATCAAGCATAAAACAAATAGTTTTACTACAGTAATACAATTGCAATGCTCACTCTATGTAGTTACAATACATATCACTTGTAAGAATCTAGTATCTAAAACTATTATCCAAAAACTATAATTATAATAACATTTAGGATTACAATTACTCACCACTATGTGACACTTGTTATCACTTGTAAGAATCTAGTATCTAAAACTATTATCCAAAATCTATAATTATAATCACATTTAGGATTACAATTACTCACCACTATGTGACACTTGTTAAGCATACAGTGTGCTGGTTTATTTATCGAGCTTTCTAGAGGCCATTATTAACATATCAAAATCCAATATAATATATCTCATTTTGTAGCAATTTAAAATAGACTATTATCCATCTCCCTTATTTACAAAGTCTTAGATTTTGTATGAGAACAACAAATAATTTTTGTTCCACTAATTTTCATCTTAAAGAAGCTCTCAGATGGAATTGTATTGAGCATGTGTAGGTTTACATTATTTTAATTTATTCATTTTATATATTTATAAAGAAATAAAATGGTTTTTTAATAAAATTAATATTAAATGAATATGACAAATAATATAATATAATTAAGTTAATTTAAATTTATTTTAAATTATTGATCTTAATTTGAATGTTAATTATTTTTCATAATAATAATAATTTTTACTTTTATATTATGAATTAATTTGTAATCCTATTTTCCTTATTATTAATAATAACTTTAAGATAAATTACTTACTGAATTGATAAAAAATGGTAAAGGGTACAAGTGCAAAAAAGAGAAACAAGGTGAATCAGACAGATGAGCTAAAAAAGTGAAAATGGTGTTCAATTGTCAAAAAAAGAAGATATAATAGATTCTCCACATATATTAGCAATAATCTCTTTAAAATAAATTACATCAAGAGGCACTTCAACACAACATGATTTGTGGCCAAAAAATAGTCAAGACTTATACATTAGATTACATTGGCTAGCTTTTAGATATCAAGGGTAAGGAATTTAGGTTGAACGCTATAAATTACAAGATCTTTATTTTGAATGCCAATAAAAAAGTGGATACAAAAAATCTTAGCTATTAATATACTAAACAATTTTGAACACCTAACAATAAAATAGCTGAAAAATATTATGATAATGGTTAAATTCATTAGCATTTGGCCAGAACTAAACATTGGATGGGATAATTATAAAAAGAGATAATAGTTTTTTAGCATTAGGGTTAATCCAAATTACCTTTCAATTGGAAGAAGGTAGAGACAAGAAATTCTTAAGTGAGAGCCTTGGTTCTCTTGTAGTTTGGTTGATTTGGTTGTTGTATTTGGATATGTTGTTGTCATTGATGTCAACATATTCCTGTGGGTTATTCCGGTGAGTTTGGGAAAGTTTTTCTGATCTAGTTTGTAGTTCTTTGATCACCAGTTCCTGTTGGTATTCTCATCGGTATTCCCTCTAATATATTCTGGTATGATTAGATCTTGTGCTGAGACTTTGGGATATTGTTTGGGATGATCCCATGTATCTTCATTTCAGATGGTTCATGATTTGGCGACCCACAAGTTATCTTTCTTTGTGACATTTGTTGATTGGTTGTGTGCTTTGAGACGTTGACCAATGAAGATTTGAAAAGAGATGTTGGTGCAATTGTTTTGGATGATTCTAACATGCTTGTTGGTGTTTCCTAATCATGTCATATTTGTTTTGGTGATCTGCATTGATCGTTGTGCGAGTTTTGGTGATTTCTATTAATCGATGATGATTTTTGTGTTATGCGGTATTTCTAGTGGTGTAGCGTGTTGTGGTTGATCTTGGCGTGATTTCCAGTGGTACTGCATGTTTGGGAATTTGAATTAGGTCCATGCTATGTAATGTAAATCATAATATTGATCCGGTGGTCGATTCTTGTATCGTGCAATGTAATTTTTGTTATTATGAGTTGAGGGTTGAGGGTTTAGCTGACCTTGCTATCAAGGTTGATGATTTGTATATATAGGTGTGATATTCGTGTAATTTAGGTGTCAGTATTATGTCTAAATTATCAGAGAGAGTTGTATGTGCAAAAAGGGGATTTATCATTCGATGAAGTGTTCTGGTGAGATTGGTGTTGTAGAGCAGACAATTGTGCTTAACTAGAACTGTCATCAGGCATTTGTAGATGCTAGCATTGTAGTTCATTTCTTTCGGATTGTAGTCCAAATTATTTTATAAGTTAGTGAGACTTCCTTGAGGGTTGTAGCCTTCTAGAAATATATATTTTGAGAAGTGAGCTCTAGGTAGTGTGCCTAAATGCATGTGCATTCCCCATTGTAAATTTTTTCACATACTACTGCAGAGTGTCATCTTACTGTCCATAGGTTCCTACCATGGTTTTTCCCTTGAACGGGTTTTCCATGTCAAAATCTTGGTGTTGTGTGTGTTGGTATTTTGGTATGGTTTTTTCATTGATGTCAACACCTAATTTGAAGATCCAGCAACATTCACCGATAAGGAAGTAAACTGTGCAACAGTTACTGGTATATGGTTCACCGGCAGGATATATTGTTCACCGGTACCTGGAATGATATGGAAGACACTTGGTAATGTCAAAGACATCATATGGACACTTTGTTTTGAAGAATTAATCATTGGTATATTCATATTTGCATATTTGCTTTTACCGGCAAATAGGTCTAGGTTATCTAGGGTTACACCGGCAGGTTTATCTTTTCTAGATCAGCATGACACGCTATGGAGATGATTTATTATTGATGTAAATGCATTAAGCTGACATGTTTAATTGGTTATTGCATCAGATATTATATTGTATGTAAAATGTTTTTATTGTAATATCTTGTAGAGCCGACCTACTAAAATTGGTCTTAGGGTATGGTATAAATGTAAGATCTTATTTGTAAGATCAAGTGGAGAATGCGAAAAAGAATTGAGTGAAGGGATATGCGAGATCAAGCAGGGATATACATGAAGACATCATTTGAAGGTGAAGTTAGGTTTTTGTAGAAGCATATCAGCATTACACCAGTACTGAATCCAACATATGAAGATGCTATTTTGTGCAGTACATTCTTATTGGATTTAACCATCCAGCTGTAGTCAATGTGACTCCCATTTTGTGATTGAGCAGTGAGCTCTGGGCTGTTGGCCTTTCTGCATGTGCAGACCCCATTTATGTACACTTACTATCTGCAGTAGTATCATCTGATTGTGGGTAAGGTTTCCCACCATGGTTTTTCCCCTTACAGGGTTTCCACATACAAATTTTGGTGTTATGTGTTGTGGATGACTTTATGTTTATGTTTCATGCATTTATCCTTACCGGTATAGCAATTTACTGTTAACACTGTCTACCGGCATACTTAACTAGTTTATCGATATTAAGCATTAAGTTGGTTAATTAGTTTTTGGTTTGAATTTATTAGACAACTGATTCACCCCCCCCCCCCCCCCCCCTCTCAGTTGTCTCTGGGACCTAACAATTGGTATCAGAGCCTAGTCCTCTTTTGTAGAAGTTTAAGAACTTGAGGAGATCCAATGTCTACTAATTATTTCAGGAAGGACAGTCCTAAACTTGATGGAACCAACTATGGGATATGGAAGATCAGAATAGAGACACATCTGAATTGCATTGGTAAAGACATCTGGGAAGTTACTAAGAATGGTTATACTGTTGCTATAGCTGGTCAGACTGCTCCAACTACCTTAGCTAAAGATGAAGAGAATGATTGCAAAGCAAGAGAAGCACTTTTGAGCGCATTATCAGATCAACAAATCATGGGATTATCAGATAGGTCTACTGCTAAAGCTATTTGGGATCACTTGGAAACACTGAATGAAGGAGATTCCATAGTCAAAATTGCAAAACTTGAAAGCTTTCGAGTCAGGTATGAACATCTGAACATGGAAGAAGATGAAAGGATTTCTGCTTTTATGGAAAGAGTAAATGAAATTGTTTTGGGTATTAAATGTTGTGGAGGAACTCTAAGTGAGGATGAAATTGTTTCAAAAATCTTAAGAGGTTTGTCACCGGCATATAAAATGAAGGTTACTACTATAAATGAGTTGAGAACAATGCCTAATACATCAGTAACTAGGGATACATTGATTGGAAAACTTTCAACCTTTGAAATTGAGGAATTTGGTCTTGTTGCTACTATAAAGACTGATTTGGCCTTTAAAGCATCAACATCATCTACTCCATCATTTGAAAAATCAGATTGGAGAGCCTTTTATGCAAGAGAACTTGAAGAATCTAGAAAGGAGAATGAAGAGCTTGAAGAACTTGAGGCACTATTTGCAAGGAAAATGCCAAAAGGTCCAATTGGAAGCAAGTATGGAGGTAAAGCACCCTTTAAATGTTTTAACTACAATAAGATTGGTCATATGGCTTCAATATGCCCTGATAGACATGCTAGACTAAGAGAAGAAGCTAGAAGAACATACAAGCCTAATCCTGAATATCAGAGATACAGATTTAAGAAGAACAAAGATAAATCTTGTTACATTGCTGATGAAGGTGTGATTGATGATTCTGATGAGGATCTAGTAGATAATGGATGGGTTTTTGTTGCTATAACAAAAGATCAACTGACACCTACTGCTCAACGGGTAGAACAAGCCCTAGCAACTAAAGTTGAAACAAAGGATGAATGGATCATTGACTCAGGATGCTCACATCATATGACTGGAGACAAAGGTAGGTTCTTGAACTTTCAAGAATACAATGGAGGTTTAGTAAGATTTGGAGATGACAAAGCCTGTTCAATCAAAGATAAAGGTTCAATATCTCTTGATGGTAAGCATAACACTGACAATGTCTACACATTTGAAGGATTAAAGCATAATCTTTTAAGTGTTGGTCAATTAGTTGAGAAGGGATTTCAGTTACAATTTAAAAATAAAAACTGTAAAATCATGAATAGAACTGGTTTGGAAATTGCAACCAGTAATCAGACTAGAGGCAATATCTTTCATTTGAATAATAGTGAAAAGGCATGCTTAATTGCACATATAGATGAAAGTTGGTTATGGCATAAGAGATTATGTCATGTAAACTTTGATTGCATGGTAAAAATCAGTACTTCTAAGGTAGTTAGAGATCTACCTAAAATTGTGAAACCTTAGAATACAATTTGTAAGGAATGTCAATTTGGAAAACAAGTTAGAGCTAGTTTCAAAAGTATTCCAGAAAAATCCAATAATTCTCTTGATTTAATTCACACTGATTTATGTGGTCTAGCTAGAACCAGAAGCTTACAAGGTGATAGATATTTCATGCTAATTATTGATGATTATTCTAGAATGTGTTGGGTTACTTTTCTCAGAGAGAAATCAGAAGCACTTGGAAAGTTCAAACTATTCAGAGCAATGGTTGAAAATGAAACCGGTAAGAAAATCAAATGCTTAAGATCAGATAAAGGAGGTGAATTCACATCTAAGGACTTTAATACATTCTGTGAAGTAAATGGAATCAGAAGACAGTTATCAGCACCTCAGACACCATAGCAGAATGAAGTTGTTGAAAGGAAAAGCAAAACTATCTTGGATGCAGCTAGAAGTATGTTATCAGAAGCAAATCTACCACATGTGTATTGGAGAGAGGCAGTTAGCACTGCTGTCTATACATTCAACAAATTTCACATCAAAGGTGAAACCGGTAAGACCCCTCATGAACTATGGTTTGGTAATACTCCTACTCTTAAGTATTTTAGAATTTTTGGAAGTAAATGTTATATTAGAAGAGATGAGTATATTGGCAAATTTGATCCTAGAAGTGATGAAGGAATATTTATTGGCTATTCATCTAAGAGCAAGGCATATAGATGTTTTAATAAAAGATTGTAGAAAATTGTTGAGAGTACAAATGTAAAGATTGATGAACAATTCGGAGGAACTTCAAGATATATAGACTCTAAACCGGCAACAAAAATTGTGACAAATGAACCTATACTGAATCCACTAGTACAGAATGAAGATCCAATTACCCCGGTATCATCAGAAGATTCCACAATAATTGAAGAACAACAACAAACTAAGACACCCCGGTATGTAAGATTGAATCATTATGAAGATCAGATAATTGAAAAAAAATTTAAAGGAGTTATGACAAGAGGAAGATTGGCAAATGAAGAGGTATGTCTTATTTCTTAAATTGAACCATCATCTATCAATGAGGCATGTGAAGATAAATTTTGGATTAAAGCTATGAAAGAAGAATTAGGAGAAATTGAGAAAAATAATACTTGGACATTAGTTCCCTGGCCTAAAGATAAAAATGTAATTGGAACTAAATGGGTATTTAGAAATAAACTTAATGAAGATGGTAAGGTTGTCAGAAATAAAGCAAGACTAGTGTGTAAGGGATATTCTCAGAAAGAAGGAGTTGATTACAATGAAACCTTTGCACCAGTAGCCAGAATTGAGGTAGTTAGATTATTCTTGGCTTTTGTAGCTCACAAGGACTACAAAGTTTATCAAATGGATATTAAATGTGCATTTTTGAATGGGGATCTTGAAGAAGAAGTATATATTGAATAACCTGATGGATTTTTTTTGATAGATGACAATGATATGGTTTGCAGGTTAAGAAAAGCTCTGTATGGATTGAAACAAGCCCCAAGAGCTTGGTATGCAAGGTTGGATAAGTATCTTTTGAAGATTGGTTTTACTAAAGGAAATGCAAATAGCAATTTATATTACAAAATAACTAATGATGACATCTTAATTATTGAAGTATTTGTTGATGATATAATCTTTGGAGGAGAAGATGGGTTATGTAAGGAATTTTCTCTTGAAATGCAGCAAGAATTTGAAATGTCTATGATTGGAGAAATAAAATTCTTTTTAGGTTTGCAGATTTCTCAGACTGATAAAGGTATATTTTTGAGTCAATCCAAGTACTTGAAAGAATTACTAAAGAAATAAGGGATGGAAAACTCTAAACCAGTAAGCACACCTATGACTAAAAATGACAAATTATCTCAAAGAGATGAATCTACACCTGTTAATCCAACTAGATACAAATCTATGATAGGAGGTTTACTATATTTGACACAAACTAGGCTTGATATTATGAATGCAGTTTTAATTGTTTCTAGATTTCAGAGTAATCCTAGGGAAAATCATGAATTAGCAGTAAAAAGGATTTTTCGGTACTTACAAGGCACAACAAATCTTGGATTATGGTATCCTAAAGATGAAAATTTTGACCTATGTGCATACACAGATGCAAATTGGGCAGGAGATGTAGATGATAGAAAAAGCACCACTGGAGGAGCATTCTTCCTTGGAAAGAGACTAGTTTCTTGGTTGAGTAAGAAACAGAGCTGTACATCTTTATCAATAGCAGAATCAGAATATGTTGCAGCAGCAACTAATTGTACACAGGTATTATGGCTTAAGAAAATGTTGAAAGACATAAAGGTAAAATGCAAGGAACCCATTACTATATACTGTGATAACACTACAGCAATTGATATATCTAAGAATCTGGTATTACATTCTAAAACAAAACATGTTTCTATCAAACTGGATTTTCTAAGGGAAAAAGTTGAAGAAAAGGAGATAAAGCTAGTTTATGTGAATGCTAAAGAACAGCTTGCAGATATTTTCACAAAACCTTTCCCTAAGGAGACTTTTGAATATCTCAGAGATCAGCTTGGAGTCATACCACCACTGGTAGAGACTTAGACAGTTGATGATTGTCATCAACCAGCATAATTAAAAGACAAATCTTTTATTCTGGTATTTGATGAGGAAGCTACTTCTCAGGGGGAGTAGTTGGTATTTTGTATGAACTTGACTTTGGCATTTGATGGCAAAGGGGGAGAGATATCTATGGAAAAACACATTATCTTTTTGGGGAGAGATTTTGAAAAATACATTTAAGGAGAGATTGGTATGAGAGATTGGTATTGAAAATAAATCTTTGGATAAACACATGTTACTCCCAGGGGGAGATATGGAGATTGTTGGTTTTTGTATTTGGCATTTCTATTTTGGCACTTTGATGGTTTTTCCATCTTGTGTTGCCATGAATGCCAAAGGGGGAGATTGTTGGTATTTTGGTATGGTTTTTTCATTGATGTCAACACCTACTTTGAATATCCAGCAACATTCACCAGTAAGCAAGTAAACTGTGCAACAATTACTGGTATATGGTTCACCGACAGGCTATATTGTTCACTGGTACCTGGAATGATATGGAAGACACTTGGTAATGTCGAAGACATCGTATGGAACTTTGTTTTGAAGAATTAATCATTGGTATATTCATATTTGCATATTTGCTTTTATCGGCAAATAGGTCCAGGTTATCTAGGGTTACACCGACAGGTTTATCTTTTCTAGATCAGCATGGCATGCTATGGAGATGATTTATTATTGATGTAAATGCATTAAGCTGACATGTTTAATTGGTTATTGCATCAGATATTATATTGTATGTAAAATGTTTTTATTGTAATATGTTGTAGAGCTGACCTACTAAAATTGGTCTTAGGGTATGGTATAAATGTAAGATCTTATTTGTAAGATCAAGTGGGGAATGCGAAAAAGAATTGAGTGAAGGGATATGCGAGATCAAGCAGGGATATACATGAAGACATCATTTGAAGGTGAAGTTAGGTTTTTGTAGAAGCATATTAGCATTACACCGGTACTAAATCCAGCATATGAAGATGTTATTTTGTGCAATACATTCTTATTGGATTTAACCATCCAACTGTAGTCAGTGTGACTCCCATTTTGTGATTGAGTAGTGAGCTCTAGGCTGTTGGCCTTTCTGCATGTGCAGAGCCCATTTATGTACACTTACTATTTGCAGTAGTATCATCTGATTGTGGGTAAGGTTTCCCATCATGGTTTTTCCCCTTACAGGGTTTCCATGTACAAATATTGGTGTCATGTGTTGTGGATGACTTTATGTTTATGTTTCATGTATTTATCCTTACCGATATAGCAATTTATTGTTAACACTGTCTACTGGCATACTTAATTGGTTTACTGATCTTAAGCATTAAGTTGGTTAATTAGTTTTTGGTTTGAATTTATTAGACAACTGATTCACCCCCCCTCTTAATTGTCTCCAGGACCTAACAGTGTGTTGTGTTGATCTATTTGTTGCTATAGTTTATCTGTTTATGTTTTGGTGTTTGATTATTTGATTTTTAGTGAAGATTGATTCACCCCCCTCTCAGTCTTCCTTCTTGATTGCTGCTAACAATTGATATTAGAGATAGATCTTTTGGTAGAAGCTTAATCACTTGAGGAGATCCGAGATGGCAGCTCAAGGTATTGTTTTCAAGAAGGACAGTCTGAGGTTTGATAGAAGCAACTATACTATGTGGAAGAACCAGATAGAGGTGCACTTGAAATGTCTTGGAGAAGATTACTAGAAGATCACTAAGAATGCCTATGCTATTCCTCATAATGGACCATCCACTCCTGATGAGATTAAGGATGTTGAAAATAACATTAGAGGGAAGGAAGCATTTCTTAGTGCCCTAACTGATTCTGAAATGACAAATGTAATGGAGCTTCAGACTGCATGAGATATGGGTGAATCTTGAGATCCTGTATGAAGGTGATCTAGTCAAGTGAAAGTTGCTAAGTTGTGGAGCTTGAAAGGAAAGTATGAGACATTGAATATGGGAGATGATGAGAACATATATTCATACATGGCTAAGTTGAATGAGCTTGTCCTTGGTATTAGATGTGTCTATGGAAAATTGAGGAAGATGAGATTGTTGCTAAGGTGTTGAGATCTTTTCCTCCTACCTACAAACATAAGGTTGCTACTATAGATGAGATATGGAGTGTAACTACAGTAACAAGAGATATATTGGTTGGAAAACTTGTTGCATTTGAGTTGAGCAAATTGGAGAGTCACATGGAAGGTCTGAGACAACATTTAAAGAATCAACATCTGTTTCGGGTAAGAAAAAGTATGATCATGATGAGTGCAAGGTATCCAGGTATGAAACAAAAAGAAAAGCGATAGCACAATAGGAAAGAGAGTTTGATGAGCTTGCAACATTGATTGCCCAGAGATTACCTAAAGGTGACGGTAAGTATAATGAAAAGTTTCCTTTGAAATGTTTTACTTGCAATAAGATAGGGCATTTTTCTTCTAGATGTATAGAGAGAATGGCTAAGTATGACATACATGATAAGTTTGATAAGTATGAAAGGAATGATAGATATGAGAAGCATGAGAAGTATGCTAAGCCTTATAAGTCCAACCAGAAGTTTAGGATCTAGAAGAACTGTTATTATGCTGCAGATGAAGGTGTTACAGATGAAGAATTAGAAGGAAATGAAGTTGTGTTTATTTCCATTAAGGAAGATGGCCCCGTGCCTATTGATTCCACTAGTTGTTCCATTGAGAAAAAAAATTGGTTGCTAAGGTTGAAGAGAAGGGTATATGGGTGATTGATAGTGGTTGTTCACATCATATTACCGGTGATAAAAGTAAATTTGTAAGTATGGGAAAGTATGATGGTGGAATAGTCAGATTTGGAGATAACAAAGCTTGTGTAATCAGTGGGAGAGGATCTATTTATTTTGATGGTAAGCATAACATTGATGATGTCTTGTATGTTGAAGGTTTGAAACATAATTTTTTGAATTTTGGACAAATGGTTGACAAGGGTTATGCTCTACAATTCAAGGATGGTAAATGCAAGATCTTGAATGACTCTGGTATAGAGATTGCATCTGGGACTAAGACTGAAGGTAACAATTTTTATTTGAATGCTGGTGAGAAAAGTTGTTTGATTGCTAAAATAGATGAGAGTTGGTTATGGCATAGAAGAACATGTCATGTAAACTTTGATTCACTGATCAAGATTAGTTCTTTACAAGCTATTATAGATCTGCCTAAGATTGTTAAACCTGTTAATCCGATATGTAAAGAATGTTAGCTAGATAAGAAAACAAGAATTTATTTAAAAAATAAATGATATACATTAGATGCTTACTGGATCTTGTGCATACTGGCCTATGTGGACCTACAAATGTTAGAAGTGTGTGAGGCGATAGATACTTTATGCTCCTAATTGATGATTATTCCAGGATGATGTGGGTTGTCTTTTTGAAGGATAAATCATAAGCATTTGAGAAATTCAAAGATATTTAAAGCTAAAGGTAAAACTGAGTCCAGATTGAAGCTGATGTGTCTGAGATCTGATAGAGGTGGAGAATTTTGATCTAGTGAATTCAATTCTTTTTGCGATATGCATGAAATCAAAAGATACTGATCTGCTCCGAGGACCCCACATCAAAATGGAGTTGTTGGAAGGAAGAACCGTACTATTTTAGATGTTGCAAGGAATATGTTGATTGAAGGAAATGTTCTGAAGATCTATTAGAGAGAAGGCATTAGCATTGCAGTCTACACATTTAACCGAGTTCATATAAAAGGTGATACTAGTAAGACCCCTTATGAGCTTTGGTTTGGTCATGTTCCTACAGTGAAATATTTCAAAGTTTTTGGTAGCGAATGTTATATCAATAGAGATGAGAATATTGGAAAGTTTGATGCTAGAAGTGATGAAGTTATCTTTTTGAGATATTCCACCAAGAGTAAAGCCTACCGGTGCTATAACAAGAGTCTGAGAAAGATAGTTGAAAGTGAAAGTGTGAAGGTGGATGAGAACCTTGGGAAGGAGATCAGAGCTTATGATGAAGGTCAGCATGTTGTTTTAGCTCCTGTTAAGCCTGAAGGGCCTAAGCAGAATGATCTGATAGAGACAAAGACTATTAACCCAGATGTTGTTGTTGCTGGTGATGATGTGCAAGAATCTAAGAATTAGAACAATCAAAAGACTCTAAGGTATGTTAGATTGAATCACTCCAAGAATTAGATTATTGGTGACAAGAATAAAGGTGTGATGACTAGAAGAAGCTTAGTTGTAGAAAAAGTATGTTTAATTTCCAAAGTTGAACCTAAAGATGCTATTGAAGCCTATAAACATGAAAAATGGATAAGAGTCATGGAAGAAGAGTTAGATCGGGCAGAAAAGAATAACACTTGGGAACTTGTGCCTAGACCTAAGGATAAAAATGTTATTGGTACTAAATGTTAGAGATCATTTATTAGCTAATAATTATTTATTTAATTATTAGTCTATTATACTCTATGCTTAAGCTAAACTTAAGAATCTTATAATTCTTTAGGGTTTTCACCTTTAGGGTTTCGAGTATCCTTTTTTTTTACCCTTTTTATGCCCTAAAAGAGGGGTTTTTTTCTTTTGGCCATAACTTGGTCATACGGAGGCACTTTTTCAAAAACTTTATATCATCAAAAAGATCTTTTTGAGCTCTCTTCAGATATGGAGGTTTGATCTTTTGATTTTTCTTTTTTAATTGTGTTTTTAGATATCAAAGCCAAAAGTTCCTTTTTGCACTCCAGGAGACATAACTTGAGCATCTGAACTCCATTTTTCAAAAACTTTATATAGTTCAAAAGCTTGTTCTGTGCACTTTCCAGCCATATGAGTTTTCTTTCCAGATTCTTCTCCAGGTAGATTTTATTCAATTTTTTTTCTTTTCAACACTGGTGAATATCTTGGATGTTTTAGGTCCTGGGATCTTTTTCTTTGAGTAGGATGTCTCGTCTTTGGTTGTTCTTTCTATATTTCTAGTCTTCTGTCTCTTCTGATCATTGTAGCATTTAATTTATACAAACACACTGAGATAAAGTGCCATCATGCATTGTATACTTGAGATCTTGCACATCTTGTGTCTTACTGTACATGCACTACTTATAAAGTGCCATGGGGGGTTGATGTTTTCCTTTGCTTGCAACCTACCTTTGTCACATGAGTGTTCCTTCCACGACATTAGCCTCATGATGTGTGTCAAGTGAGTGTTTCTTCCATGACTCTATGTACTTTCTCTACACCTTCGATGTTCCCAGTTCTTCGTCATGCAGTTCTTGTTGGTTGTCCTTTTCAGTGTACCCATTCCTCTCCCTTTTCAGCATTATGGGGAGGTTTGTCATGTTGTTCTAATGCTTCCTTGGTTCTATTGATCAACTCTTCAAGCTTTGGTGTTTCATGGCATCTGTATCTTTGAGTTCAGTCATTTGCCTTTGTTTGCCATCTAATTCGAGTAGTGTCATTTGAGGGCACTCATGCAAATTACAGTCTTCTCTACCTAGTCCTGTTTTATTTTAGTGGAGGTTCTTCAAATCAACAATTACTCTTTGACAATGTTTGCAAGTATTTCATGCTTCAGTGGCGTTCTTCATTCTCTTCTTTTTATTCCTATCTTCTGGAACACTCTTGTTTGGACGCTTCTTAGTCCTTCACTTGAGCTTTCATCTCTTCTTGGAGAGGAGTTTTGTTCCCATAGGGTTTTCTCATTTTTCTCCACTTTACAAAGATTTTATTGTACTTGGGTACCTCATCAAGCCTAGTTGTCGGGACCACTTGTTGTTTTCTTGCATTTTTTATATGTTTTTTTTAGTCCTTAGTTATTTTTTAGCTACTCTTAAAGTTCATCTTAAGTGGGGGTGTTAGAGTTATCATTTATTAGCTAATAGTTATTTATTTAATTATTAGTCTATTATACTCTATGCTTAAGCTAAACTTAGGAATCTTATAATTCTTTAGGGTTTTCACCTTTAGGGTTTTGAGTATCCTTTTATAAGGATTCTCTCTTTGTATTTTCATAACAATTGTAATTATTGAATTGCATTCTTGATGCACAATCAATATGACTCCTCTTTTTTGGATCTTTGAATTATGGGCTCCATAGCTTTTTTGCTTCTCTCCTTCTATGACAGGTTTGCATGTAGGTGATCTTTGGGAGTTGTAGAGTTGATTTTTCCTCAACTCCAATACTAAATGGGTTTTTAGGAACAAATTGAATGAAGTCGGTGAAGTAGTGCTATAAACATGTCAAAGAATCTGGTGCAACATTCAAAGACTAAGCATATATCAAAGGAACAAATTGCCGAATTGAGTGGGCTTCATAATTGCATTGTGAGCACATCACTGTAAGTGGATGAAGAGGGAAGGCGGAATCTTGATGACCTCAACTTCATACTCCCCGACCTTGGTACACAAACTAAGTACAAAAGCATTTCTTATCAATTGCTCCACCCTATTTGGGACGCAATTGATTTTCTGCTGTTATTTTAAGAACAAACTTATACAACGGTGATCTATGAAATTGTATTGATCATGTCCAAGTTTTCATTATTTTATTTTATTAAATTTATATATTCATAAAGAAATAAAATGTTTTTTTAATGAAATTAAGATTAAATGAATATGACAAATAATGTAATATAATTAATATAATTAATAATTTTTTAAATTATCAATCTTAATTTGAATATCAATTAATTTTTATAATAATAATATATTCTTACTTTTATATTATAAATTATTTTGTAATCTTATTTTCCTTATTAAAAAGACATTTCTATCTATTTCTCTCCTCTATTTAGGATGCAACTGAGTACTTGATGGCATTGTATTGAATAAACTGACACTTAATAATAAATATAATATATCTAAAATAAACACACAAAAAAATTAAAATTTATGTCTTTTCATGTTGTACGAAAAATCCATTTTGAAACCAGAACAACCTTGCATCGTGTGTCCATAATCATATTGGTTTCGTCCATATAACTCCAACTGCAATGGTAGTGAAACGCCAGTCATTTCATTTGTAAGTCCATAAGTTGGGCATCTTGCATGTGGAAAGTGGAAGATTCTTTTGCTTTATATCGAATAAACAAAAACTTTGTACCTTCATTTTGACGTCTGAGTTGGAAGTTTCTTCTTTATTGTAACTGACCAAAGGTGTTTCAGCTTCCATGATTGCACTTATATCTGCATTAATACGACTATTTGTTATTCCAAATTTTATAGATCTGTATGGCTTCTTCATGGGTGGTTTTTTATCTTTGAGGGGGAAAATCATGGCGGAATTATCAACTATAGATTTGATCATCACATTACTCAAAATTTTCATGGGATTCATATTGTTTTGGGTATATATCTCCCTTTTTGTGCTTGATCTATTTTACTTCTGTTTTCTTGTTTACTGCTCTTACAGTTTGCTTAACAACGTATAGGTCTTGTAAAACATTCCAGCAGGGGTATGCATAAGGAAATTTGGCATTGCGTTTCACAGGTATAAACCTGAAACCATACAACATTTCATTTTTATTTATTTATATTTTTTATTACTATAACAATCACCAGATGAGCGATGACACTAAGAGATACTCAATCTGTCAAGGCAAGGAGGATAGCCATGGATAGAGGTTTCCCAGTGCAAGATAGATGCAATTTATCCCCTACTCAAACATTTTTCTTAGGTTATATATTTCAAACTCTTCACATATTCAACAAAAACAGAGATCAATGGATCATGCATATGCTCTTTGATTTAGATTTTTCTTTTCATTTCTTTATGAGATCCTCTACAGGAGAATGAAAATATTTTGCAACAGGGAATTGCTACTATCATTATTTTTTAATGGATGTCCATACCTGTAATATCCCATTCCAGTGCTTCCATTTTGTTGCAGACTGCACAAAGGGAAGAAGAAAAGCAAAAGGATATGTTGAATGCGCAGATCAAGTAGGCCATCCAAGTTGTCGATGTCCTCTCCAATCCATTGTTGCATTTGTTCATGTATTTTTTTTATTTTTTATAATTATTTATACTTTATTTGCATTCCACTCATGAGCATAGATTTTTCATCAGTAAAGAAAGAATATCATAAATAAAAACGTACAGATCTACATTACCCTTAGTTTCTACAGGGCACAATGAATGCCCAATAGGTTAAATTCCTATTTAGGAACGAGGTCTAGATTATTGGAAGAAAAAGAAGAAATTTGCTGGGACTCTTTATGTTCAATTTATATTATTTATTTGACCTTTGTATTTGAAAATGTTTTAGGAATTGATAATTTGCACTTCATTTTAGTTCATTAAATGCTTAGTATCAATTTGATATATTAAATGATTAGTATCAATGTGATATAAACAACTTTTCATTTTTATAAAATTATAAAACAAATAATTTTTTTTATCTTTTTGGCAAAATATTGTTGCCTAGAGAATGTTATTATTGTTAATTATTTTTATAGCAATAATAAAAATAAAAGTATAAAGAATAAAAATAGTATATAATTTTAAATTTTAAATTTAGAAAACTGAAAACAATTATATTTCTAAAGTTTAATCATAAAAATATAATGTTTCTACATTCAAAAAATCAAACTTATACCCCATGTACAAATATTTAAAAAATAATATATAATTTTTCTTAGTTGAATTTGAATATTATATTATATATTAATTAAAATTTAAAGTTATTTGTATCAAAATTTTAAAAATTAATTCTATTAAAATAGTTTTCTATAAACTCTAAACCTATAATTATCATTAAAACAAAAAGTTAATAATATTTTAAATTTATATTAATAAGATTATATTAATTAAAAGAAAGTTTAAGCTATTTTTAAATATATTAATTTAATTAGAACAAACTTTAAAGATATATATCATAAAAAATATTGAAAAAAGGGAGAAAAATTCATAAGTACATAATAATGGATTATTTTTTAACATTTTATAAGAAAATCATAACAAGTGTCCTAAATACATTATCTTTTAATGGTAATCCTAATTTTAGCCTAACCTTAGCCCTAAACCTCATCTTATCATAATTAAAAATTAACCCTAAACTTAACTCTAACCCTAGAATTAAACCCTATCTACAACTTGAACCCTAATCTAACCATGATTGAACCTTAACCCCATTTGAATCCTAAAACTATAACCCTAATTAAACTATAATTAAATTATAATACTAACCCTATTCATGATTGAACCCTTGTCAAAATGCTTCCATTAATTTAATGGAGCCTCATTATCCTTCAATATTAACCCTAATTGTACCCTAACATTAACACAACCTAATCGTTCCAAATTAAAACCTAATCCTAAACTTAACTATAAGCTTAGAGAAGTAAACACTACCTACAAATTCAACCCTAATCTAACCATGACTTAACCATAACCATAACCATAATCTAAACCCCAACCTTAATTGAACTCTATTCCTAAGCTACCCCTAACCCTAATCTACTCCATACCTTGATCCTAATTGAAGTATCATCCTATCCCTAACTATAATTAAATTGTTGCTATAATAAAATCCTAGCCATAATTGAACCCTAAATCTAATTAGCTATAACCTTAATCATTAACCCTAATCCCTCTAATTGAATTCCAACCATAACCTAACCATAAACTTAACTCTAACCATATAATTAAACCATAATCCTAACAATAACTCTAAACTTAATCCCTAACCCTAACAATAACCCTAATGATGATGTAAATCCTCACCATAACCCTAACACTAAATTGAACCCTAACAGTGGTGTAAACCCTAACATTAATCCTAGTAGTAAGCCTTAACACTAACCCTAACCATGATATAAACCCTAACCCTAACTCTACCCCTAAATCAAATTATATGGGTACCTACAAGAAGTTGTGTCCACTTTTTGGCCAAAAAGTGTAAGTTTTTTCCCATTTTTTTTCAATTTCATCCTGTTTGACCTAAAGATTTGACCTATAGTTTAAAAGTCACTTTTCAGTACCATACAATGCCCGTGTACGACAAGCATAATTTGACTTAAATGAAATTATTTTTATAAATCCTTTTGGCATAATCATTGTTTTGAAAAAATCTTGTGTACGGCAAACATAATTTGACCTAAACTTAACATTTTTTTTTTAAACTGTATAGAATTGTCTCTAATTTGATGCCATATAATTTTTTTTTCAAAAAACTTAGAGACAAAAAAGTTATTAAAAAACTAAAAAACCATGTTATTTCAAGTTTATGGACCTCTTTCATTAGTAATTATTTTAAATTTTTTTTTTTTTTTAATCCATTTTCTAAAATAATTACATATTTTGAATCTAGACAGTCTCTACTATAATGGGTTTTCATTGTTTAAAAAATTCTAAAAATTTGGTGTTCAGATATATATTTTTGAAGTCATTATTTTATATGAAGATTGATTTGGCCTTCAAGTTGCAGGTCAAACTAGGTCCAAGTCAAAGGGTCAGCTCTCCAAGCCATTTCCCAAGCCAAAACCGAAGCTACAACCGAACCAAAGTTTGAAATTTTTAGAAACAGGATCCCGTTTTGTTTTTTAAAATAATTAAAAACACATTTAGCAAACGGGATCCCATTTCCCTTTTTTTTAATTTTTAATTTTTAATTTTTTAAAACAAACTATATATAGATTTTTTTAATTTTTATTTTTAAACAAACTATATATGCATGAAATATAACACTTAAGTTTAAGTCATATTTGCCTTTGTCTTTTTCCTTTCTTACTTTAAGTTATATTTCATGTATATATTGGCAGGATATTTGAGAGTGGTTTTAGATCTCTAGGAGTTATAATAAAAATTCTAGATTTTAGAAGATATTATAAATTGTGACATAATAGGACCTATAATGTCATAATACAACCTATTATGTCATAATAGGTCCCATTGTGACATACTAGGTCCTAATGTGTCATAATAGGTCCTATTGTGACATAATAGGTCCTATTGTGTCATAATAGGTCCTATTATGACATAATACGACATATTAAGTCATAATAGGTCTTATTATGTCATAAGACCCCTCAAAAGGACCTATTATGACATTATACCTCTTACTAGGACCTATTGTGACTTAAGACCCCTTAGTATGACCTATTATGACATAATAGGACCGATTATCACATAATAGGGCCTATAATATCATAAGACCCCTTTAGAGGACCTGTCATGTCATAATAGGTTCTATTATGTCATAAGACCCTTTAAGAAGACCTATTATGGCATTATACCCCTTAGTAGGACCTGTTAAAGGATATTGTGTCATAATAGGACTAATAATGACATAATAGGATCTATGATGATGTAATAGGTCCTATTGTGTCATCATAGGTCCTATTATGACATCATAGGTCATATTATGTCATAAAACCCCTTAAGAGGACCTATTGTGACTTTATACCCCTTACTAGGACTTGTTAAGGGGTATTATGTCATAATAGGACCTATAATGGGCATGTGCACAAAGATGGTGGTCAAAAAAGTGGACACCACCCAAAAAAAATGGAAAAACAAGTAACGAGTACGCAAATTTAAAATTTAAAATTCCCGCGTACGCGCTTAGGTTTGTTCTTCCCGAGCCTAGAGAAGATAGCGCGTATGCGCTACTTTTAGAAAAATGAGTGCATATGTGCTATGATTAGGAAAATGAGCGCGTACGCGCTAATAATCCAAATAAAACCACCTATGCGGTGCCTGGTAAAAAAAAAATTGGGTCTCATTTACTCGTGAGTAGCGCGTTTTTAACTTCATTTTTTCCCCATTTCCTCTCCTAAACCGCGAATGGGGTGCTAGATTTGTCCTCCAAGCTATGGATCAAGGTTAGTTTTTGTTTATTTTTGTCTTTCTTTCCAGTTTATGCGATTTGTTTTACATTTTGAATTTAATTTCATTAATTTTGATTAGGTTTTTTCATTTTTTGTTTCAAAAACTAGATTCTTCTAATCCAGAACAAGAACAACCAAATGCACCTCCTGAAAACCCACAAGAACAACCAAATGCACCTCCTGAAAACACACAAGAACAACCCCCAATTCCTCCTTTTAACCGCACACCTGAAACATAGGAAGAATTAATTAATCAGTTAGGACAAAATATGTCTAAAATCAATAGACTGATTGCTAAATTGAAAACTTCTGAACTTGACCATCATCAATCCCTCGCCACTATCCTAGAAACATTAGCTAGTGGTGCCATAGCTGTTTCCATAGAAATTACCAAATGGGGAAGCTTTAGGGATAGGTGTCATCAATTCTATGCCAATGGGCTATCATACGATGGAGTAAAAAACAAAAATATTACTAAACAACAAATATGTGCCCTTTTTGTTGATCCCAAAACTGGTCAGTCATTACCTCTTAATGCAAAGAGGTCTCCCATACATTAGTTTACCAATGTGCAGATGAAGAATATTTTTTGGCAGAGGTGGTGGATGGTCTTTGATGATCCACCTTGTAATAATTATGAGGTGCCATTATATTTTTTGAGAAAAATATATTGTGAGTTTGTGCTCAATGTGTGGCCAAACTATTTTGACATGAGAGAGTTTCATGGTAGAGGTGGTGGCTTTGCCCAAGATAGACCTGGAGCCCGTAGGTGATTACCCACGGAGAGTCACTGCCCCCTAGCACCCAAACCCAAGGTGCATCAAGCTATCCCATTAGAGCTGAAAGAGTCGATGGAGCTACAAAATCTTCAGGCGGCCACAACATTGACTGGTGCCATCATTCAGCATGGGACGTCATTAGCACACCCTATTGTATTGGATGATGAGCCATTAGAGGGCGATAGAGAGCCCATCCAACATATGTGTGTTAGTTGCTCAGGGATATGCTTGGGGATAGATGATGCAGCCGGTGCAGATGGATCCTCATATCATCTGTGCACAATTTGCAGTTGTAGATGTCATGCTCACACGGTTGAGGATGTCGCATTGACAGATGAGTTGATGGACATGGTGTTTTCCCATGAGCCACATACATAGGTGTGTTGATTTGAATTCACAACATTTTATTTATCAGTCACTTTAAATTTGTAATTACACAAATGAATTTTCATTTATACATCGATATAAATTGAGACAAATAATATGCATTTCAGGATGTAGCAACAATATCCCATATACCTCCCCCAGTTACTATAGCTACAACTTCGATGCCTGAGGTATAAATTTTGTAACATGTTAAAATAGAATAGTACACTTTGAAATCAAAAAAATACAAGATATACTAACTATCTTTAATGCTTGGTCTAGTTTCTAGTTTGTAGGTGTTGACAGGGGACGAAATGTCCTAGATTGATGACATCATGCTCTCAGCGATCAATTTTGGCCTACAAGGCTATACGGTATCATATTTTGTACAACTCTTTTTATGTATTGTTTTGATGGAATATGCAAGTAATTTCATTTTTAGATTTTTAAAATTATGTTTAATTTATTATCTGTACTAATATCTCATGTTAATTTTGTTTTTTTAGGGTACCCCCTTTGGGTCTAGGGCTCGTCCTAAGAAAAAGAATTCCTTGAAGACGCCAAAACGTGGGAAGAAGGTAATTGAACACATTTTTAGTTGTACAATTGTTTGAAAATGTTGAAATCAAGTATTAGTTGGGGTTTGTAGATTGATTAGTGTTTTTTTGTCTATTTTAAATGTACAACAAACATTGAGCTTTGTGGATTTGTTGAATGCACCTGATTCGCTCATGGATCAAGAGAGGGCGGAGGTATGTATCTCTACTTTATTTTCTTGATTTGATGACTATATGCATGCGTACATGTGAACTTGTGATATATTATAATCTTATAATTTTTTCATACAGGAAATATCCATACCTATTTCGTCAATGGCAAACCCTCCTCCTTGCACTGGAGAAGCATCTCAAGATCTGGTACACTTTTGTTTGATATGTAAAATTAATTGTTTTTAACCTTTAATGCTTATCATTATATCAATTGTATTTAATCTTTGAACATTTTTTGTATAGGTAATAGCGACAGTTTCTACATCGATGGTGAGCCATCCTCAATCCATTGGAGAAGCATCTCAGGCACAGGTACGTCATTGTTCTCTATATTATAGATTTTAAGTGTTTTTGATATATTTATGTTAGTACATTGTATTAATTGTATATTTAATCTACAATAGACCCCTTCACGGTACGACCATAACATGGATCCATTTAAGTATGTCTTCAAGAAAACTCCTAAGAGTGACAAGGAGAGGAGAGCGAAGACATTAGCTCCTAGATCAGCCGATGAGGTAATCTACATTTCAATTGCAAAGGAATTAAAGTTAAATGCATAGTTATGTTGTTAATTGTGAATTATTTTCTACAAAAGAATTCTAACTTGGCTTTTGAATTGTGGTTTTGCAGCCATCTACAGAGCCGTGTACTGCATCGAAGAGGCTTGATTTTGATGATCCACCACAAGTTTAGGATCATATAGTGTTAGTTTTGGTCATAGAATGACCAATACATATAGATATATTCTACATTTTTATTGTATATCGATTTGGACATGGCATATGCCACATTTTTGTAATACTTGTGTTACTACTTATCAAATTGCCATTAGTTTCATATCCAAAGTCACACTATATTCTAGTCAGTTAGTACTACCGAATCATGCAGTCAGTACACACAGAGAAGTCGGTATGAATAGTCTAGTCGGTTACTGAAGAAAGCAGTCACAGAACACAGTATTCATCGAGCTGTTTACCGAGTAAAGGTTAATGGCTACCGAGTGGTATAATTAACTCACCAAGTTGATATTCACAGAGTAAAATGTCTTACTAGATACATTGAACCTAGACATCCACATGAAAACGTGTTACAAGATCGAGGCACATCTAACCATTTTTGCATTGGAAATTGCACTAGGAGATTGTGTATGATTACAAGATCAATCTAACCTATGAGATATTTTGTTTAATCGAAGAATCTTTTTATAAGATCGAAGCAATAAATCAGATCACCGCTGCAAGAGATCTATTTATACAACATGATTCTAGGGTTAGAAAAAAGATATGCAACAAGAGAAATGAGATAGCAGTGTGTATGCATGAAGGAAGACTGTTACAGAGACACAGAGAGGTCACCGAGAAGGTTATTAGTGAACAGTCGAAGAACAGAGTAAATAGAAGGGTTTACCGAGTTTCATTATGGGTTACCGAGGTATGCTACAAGCTAGGTAATCATATTCAGAGCACATAGAATCTGCTTTAGCATTTCAGATGTAAAGTTGCAGATATTTGTAATGATTATATTGTAATATTTTGAAGTTGTAAGAGAAACCTTTAACAGGGTAAAAGACTCTAACCAAGTCTATAAATTGTAAATCCTTTAACCAGGTGCTACACTTATATAGTGTTGTATAAATCCTTTAGTAAGGTAGATCTAACTGATCTTAATACTCCTAATAGGGTAAGCTATCAGAAATAGCTAAATGTAGCTCTAACCGAGCATTCTTTATTATTGCAGTAGTGAAGTTGTGGGTGCCATCCCCACTGCAGTTTTTCTCTCTAACCAAGAGTTTCTGCGTGACCAAAATATGTGTTATGGAGTGAATCATGTATGAATGTTATCTGTTGATTATAGTTTTGTTTTATATTACTGCACTATTCTGTTTATGCATAACAATAAGGCTATTACAAGAGAAAAGTTTTGGAGTACTGATTCACCCCTCCCCTCTCAGTACATTAGCTTTCTATATTGGGCCTAACAACTTGTATTGACTTGGCAGACATGCCTTTTTATATATATATAAATATCGATATTCGATCCAATAAATGTGTAATGAGTTCATTATTTTGTATTTGTTGTATTTTGTGGTTGTCCTTTTATAAATTTAAATGAATATTTGCATATGTTATCAACAATATGAATATAAACAACAAAAATATATAATATAAAACACTGCAATCGTGGAATATGATTTGATAAAATTTCTAAAATGTTGAATTAACCCTACAAAACTCCTTGTATTTAGTTCATTATTGTGTATTCATTGTATTTGGTGGCTGCCCTTTTATAAATTTAAATGAATATTTGCATATGAAATCAGCAATATGAATATAAACAACAAAAATCGACAATATGAATATAAACAACAATGTGTTTGGTGCGAGAGCACCCTCACGCTCGCAATGGTCAATTTTTGTTCATCATGTGTACAAACTGACATTGTGAGCACGTCCAGGTGGGCAAGTTTATGTTATGCATGCCCCTGTCGTGCGATCTCTCAATTGCCTTGAGTCCAAAAAATTGTCAAAATTTGACGGACTGTTTCTTCAAATCCAGAACACATATGGTCGATCCATTTGATCCCATGGGGTCATGTGAGGATCCTCTATAATGGCCTATCTCAGTTTTTGACAACTCGGAGCCATTTTCAATTATTATCATTTTTTTGCCTACTCCAAAAACTGCTAGTTGCATGCAATGGAAAGTTACAAGATTGGCTAGAATTGATTCGGTTCATCATGTGCACAAACCAACTTCACGAGCACATCCAGGTGGGTAGGTTTACACTAGGCATGCCCCTATCATGCATCCCAAAGTGCCAAAACATCAATTCATACTGTACCGGTGCGATCTCTCAAGTGCCCTGTGTCCAAAAAATTGTCAAAATTTGACAGACTGTTTCTTCAAATCCAGGATACATATGGTCGATCTGTTTGATCCTGTGGGGTCGCGTGAGGCTCCTCTACAATGGTCTATCTCAATTTTTGACAGCTCGAAGCCATTTTCAATTATTAGCATTTTTTTGCCTGCTCCAAAAACTGTCAGTTGCATACAATGCAAAGTTGCAAGATTGGCTAGAATTGATTCGGTTCATCGTGTGCACAAACCGATGTAGTGAGCGCATTTGAGTGGGCAAGTTTACACTAGGCATGCCCCTATCGTGCATCTCAAAGTGCCGGAACATCGAGAGTCATACCGTACCGGTGTGATCTCTCAAGTGCCCTGAGTCCAAAAAATTGTCAAAATTTGACGAACTGTTTCTTCAAATCCAGGACACATATGGTCGATCCGTTTGAACCTGTGGGGTCGTGTGAGGCTCCTCTATAATGGCATGTCTTATTTTTTAATGAGTCAGAGCCATTTTCAATTGGTAGCATTTTTCGCTTGCTACAAAAATCGTCAGTTGCATGTAATGCAAAGTTGCAAGATTGGCTAGAATTGATTCGGTTCGTCGTGTGCACAAACCGACGTCACGAGCGCATCCAGGTGGGAAGGTTTACACTAGGCATGCCCTTGTTGTGCATCCCAAAGCATCGGAACATCGAGAGTCATACCGTACCAGTGGGATCTCTCAAGTGCCCTGAGTCCAAAAAAATGTCAAAATTTGACAGACTGTTTCTTCAAATCTAGGACACATATGTTTGATCTGTTTGATCTTGTGGGGTCCTGTTAGGCTCCTCTACAATGGCCTATCTCAGTTTTCGATGAATCGGAACCATTTTCAATTATTAGCATTTTTTTGCCTGCTCCAAAAATTATCAGTTGCATGCAATGAAAAGTTGCAAGATTGGCTAGAATTGATTCAGTTCGTCGTATGCACAAATTGACATCGCGAGTGCATCCGGGTGGGAAGGATTGCGCTAGGCATACCCCTATCGTGCATCCCAAAGCACTGAAACGTCAAGGGTCATACCATACCAATGTGATCTCTCAAGTGCCCTGAGTCCAAAAAATTGTCAAAACTTGACGGATTGTTTCTTCCAATCCAGGACACATATGGTCGATCCTTTTCAACCTGTGGGGTCACGTAAGGCTCCTCTACAATGTCCTCTCTCAGTTTTTGACGAATCAGATCCATTTTTGATTCGTAGCATTTTTTCACCTGCTGCAAAAGTTGTCAGTTGCATGTAATGCAAAGTTGCAGGATTGGATAGAATTGAATCGGTGCATCGTGTACACAAACCGACATCACGACCGTGTTCGGGTGGACATTTTTATAGTAGGCATGCCCCTGTCATGCATCCCAAAGCACTAGAACATCGAGTGTCATACCCTACCGACGCAATGTAGAAGTTGCTTGACAACTTTTTTGACAATTTTTTGACAACAATGACATTTTTTGCTCAAATTGTATCTAGTCTCAATCTATGACCCCTATGACCCGATAATGAGTCAAATAATTCTCCATGATTATATAAGAATCAAGAATGCTCATGATTGAATAGGGACACATCACATATACTCAAAACATAGTCACAAAACATTGACACACAAAATAGTCACAAAACATTGTCACTTATTATTCAAAAATTTGCCTCTAAATATGGTCAAATCAACTCTTGGCTATTTGATTATACAAAAAAATGTCTTACAAATCATCTCATGGGCTTTTATATAAAATTTGGCATTACAATATGTGCGATTCAACTCATTGCCATTTTAATATATAAATCATCTCATGGGCTTTTATACAAAATTTGGCATTACAATATGTTTGATTCAGCTCATCGCCATTTTAATATACAAAATTTGGCATGTACATATGTACAAATCAGCTCATTGTCATTTAAATATAAAAAATTATGCCCCTAAACTTGTAAAAATCAGCTCATGGGCATTTATATATACAAAAAATGAATATAGAACAATTTGTCGACGATTTATACAAAATTCTCAAAATCATTCTACTTTGAATCGTAGAATCAATCAAGTGAGCCTTCAGGATCGGCTCTAACTCGTATTGTGTCAAGTATTGCCTCGTGGTCAGATTCATGAACTTTCCATAAAATCTTGTTATGAGGTCTACCACGATACTTCATCAAATGAATATTTGTTGCAACAACAAGGTTAGAGAAATGAAGAATATGTTTGTGTGTTTCAAAGTCCTCAAACAACCAAACATCAGAATTCTTGATAGGGTATCTTCAAAGCCATGTTCCTGTCATGACAACAAACCCTATTGAGTACTCAATACCCTCTCTGTCAATGATTGTGGTTGTCAATTTTATTTTAGGCTCAACACAACGACACAAATAGTAATTTGTTCCTTCTTCATTGTTCTCTTTTGCAACAACTGCTTACACATGACCTGCATTTTATAAAGTGTTAATTAATACCAAAAATAAAGTATGATGTACAAAAAAATGAACCAAAAAGAATACTTGCAAAAAAATTAACTCAAAAAATCACCTGAATCCACTAGGTCGGATACATGGTCAAAATCCACTGATGTCTCCATCTGGCTCAATTGTAGTGCTTTGGGAATTTGATATGAATCAATGGGAACCAATAGTCTACAAGACCATTTGTCAACCCACTCTTGTGATTCACATTCTTCCCACAAACAATACATGCATGAAGAGCAAAAACATACCATCTGTCTCGTATAAATTACCAGTGAACTTGAATTTGAACTCATAAATGAGTGCATGTCACTCGATCCTGCAAATGTACAATAATCTAGATAGTTTTCAATGTTAGATTCAGTGATCAACCAAAAATATCTACGAACCATTGACGTACCTGGATTACTTGGACCCATCATAGACTTACACCATCGCACAATTATTTCTGCATCTACCAAATCAACACCACCTTCACACTTCAATTCTTCCCTAGCTAGGGCTCTTTTCACACATGCTCCTGCACCATCGTGCTCTCTCTTACCATGTCCAGCCTCAGTGAAATTCCAAAAATGTTGTACACCGCTTGTCATATGCATCCTTGCATTCTTGAATTGTGTGGTGCAATTATATGACCATATTAAGTGTCGATTGTATCGTTTGTTCCTTTCCCTTAAACTATCATAGAAAACTTTAAAGCATCCTTGTACAAACTCTGATGAATGAGTACGATCATCACTTATATAGAAGTGATACTCTCTTACAACCTTTCTATCCTCCTCTATGCTATCATCTGCATGCATGAGTGCTATGTGTACAAAAATAGAAACTTGTGTAGAGTGATAATACATGGATTGTACTTCATTTTGAGGTTGTAGTGTATAATTTTCAACGAAATCAACTATAGAGACAATGGTTCCAAGAGGAAATGTTTCCTTACATAACTTGAATTGTTCATCTAACCATCGAGCTCTATGTGTATGCATTATGTACTCATAAACTAGTTTCTCTTGAAATATTTTCATAAATTGAGCTACACATATATCATTTTTCACTAGCTCACATCTCTTCAAATCTTTTCCATCTTTAACTCCATATGTGACTGTCTTGTATTTTCCGAAAGAAACTAGTTTCGTACCAATTTCGTGTGTGCTCTCCAAATGTACGCATCTTGGTAAACGTTGCAAATCACCACATATAGCACAAGAACCTTCCAAACAAGGCATCTTATAATAAATGCAACCATCATGTCTATTACATAGCACACTTGAAATAAATTCTCTTACTGACTTAGGAGGTGCTTGTATATTGCATTCCTACAAAACATCGTTAGTGTGCAAAGTAGAACAAATATGACAAAAAATATCATAGTGCATGGAATATTCAATATGCATCCTACAACAACACGTGGTGCGTACATGATTAATCTTAATATAAAAAGGTTTTTTCATTTCAAAAAATCTTTGAGATTCTTATTTGAGGAAACTTTTGAAAGAATCTTTCATAAAATTTAGTTTGAGTCATATCCAAATAGTGTTTGGCATGTGGCTCATGATTTGTAGACCCAATTCGCCTTCTAACAACATCTCTTTGGTTGGGCGATACTCTTGTGTTGTCATGCCAAAAAATTTCAATTAATGTTTTTAGTGCATCAACAACAACCTTTTCTTTGCATGGTAGTCTACCCGAGAATGCCCAAAGAGAATTATTGTTAGGTTCCTCTATTTGTTCCCACCTCTTTAATGCTTTACTTAATGTTGTTCTACTAACGTTTAATGACTTACTTGTTTTGCTTATCAAATGATATTTTTTTATTTTCTTGCTCATTATGGCTGATGTAATGACACATCGAGTAGCATTAGAATCTTTACTACGTGATTTTGAACCAATATATTGGTATGCATCAAATTGATTTCTCACAATAGTTCTTTCACTGTTACTTTCAGATGATCTTAGGCCTAGAAATTTCATTGTCTCTCTAAAATTCAAATTTTTAATCATTTGAACAATTAATTGACATCTTGCAGTTTGATTTAAGTTTTGAAAATAGTTTTGCCATATTATTTTAACCATTCTCCTACAAGTTTGTTCATTCATTTTATTGGGAATTGGCTTCAATATATTCTCATCAATGTCAATTAGATAGTTTGGTTTCCTACGAATGATTCTAGGAGGTGTCAACATCGGTGCATTATGTACATTTAATTCATCAAGTAGAGAAGGTGTAACATGTTCATCATTTAATTGATTATTCAATGCGGTATCTTCTTCAATTGCATTAGGTTCAAACGGTAAATTATCAAATGTTTCTTCTTCAATTGCATTAGGTGCATTATATTCATTTGGTAAATAGAATTGAGATGTTGAGGATGACATACCTTCTTCTCCCATTGTTCTTATGTCATGCAATTTCTTCATACGCTGCCTTTGTCTTTCCTTTTGAGCCTCTCATTGTTCCATCGTTCCTCGCTTGTTCTTTCCCATGGTTGATATCGGTTGTCCTAAATAGAATCATATTACATATATATGTAAAGAAAAATTCATAAACAAACAAATAACCATAAATATGCATCTTATCACTACTTTTTGGAATCAAACTATTAAACAATCACAATTCAATCATTTGAAATCATGCAAAAACAAAAAACTAATAAAAACAACAATTCAATCATTTGAAATCATGCAAAAACAAAAAATTCACTTACTTTTATGTATACAACAGTGATAGAAGTGCAGACACAGTTCCAGTGGGGCCTTCAACGACCTCAAAAACTTCTTTTGAGGCCATTGAGGCTCTTGGGAAACTAAAAATATGTCTATAAACCGCACACATGCTACATTAATAACCACGTACGTGCTATTAGACTATAAAATGTTGACAAGCCCAACGGTATTCTTTTTTCCCATTTTGGACTGATAAGTAGCGCGTACGCGCTACTAAGCCTAAAAAATGTTATCACAGGGTAATGAATAATGGGAATAGTACCCCGTACGCGCTTATGAGTAATAAGTACTGCGTATGCGCTCCTTTGCCTTAAAAAAGTTATAGAAGGGTAGTGAACTAATAGTTTCAGTACCCCGTACGTGCTATTGGTAGTAGAAAAGATGTGAATGAAAAGGGAGGGAGTGAGGGAGAGAGAGAGAGAGAGAGAGAGAGAGAGAGAGAGAGAGAGAGAGAGAGAGAGAGAGAGAGAGTAGGGGAGAGTGAGAGAGGAGGAGGGACAGTGGGAGAGAAGAAGGGGTATGGAGGAAGGAAGAGAGGAGAGGGAGAGGGAGAGAGAGAGGGAGAGGGAAGGAGGGAGAAGGAGAGAGGAGAGGAGAGGAGAGAGAGGAGAGGAGAGAGAGAGGGAGAGGGAGAGAGGAGAGGGAGAGAGGAGAGGAGAGAGGGAGAGAGAGAGGGAGAGGGAAGGAGGGAGAAGGAGAGAGAGAGAGAGAGAGAGAGGCAGAGAGGTAGAGGGAGGGAGAGAGGGAGAGAAGAGGGGGGGTGGGAGAGAAGAAGGGGTATGGAGGAAGGGAGAGGGAGATTAGGGGGAGGGAGGGAGAGGAGAGGGGAGAGGGAGAGGGAGAGAGAGAGAGAGAGGGAGGGAGAGAGGGAGAGGGGGAGGGAAGGGAGAGAGAGAGAGGGGGAGGGAAGGTAGAGAGAGAGAGAGAGAGAGAGAGAGAGAGAGAGAGAGAGAGAGAGAGAGAGAGAGAGAGAGAGGAGGAGGAGGAGGAAAGGTAGAGAGAGGAGGAAAGGTAGAGAGAGGGAGAGGGGGAGGGAAGGGAGAGAGAGAGGGGGAGGGAAGGTAGAGAGAGAGAGAGAGAGAGAAAGAGAGAGAGAGGAGGAGGAGGAAAGGTAGAGAGAGGAGGAAAGGTAGAGAGAGGGAGAAAGGTATATGGAGGAAGAGAAGGAGAGAAGAGGGTGGAGGGTGGGAGAGGGAGAGAGAAGAGGAGGGTGGGAGAGAAGAAGGGGTATGGAGGAAGGGAGAGGGAGAGAGGGAAGGAGGGTGAGGGAGAGAGAGGGAGAGATGGAGAGAAGAGGAGGGGAAGGGATAGGTAGAGGGAGGGAGAGAGGGAGAGAAGAGGGGGGAGGGAAGGTAGAGAGAGGGAGAGAGGTAGAGGGAGGGAGGGAGAGAGAGAGAAGATGGGGGTGGGAGAGAAGAAGGGGTATGGAGGAAGGGAGAGGGATCTCTTAGGAAACAATATGACCTCTAATAACACCTAAGGGGTCATATGGTGGGCTAATAAAATGATATATAAAATTTAAAGTTATGAATAGAACATCATACAACGAGACTCCAAGCGAACAAACAATGAGACTTTGCTAAAAAGCAAGTGTAAGAGCTTGACCTAACCCTAAGAGTACTGCCTAAGTTCTAAAATATATGATGCTATTAAATTTGCAAGGTTATAAGACTGATCTCGATTGTGACTATAGGAATTACACACTTGATTTCTTTCATGGGTATGTACCGTTCCAAGCTGTTTGACAAGTGTTGATTATTATATACTACCACTTCCATGCATACAACAAACTTTAATTTCTTTAGGTGACAGGCATTGTGTAACAACATGGGAACTATTGCATACCCACCACTATCATTCTACAGGACATCATCTGTGTTACTCTCCCTCTTTCTCTTCCTACTTGTTGTTTCCTTCTGAAAAACATATTGTAGGTACTCTGACTCATCATGTTGCTTTGTTGACACTATTTTCCACATATGCTCTGCTCATTAAAAACACATTAGAGAAGAATATTGCTATAGGTTTCCTTGTTTTTCACGATAATACACCCGTGGTTCAATTTCAAACCCTATTCCTCCTATTCAATAAACACACACAAATCCATCAGTCATCAAGACTCCAAGCGAACAAACAATGAGGCTTCACTAAAAAGAAAGTGTAAGAGCTTGACCTAACCCTAAGAGTACTACCTAAGTTCTAAAACATATGATGCTATTAAATTTGCAAGGTTATAAGACTGATCTCGATTGTGACTGTAGGAATTACACACTTGATTTCTTTCATGGGAATGTACCGTTCCAAGTTGTTTGACAAGTGATGATAATCATATACTACCACTGCCATGCATATAACAAACTTTAATTTCTTTAGGTGACAGACGTTGTGTAACAACATGGGAACTCTCGCATACCCACCACTATCATTCTACATGACATCATCTGTGTTACTCTCCCTCTTTCTCTTTCTACCTATTGTTTCCTTCTAAAAAACAAATTGTAGGTACTCTAACTCATCATGTTGCTTTGTTGACACTATTTTCCACATCTTCTCTGCTCATTAAAAACACGTTCGAGAAGAATATTGCTACAGGTTTCCTTGTTTGTCACGATAATACACTTGTGGTTCAATTTCAAACCCTATTCCTCCTATTAAATATACACACACAAATCCATCAATCAATTTTCTTAGGAGAGCATACATGATAAAAATCAAAGAGGAAGTTGCAGACAAGAAATAAATTCACTTACTTCTATAGAAGTACAGATACAGTTGCAGTGGGGTATGGAGGGAGAGAGGGAGAGAAGAAGAGAAAGAGGGATGGGGTATGGATGGAGAGAGAGAGAGAGAGAGAGAGAGAGAGAGAGAGAGAGAGAGAGAGAGAGAGCACCTTGTATGCATTTGAGAGGGGGAGACAATACACTTACATATGTATATATATGTTTAATATATTATATATACAATATCATATTATACACATATTATATATTACATATATTATATGCATATACACATATTATATATAGAATATCATATTATACAATAGCGCGTACGTGTTGTTTATAGGGAAACAAGTGCGTACGCGTTGCTTACACTATAAGTACCCCGTACACGCTTTTTAAACCATAAGTACCCCATATGTGCTTTTGACTGTTTAGGCTTGGAAATAGGCCTGGATGACAAAGCTATGGTTTGGAAGTTTGATTTCCCTCCATTTCTCTCATTTTTGACTTGTTTTATTTTATCAACTTTGTTTATAGACTTTGCAATCATCAGGTTTACACTTCATCAAGTGGGTATTTCTAAAATTGCCACCATATTTTCACCCATATTCAGAGATTTCTAACCATATAATTTTTTTTCAATTTGAACAACAATAACATATTATTATTGAATTTCCTTTACCAGTGTCTCCATAGTTCTCACAGACATAGGTGCACCATTTTTTGAATAAATTTTGATATACTTATCCAAATTTAAAAAACTTTATATATTATTGTAGTGCACTTGATTATTTACAATTTAAAAAAAAAATGTATTTTCAATTTGTTTAGTGCAACTTATGCTTCACGCACGAATAGGTACCTAATTTTTAGGATGTTCTCGATTGGAAAAATCATTAAAAAAAAAATACTCAACAAAAAATTACAAAAAAATACACATATTTTAGTGCTAACTCTTAACTATCTTTCTACCAAAGGATTTGTCAAAATACTAAATCTAACTATGACTTTTTTGTTGCGCACGTCAGACACTATGTTATGCTTTTCAGAAAAAATCAGGGTCATGTTTTCGTGCGTGGAGGATTTGATCCCCTTAATCTTATCCAATTTTGAAAAAGTTTAGTATTTTGGAAACTATATTCAAAGTAATATAATATTTGTTCTTTGATTATCTTCATATCTTGAGTGGATGACTTTCAAATTTTGCCTCCAAGTTCAGGTTCACCTAATTTCAGAAAAAAAGTGTCCACTTATACCCCCCTTTTTGACCAACATCTTTGTGCACTTACCCTAATGTCATAATGTGACCTATTATGTCATAATAGGTCTTATTATGTCACAATATGACCTATTATGTCACAGTACAACCTATTATGTCATAAGACCCCTTAAGAGAACCTATTATGACATTATACCTCTTGGTATGACCTATTATGACATAAGACCCCTTAGTAGGACCTATTATGACATATGTAGAGAAAGATAAGTTGGTTGGGAGAGAGAGATGGTATGTTAAGAAAGAGGTAGAGATGTATATATAGAGAAATATAGGTAGGTAGGGGGTAAGGGGAGGTGTATAGAGAGTGGAGATAAAGAGTAAAGAGTTAAAGATGTGAGAGGAAGGTAGAGACATAGTTTTAGATTTTGGGAGAGAGGGGACAATGTGAGATAGAGAGGTAGATAGGAGATAGAAGGGACGTAAAATTAGAGAGGGAATGAGGGAAGGGTGAAGAGATAGAGGGAGAGAGAGATGTTCGTAGGGAGGGAGTGAAAGGTATGTAGAGAGATATATAGTATATGTAGAGAGATAAAGGTAGGTAGGGAGTAAGGGGAAGTGTAGAGAGAGATGAGATAGATAGTAGAGAGTTAAGTATGTGAGAGAGAGGTAGAGATAAGTCTATATTTTGGGAGAGAAAGGAGAGAGTGAAATAGAGAGGTAGAGAAGAGATAGAGGGGAGATAAAGGTAGAGAGGGAAGGAGGGAGGGTTAGAGAGAGAGAGAGAGAGAGAGAGATCTCGAGTGGAAGAGAGATGTATGTAGAGAAAGATAAGTTGGTAGGGAGAGTAACAAAGGTCCATAGAGAGAGAGAGAGAGGTATATATGTAGAAAAATAGAGATAGGTAGGGAGTGAGGGGAGGTGTAGAGAGAGAGAGGAGATAGATAGTAGAGAGGGATGTGAGAGAGAAAAAAGTAAGATATAGAGGTAGAGAGGGGATAGAGGAAGAGTGCTATGGAGAGATACGAGTCTAGAGGTCAAGAAAGATAAAGGGCACTAGAAAATGGTGATAGGAGCCTGCTGATTACTAAAATTTGACTAAGTATAAAAATTTATAAGATCTTCTAAAATCTAAAATTTGCAAAAATCACTCTTGGAGATTTGAAATCACTTTCAAACATATTGCCAATATAGATATGGAGGGAGATGAGTCTAGAGCTCAAGTAAGATTAAGAGATTGAGATAAAAAGAGTTAGCAAATATTGAACTGTTGATTACTTAAATTTGACTAAGTCTAAAAATTTATAAGATCTTCTAAAATCTAGAATTTGCATTATAACGCCTAGAGATCTAAAACCACTTTCAAACATCTTGGCAATATATACATGAAATATAACTTAAAGTATAAGAAAGTTAAAAAAAAGAAAAAGAGAAATGTGACTTATAATTAAATTTTATATTTCATGTATATATAGTTTGTATTTTTTATTAAAAAAAAAATAAAAATTTGAAATTAAAAAAAAAAAAATTTTAAAAAGAAATGGGATCCTGTTTCTTAGATCTAGGCTCGGGATCCCAACGCTAAATGGGATCCCATTTCAAATTTTGGCTCGGGATCCCGACACGAAACGAGATCCTGTTTCATTTCTCATGCGCTCCTTGCGATTTGCCATTTTTTTCTAAGTGTAAAACTTCCACACTAAGCGGACACAACTTTGTGCACTTACCCATATCTCTAATTATAACACTAATCATAAACCCTAACGCCAACCTTGGATTTATTTCTAATCTAAAACCAAACCCTAATCCAAACCCTAAACTTAAGTCTAACCATATCCATTATCCTAAACCTAGCTATGATATAACCCTAACCATAATCCTAAACCATAACTCTAACCATAATCCTAAAGTCTAACCCTAACCCTATCCCAAAAGATAACCCCTATCTTAACATTATTCCAAAGTATTATATACCCCTAACCATAATCATAGCTATAATATTAACCCTACCCCAAAATCTAACCCTAACATGTTCCTAACTATGATACACCCCTAAGCATAACCATAATCCTATCTATAACCCTATACCTAATCACAATCCTAACAATAACCCTAATACTAGGCCCTAACCCTAACCTTGAATCTATCTTTAAGCCAAAGATTAACCTTAATCCAAACCCTAACCCTATCCATTAACCTAAATATAACTACGATATAAAGTCTAACTAGAATTCTAAACGATAACTCTAAACATAATTCTATTTAGTCTAGCCCTAACCATAATCATAATTGTTGTACACTTAAATTAATTAATTAATTAAATTATGTTAATCGTTGTTCTCCTTAGTATTAATTAAATTAAATTTAATTAATATTGTCACTATAGTCCAATGATTGATTTATTTAATAAATCAATTTTCCCCCATTCTTCTAAGGTATCCAAAATTAACTCTCCTAAATCTCCCCTTTAATTAATTAATGTCAATTAATTAATTAACCCAGGTGATTCCTACAAATCACATTTTCCTAAATCTATCATTAACCTAATCAATTCTTGTAGAAGTCCTCTCAATTCCACTTACCATTATTACCTAATTTTTTATTGCCTCCACTCATTCTCTCTCCTAGTCAAATCCTCCTACAAATCCCACTTGACCTAATCTCACCTAATCATTCTTCTAATCTCTCATCTAATGAGTTGCTAGTGGCTAATCCTCATGATTAGCCACAAAGTCAACTCCTTGTCCCCTCGCTCACCCACCTTCTTTAAATGCTCTTTTCCTAGGTTAATGTGAGATTTTCAAAATCTCACATTCCTGTAGGTATCCCTTCACCCAAAGGAATTTTTAATTCATTTTTATTCCTCCAATCCCCATGCTCCTCATTTTAGGGAATTTTTAATTCCTTCTCCTCATCAATCAAGGAATATTTTTATTCCTTTTATCTTCCCTAGGTGCATCGGGAAGCCTTCCCAATGAACCTTGAGGAGTGTGGAGACAAGAAATTCCTTCATGGCATATCTCTTGGACTCCACACTTGTCTTGTCAACTTCTCTTGATCCATGTGTGGGCTCACATAAAATCTTGACCCTCCATCTTGGATCAATCCTAACCCTCCATTTCCTCCCTCCTATAAATTGGAGACTCCACTCCTTCATTTTCAATCTCCAAATGAAGTAAGTTTATGATGCCCATTTGAGTTCAAATCATCATCCAAGCATCCAAGCTATAGCCAAATCCATAACAATCCATCACTTAGCCATTTATCCATCCATTTCATCCTCCTCTCAACTGTCTTGTGCACATTTTGGAGAGCCAACCACATACAATCCAAGAGAAAATCAAGTGGAGCATCAAAGGGGTGCCTTCACTTCATCCAAGGCTCAATCCAAGGAAGGTGTCAAGCTTGAGAAGGTATACTTGGTTTTGGTAATTTATGTGTTTATGTGTGTTTCTTATTTTATCTAACCATTTTATCCCTTCTCACGTTTGCATGTCTTCAACTGTAATCGTAACCCTACTCGAAAACCTAACCCTAACTTGTCCCTAACTATGATACACCCCTTACTGTAACCATAATCCTATCTATAACCCTATACCTAACCATAATCCTAATAATAACCCTAATACTACTAGGCCCTAACCCTAACTATAACACTAACCATAAACCCTAACCCTAACCTTGAATCTATCTCTAAACAAAAACCTAACCTTAATCCAAACCCTAAACCTAAGTCTAACCTTATCCATTAATCTATGTACCTAACTATTATGTAAACACTAACCATAAACCTAAATTATAGCTCTAACCACAATCCTATGGTCTAACCCTAACCCTACCCCAAAAGCTAAGCCTAATCCTAACACTATCCCTAACTATTATATACCCATAACCATAATCATAACTGTAATCATAACCCTACCCCAAAACCTAACCCTAACCCAAGCATTGTCCCTAACTATGATATACCCCTAAGCGTAACCATAATCCTAACTATAACCCTAAACCTAACCACAATCCTAAAAATAACCCTAAACCTATTCCCTAACCCTCACAATAACCCTAATCATGATGTAAATCTTAATCATAACCCTAATGCTAAACATAACCCTAACCATGATATAAACCTTAAGCCTAATCATAATCTGAACCCTAACCCTAAACCCAACCATGTCTAAACCATAAACCTAACCATAATCCTAATTATAACTCCAAACCCTCACTAATCATAATTCTAACCCCAACCCTAATCCGAACCATTACTCTAAACTTGAACACTAACAATAATCCTTATCCCTAATTGAAAGCCTATCTCTATCCTTAACCCTCAACACTGACCATAATCCTAATCCTAACCCTAAAATTAATATTAAGCCATAACACTAATCATAATCCTAACCCTAATGATAATGATGATATAAATTCTAACTCAAATCATTACCCTAAACCTAAAAACAACCCTAACTATGATATTGACCTTGACCCTAAACCTTAACCCTAACCTTAACCCTTACCCTAACTCAAACCCTACCCATGATGTAAACCATAATTGTATCCATAATCCTAACTATGACCATAACCATAACCCTCACCCCAACCATAAGATAAACCGCAACCCTAACCATAATCCTAACCATAACCCTAAATCCTAATCCTAATCAAAATCCTAACCATAATCCTAATCCTAATGTTAACCTAACCCTTGTTAGGATGTTCTGATACCCGAGGAAAACTGAGAGGGGGGGGGGTGAATCGGTTTTCCACAAGTTTAACAGTTAAAGAAAATTGTAATCCTTTTACTAGAGAAAAATAAGAACAACACAGTGAAATGTAAAACATGAAATAACAATACACACAACACCAATATTTTGATGTGGAAAACCCGGTAAAGGGAAAAACCCCGGTGGGAAACACTACCCACAATCATATAACACTTCTGCAGCAGTATGCAAAATAATTACAATGGGGATTGCACTTGCAATCAAGCCAACCACCTAGGCTCACTGCTCATCACAAAAAGAAGTCTCACTGACTTACAAAAACATCAGGCTACAATCCAGAGAAAATGAATAGTGAAAGTAGAATCTCCTAATGCTTGATATAGTTCCAGTTAAGCACATATGTCTTCCTTGCAACACCAAATCCTTCACAACCTTATTTGAATGATCTAACCTTGTTCACACAAAAACATTTCTCTGATAATGCAGACATAACCATCGATACCCAAATTACATGAATAAGTCACCTATAAATACAGATCATCAACCTTGATAACAAGGTTGGCTAATCCTTAAACCCATAAACCTATAATTATAAAAATTACATCACACTATACCACCAGACCAATATTATGTTTTACATTACATAGCATGGACCTAATACAACTTCCCAAACAATTATATCTACTGTAAATCATGCTAAGACCAATCTCCAACACGTTTCACCAACCGGTAGAAACCCTAAGTGAAATAACACATAATAATCAACAAGATCCAAATAGCACCACCAAATGATCACACCAGCCAATGGGAAGCCACCAAATATCCGAGACATGTTCACAAAGCACCTTCAACATGTTAGAAATCATTTCCGTAAGCCGGACCAAAATTACTTAACCAAATCATCAAATATCGCCAACCGATAAAGCTAACCGATACCAAGAAATATTAACTGGGAACATAAACAATAGCTTCCGAAACACCAAATCATAAATCAACTGAATATGACAAGCATGCAACCATCCTGAATAAGCATCCAAAACCAAATCCAAGGATCTAATCATACCGGATTAGAATCCGCCAAAATCAAGTCCAACTGGGACCACGAACCAACCAGGATAGCAGTAACCAACCGGGAAAGAACCAAATCCAATTAGAGCACAGTGTTGACATCAATGACAACACATAATCAATATTGCCAACAATCTCCCAAAAAAATCAAGAACCAAAAAAATATCTCTCCCCCTAAGATTATTAGTTTTCCACATGAGTACTATCTCCCCCTTTGACATCAATGACAAAGGGCTAATGCCAAACCAAAATATTGAACCAAACAACTGACTACTCCCCCTGAGAAGAGACATGATCTCATTAACCTAGATCAAAATATATGTCTAGTAAGCTCATTGGATTGATGCATCCCTACATCACTAAGTCTCTACCGTAGGGGTGGTGACCCCTAATTGATCTCAGAGATATTCAAAAGTATCTTTAGGCAATGGTTTTGTTATAATATCTGCAATATGTTCCTTAGTAGGCACATAAACCAATCTGACTTTCTTTCCTTCAACCTTTTCCTTCAAGAAATTATGCCTTATAAAAATGTGTTTTTACTTGGAATGAAATACTAGATTCTTTGACATATCAATAGCAACAGTATTATCACAAGGAATAACAATAGGCTCATCATAACTAACCCTTATATCCTTGAACATCTACTTCATCCATAAAATCTGAGTACAATTAGTTGCAACAACTACATATTCAACTTCAACAATAGATAATGAAGTGCATGATTGTTTCTTGCTAAGCCATGAGACCAATTTCTTCCCAAGAAAGAATGCACCACCTGTAGTGCTCTTCCTGTCATCAACATCACTTGCCCAATTTGAGTCTTTATAGGCACATAATCTAAAATCATCATTGTTTGAATACCACAACCTATACTCTGGTGTTCCTTCCAAGTATCTAAATATTATTTTAACAACAATATCATGAGTTCCTCTCGGACCAGACTAAAATCTAGAAGCAATGTAGACAACATTCATTATATCAGGTCTAGTTTGAGTTAAGTACAACAATCCACCAATGGGTAAGTGCACCAAGTTGTGGTACCAAAAAGGTGTCACTTTTTATGTTTTCATAAAAATGTGTCATTGGCATGAAAAGGTCGTCCAAACCTATGAGTTGGATGGCAAAGGCAAATCCAACCCAAAGGGTTGGTATTCTCCCAAGCAAACCATTTGGTGAGCGCCAAATATGGCGCTCACCAAATGCAAAATTTTGAATTTTCACATTTGGTGCGTACCAAGTTTGGCACTCGCCAAATACAAAATTTTAAATTTTCATGTTTGGCACATGCCAAATGTTTTGCATTGTCCAATGTGAAGGTTTTGTGAGTGTGTAGATTTTCCAATCTGGGCACAAGTTATATTCACCCCCAAAGGAGAATATATACACAAAATATAACATTTAAGTATATCTCTATAGGACTTATAATGTAGAATCTAGTTTTTAAAGGATCATATAAAATTTTAGACAGTCAGCTTTTAGTAATCAGCATGTCAAATTTCAGTAATTAGCATGCTCTTGTTAGCATTCTTTATCTATTTATCTCACTCTCTTTATCTTCCCAAAACTCTAGACCTATCTCTCTCCCTCTCTTGTCTCTCTCACTTCTCTATCCTTGACTCTCTCCCTCTCTCTTCTCTCTCACTCTCTTATTGTTTCTCTCCCCTCCCACTCCTTTCTCTTGTTCACTACCTATCCATTTTATCCTCTCTCTCCCCATATCTAGGGTTATCCCTCCCTCCTTGTTCACCTCACTACCTCTCCCTCCCTATATTATTACCCACCTTTCTCTCCCCCTCTAGGTTTCTCACATATCTAATTTTCCACCCTCTATTTCTCTCCCTCCCTCTCCACCTTTCTCTCCCTTCTCCTTACCTCTATCTATTTATGAACTCTCTCCCTCTCTTCTCTCTCTCTAAACCTATCTATCTCCTCATTCTCTAGGTCTCTCACTCCCTCCATGTCTACCTCTCTATCCATCTCCTCTTACCCATCTCTTTGTTCTTCTATCACTTCTATTCTCCTTCCCTCCCCTCTCCAAGTCTCTACCTTCATTTCTTCCTCTCTCCCTCTCTATCTCCCTCTCTCACTCTCTCGTCTTCTCTCTTCCTCTCTTATTCTCTATCTTCATTGTCTAGGTCATTACCTCTCCATCCCATCCTCTCTCCCCTCTCTAGGTTTCTCATTCCCTTCCTCTCCACCTATCTACCTCTGCATATAGGTCTCGTTACCCACCTCTCTTTATCCCCCTCTATCTATCTCACTCCTCTCTGGCCATCTAGGTCTCTTACCTATCTATATGCCCCCTCTATAGTTATCTCTATCCCTCTCTACCTCTCTATCCCTCCTCCTTAACCCCATCCCTTTACAAACTCTCTCCTTTTCTCTTCCTCCCCTAACCTTTTTATCTCCTCCTTCCATAGGTCTCTCACTCCCTCCATGTCTACCTCTCCATCCATCCCCTCTTACTCCTCCCTTTTTTCTTCTATATCTTCTCTTCTCCCTCCCTCCCCTCTCTAGGTCTTTGCCTTCATTTCTTCCCCTCTCCCTCTCTACCTCCCCATCCATACATACCCCCATATATATCTCACTCCCCCACTTTTTTATTCTGTCTTCCTCTTTTAATCTCTCTCTCTCTACATTCTAGGTCATCAACTCTCTCTCACCTCTCTAGGTTTATCACTTCCTTCTTCTCCACCTATATACCTCTGCATCATGTCTCATTAGTCACCTCTCTCCCCCCCTCTATCTATCTCATTCCTCTATCTTGTCATCTAAGTCTCTCATCTCTCTTTCCCAATATAGTTCTCTCACCCATCTATTTTTCCCATCTAGTTCTCTCCCTCTCTCTTCCCCTTTATCTCCCTCCCCCTTTACCCCTATTTATTTTAGAACTTTCTCCTCCTCTTCTCTCTTTCTCCCCACCTCTCTATCTTCTCCTTCCCTAGGTCTTGTAGTCCCTCCATGTCTACCTCTCCCTCAATTGCCTCATACTCTTCTCTCTCTTTATTCTTTCATCTCTCCTCTTATCCATCCCTCCCATTTATAGGCATCTCCATTCTTTTCTTCCCCTCTCCCTCTCTATCTCCCTCTCCCTCCTTATCCCCATCTCTCTCTCCCATCCCTACTAATTCTTATTCTCTCTTTACCATCTACATCATCAACTTTCCATCACACCCTCTCTACCCCTCTCTAGGTTTCTCCCTCATTCTCTCTCCACCTCTCTACATCTCCATCCATATCTCATTACCAATCTCTCTCTCTATCCGCCTCCATCTATCTCAACCCTCTCTCTCTCTCACCCTATCTAGGTCTCTCACGCCTCTCTCCCCCTCTAGATATCTTATATCTCTATATAACCCATCTAGGTATGTGTAGGAGCATGGTGGGCCATATGACCCCTTAGGAAACCATTACTATCTATCTTAGGATACCATATCACCTCTTAGGAAAACATATGGTGTCATTACAAGTCATATGGTCTTATTATGGGTCATATGGTGTTGTTACAGGTCATATGGTGTCCTAAGGGGTCATATGGGGCTCTATGACCCCTTAGCATACCATATCATCTCTTAGAACACCATATGAGCCCTAACGACACCATATGATTTCCTAAGGGGTCATATGGTGTCTAAAGGGGTCATTTGGTGTTTTTATACCTCTAAGGACATCATATGACCCCTTAGGACACCATATGACACCTATTGACACCATATGACCCCTAACAACACCATATAGTGTCCTAAGGGATCATATGGTGTTTTATGACCCCTCATGACACCATATAACCCCTAACAACACCATATGGTGTCATTAGGGGTCATATGGTGTCCTAAGGGGTCATATGGTGTTGTTAGGGGTCATATGGTGTCCTAAGGTGTCACATGGTGCCCTAATTGATCATAAAATACCATATGACCCCTTAGGACACAATAGGATCCCTAACGACACCATATGACCCCTTAGAACACCATATGACCTCTAACGACACCATATTGTGTCTTGAGGGATCATATGGTGTCACAAGTGGTCATGTCATGCACTAGGATGTTAAAAGGAGTCATATGATGTTCTAGGTGGTCATAGAACACCATATGACCCCTGAGAACACCATATCACCCCTTAGGACACCATATGTTGTCGTTAGGGGTCATATGGTGTCCTAAGGGGTCATATGGTATTCTATGACCCATTAGGATGCCATATGACCCCTAACAACACCATATAGTGTAGTTAAGGGTCATATGGTGTTCTATGACTCCTTAGGACACCATATGATCCCTAAGACCATCATATGATGTCTTGGGGGGTCATATGGTGTCGTTAGGGGTCATATGGTGTCATTAGGGATCATATGGTGTCCTTAGGTGTCATATGGTGTTCTATGACCCCTTGAGACACCATATGACCCCTTAGGACATTTCATATGGTGTCCTAATGGGTCATATGGTGTATTAAGGGGTCATATGGTGTCTTAAGGGGTCATATGGTATTTTATGACCCCTTAGGACATAATATGATCCCTAACATCACCATATGGTGTCCTAAGGGGTCATATGATGTTCTATAGCCCCGTAGGACACCATATGACCCCATACAAAACCATATAATCCATAACAACACCATATGATTTCCTAAGGGGTCATATGGTGTTTTATGACCCCTTAGGACACCATATGACCCCTAATAACAACATATGGTGTCCTAAGGGGTCATATGATGTTCTATGACCCCTTGGGACACCATATGTTGTTATTAGGGGTCATATGGTGTCCTAAGGGGTCATATGGGACCCCTCAAGACACCATATGACCCCTAAAAACACCATATGGTGTCCTAAGGGGTCATTTAGTGTTCTATGTCCCCTTAGGACACCATATGAGCCCATACAACTCCATATGACCCCTCACAACACCATATGGTGTCCTAAGGGGTCATAGAACACCATATGACTCCTTAGGACACCATATGACCCCTAACAACATCAGTTGGTCCCTTAGGACACCATATGGTGTCGTTAGGGGTCATATGATGTTCTAAGGGGTTATAGAACACCATATTACCACTTAGGACACCATATAACCCCTAACAACACCATATGACCCCTTAGGACACCATATAGTGTACTTAGGGGTCATATGGTGTCCTAAGGTGTCAGATGGTGTCCTAAGGGGTCATAGAACACCATATAACCCTTTAGGACATCGAATGATCCCTTAGGACACCATATGACCCCTAATGACACCGGGTCTTATGGTATCCTAATGGGTCATAAAATACCATATGACCCCTATCGACACCATATGACATGTCCTAAGGGGTCATATGGTGTCTTAAGGGGTCATAGAACACTATATGACCCATTAGGAAACCATATAGTGTACTTAGGGGTCATATGGTGTCCTAAAGGGGTTAGATGGTGTCCTAAGGGGTCATAGAACACCATATAACCCTTTAGGACACCGAATGATCCCTTAGGACACCATATGACCCCTAACGACACCATATAGTGTTGTTAGGGGTCATATGGTATCCTCATGGGTCATAAAATACCATATGACCCCTAACAACACCATATGACATGTCCTAAGGGGTCATATTATGTCTTAAGGGGTCATAGAACATCATATTACCCGTAAGGACACCATATGACCCATTAGGACACCATATGGTGTCAATAGGGGTCATATGGTGTCCTAAGGGGTCATAGAACACCATATGATCCCTAGGGCACAATATGACCCCTAACGACACCATATGACCCCTCAAGACACCATATTGTGGTCTTAGGGTTCATATGGTGTCCTAAGGGGTCATAAAACACCATATAACCCCTTATGACACCATATGACCCCTTAAGACACCATATGGTGTCGTTAGGGGTCATATGGTGTCCTAAGGGTCATATGGTGTCCTAAGGGGTCATAGAATAACATATGACCCCTTAGGACACCATATGACCCCTAACGACACCATATGGTGTCCTAAGGGCTCATATGGCATCCTGAGGGGTCATATGGTGTTCTATGACCCCCTAGGACACCATATGACCCCTTTTAATATCCTAGTACATGACATGACCACTTGTGACATCGTATGACCTCTCAAGACACAATATAGTATTGTTAGGGGTCATATGGTGTCCTAAGGGGTCATATGGTATTGCTAGGGATCATATGGTGTCCTAAGGGGTCATATGGTATTCTATGACCCATTGGGATACCATTTGACCCCTAACAACACCATATGGAGTCATTATGGATCATATGGTGTCCTAAGGGGTCAAATGGTGTCTTAAGAGGTCAGATGGTGTCCTAAGGGGTCATAGAACACCATATAACCCCTTAGGACACCGTATGACCCCTTAGGACACCATATAACCCCTAATAACACCATATGACCCATTAGGACACCATATAGTGTACTTAGGGGTCATCTAGTGTCCTAAGGGGTCATCTGGTGTCCTAAGGGGTCAGATGGTGTCCTAAGGGGTCATAGAACACCATATAATCCTTTAGGACACCGAATGATCCCTTAGGACACCATATGACCCCTAATGACACCATATGGTGTTGTTAGGGGTCATATGGTATCCTAATAGGTCATAGAATACCATATGACCCCTTACGACACCATATAACCCCTAACAACACCATATGACATGTCCTAATGGGTCATATGGTGTCTTAAGGGGTCATATAACACCATATGACCCGTAAGGACACCATATGACTCATTAGGACACCATATGGTGTCGGTAGGGGTCATATGGTGTCCTAAGGGGTCAAAGAATACCATATGATCCCTTAAGACACCATATGACCCCTAACGACAACATATGACCCCTTAGGACACCATATGACCCCTAATGACACCATATGGTGTCCTAAGGGGTCATATGGCATCCTGAGGGGTCATATGGTGTTCTATGACCCCCTAGGACACCATATGACCCCTTTTAATATCCTAGTACATGACATGACCACTTGTGACACTGTATGACCCATCAAGACACAATATGGTGCTGTTAGGGGTTATTTGGTGTCCTAAGGGGTCATATAGTATTGTTAGGGATCATATGGTGTCCTAAGGGGTCATATAGTATTGTTAGGGATCATATGGTGTCCTAAGGGGTCATATTTTATTATATGACCCATTGGGACACCATATGATGCCTAACGATACCATATGGTGTCATTAGGAATCATATGGTGTCCTAAGGGGTTAGATGGTTTCCTAAGGGGTCATAGAACACCATATAACCCCCTAGGACACCGTATGATCCTTTAGGACACCATATGACCCCTAATGACACCATATGGTGTCGTTAGGGGTTATATGGTATCCTAATGGATCACAAAATACCATATGACCCCTTACGACACCACATGACCCCTAACGATACCATATGACATGTCCTAAGGGGTCATATGGTGTCTTAAGGGGTCATAGAACACCATATGACCCCTAAGGACAACATATGACCTTGTAGGAAACCATATGACCCCTTAGGGCACCATATGGTGTCGTTAGGGGTGATATTGTGTCCTAAGGGGTTATAGAACACCATATGACTCCTTAGGACATAATATGACCCCTAACGACACCATATCACCCCTCAGGACACCATATGGTGCTCTTAGGGGTCATATGGTGTCCTAAGGGGTCATAGAACACCATATGACCCCTTATGACACCATATGACCCCTTAGGACACCATATGACCCCTATGGTGTCATTAGGTGTCATATGTTGTCTTAAGGGGTCATATGGTATCCTAATGGGTCATAGAATACCATATGACCCCTAATGACACCATATGGTGTCCTAAGGCATCATATGGTGTTCTATGACCCCTTAGGACACCATATGACCCCTTTTAACATCCTATTACATGACATGACCACTTGTGACACCATATGACCCCTCAAGACACAATATAGTATCATTAGGGGTCATATGGTGTCCTAAGGGGTTATATGGTTTTTTTAGGGATCATATGGTGTTCTAAGGGGTCATATGGAATTCTATGACCCATTAGAACACCATATGACCCCTAACGACACCATATGGTGATATTAGGGGTCATATGGTGTCCTAAGGGGTGATATGGTTCTCTATGACCCCTTAGGACACCATATGACCCCTAACAACATGATATGGTGTCCTAAGGGGTCCTCTGATGTTGTTATGGGTCCTATGGTGTCTGAAGGAGTCATATGGTGTTCTATGACCCCTTAGGACACCATACAACCTCTTAATACACCATATAGTGTCATGAGGGGTCATATGGTGTCGTATGGGGTCATATGGTGTCCTAAGGGGACATAGGACACCATATGACCCCTTAGGACACCATATGGTATTTTTAGGGGTCATATGGTGTCTTAAGGGCTCATATGGTGTCCCAAGGGGTCATAGAACACCATATGACCCCTTTTGACAACATATGTTGTCATTAGGGGTCATATGGTGTCCTAAGGGGTCATAAAACACCATATGACCCCTTAGGACACCATATGGTGTTGTTAGGGATTATATGGTGTTGTATGGGGTCATATGGTCTTCTAAGGGGTCATAAAACACCATATGACTCCTTAGGATTGTTAGGATAACCAGCAAACAACTGAGAGTGGGGGGGGTGAATATGTTGTTAGCAGATTATAACTTAAATCCACAATATAACCTTAAACAAATCAAGTATTGCTAAAGAATAGGCAGATGCTAGTAGGAACAGATACCGGTAAACAATACAACTTAACAATAACCAGATAATCAATGTAAAGAAACCATACCACATAACACCATGATTTGTATGTGGAAAACCCGGAAAGGGAAAAACCACAGTGGGAATCCTACCCACAGTCAGATGATACTTCTACAGAAAGTATGTGTTACAATGAGGGGCCTGCACTTGCAGGAAGGCACACTGCCTAGAGCGTACTGCTCATTACAAAAGAGTCTCACTGACTACATAGAGGCTACAACCTTCTAAAGATAAATGGACAAAAATCCAATAGAGTGACCTGTTAGAAATAGCATCTAACATGCCTGATTACAATCCCGATTAAGCTCAATAACGGAGGACTAAATCCTCTTCTGAATCCAATTCGATAACCAATGATCGATCAAATCCTTTGCCTAAATGATATTACAATATTCACACATTAAATTCCTTGACCATGACCTTTTCAATAACCATGATACATTACAAAGAGTTTCTACCTCTTATTTATACAAACCCTAAGGCCTAAACCAATTAGGTCGACCACCTAAAGATATTACAATAAGACCATTATATAATTCCTTATTACAATGATATGCCATGTCGGCTTAAGACCGAAACAATAATAACAAATCCATAAAACATCTCAAAACATCCAGGTAACGTGTAGAGTACACATTGGTATGATACTGGTCCATAACCTAGATAGGTACCAGACCTATTCTGGGACCACCATGCCAAAGAAACTTCTTCAGGCAATTGAAGCACGATCAAAGAACATCTTCAGCATCCTAAAATCCATGAAGAAGCTGCACCAACACCAATTATGCATCCTGTCATGATTCCTCAATGAAAGCTTTGCCGGTAAAGCCTTAAGCCAGTGCCGGTAAGGGTTTACCAGAGTGTATGATAACATCCGATTACCAAGCCAATACCAACTAACCAAAACATGCTCATGGGGCATATAACACATGATATCAAATATACTGTTGGGATTTGAGAACACTGAGAGGGGGGGTGAATCAGTGTTCTGTCAGAATGAACAATTTTTATCTTTTTAAACCATTTATGTATGTACTAGTAAACAAATAAGAATATAACAAGAAGCAAATAAACCATCCACATAAATGATCACCATAACACACATGATTTATACACAGAAAACCTCAATGAGGAAAAACACGTTGGGATTTGTGACCCACAATATTAGTTCACTGGCCATATGAAAAGATATTACATATAATAGGGGCCTGCACTTGCAGGAAGGCACACTGCCTAGAGCATACTGCTCATCACTAAAGAGCCTCACTGACTACAAGCTTTTTGCAAAAGTAAATTACTGAAAATGAACTCAGGAATGCATTTGCTATGTGAGATAGAGTTTTGGTTCTGGTTCTACTCTGTACTAGTTCACAAACTTGAACTATTATCTGTATTACTTCTCCTCCAAGAATGCTTTCCAAGCTATCTACAGATCATTGCATGAAATGGAATTCGCATACAAAATGATCTCCATACATATATTTCACATCATACAGTTCTTCTATATTCTCCTATATCCACACATATCATATGTCTCACTTGCTTATTTTCATACCTTACAAAAATAACCTAGCAGACTGACCTATATACCTATTACAACTGATATGCCTTATCTCGGCTTACAATGCATTTAAAAAAGATATTCAATGTCGGCCTTGACAATAATTACAAAATGATTTATAAAATAAATCTTCCTTGATGTCGGCTTCCTTGAAGTATTGATGTCGGTGTCGGTGCCGGTGTTGGCCTGAATGCTTCCAATACTGGTATCTACCGGTATATACCTCCTAGTGTGGGTTTGTGACTTCCATTAGATCTTGTTGCCATAAATGACAAAAAAATGAATCCAATGAGTGTCAATTGCCAACAATCTCCCCCTTTGGCATTTATGGCAACACTCATGTGAAAAATGGATTCCCTACCGGTGTGCTCCCCCTGAGCAATACATCGCATATACTTCGTCTGATAACATTTTCTTTGATATTTTTTAGATATGTACATACTCCCCCTTTGACATTAATGCCAAAGACCGGTGAAAAAATAAAAGAATGAAAGAATACTGTTAGTGTCACTCGAGATTAGTCATCTTCAGGATTTCTGGGTATGCCTTTTGTAGCAACTGAAGATACGTGTCCCAGCCTGATTTGAAAGTATCAAATACTGATGCAAATCCACTGAGTAAGTGGGAAAGTGATTCCTTCTCCTAGGTATCTACCGGTGTGGGTTTTGCTAGCACATCCATGCATTCTTTCTTGTGAACACCCAATGAATCAAGTCGAGGGCTTATCAATCCTCTTAAATTTTTTGCTCTCATTATTTTATCTTTCTCCTTCTCAAAAGAAAAAACTTGGTTCTCCAAGTACAAAATTTGTCCATCAACAGATGTAGTTGGTGCAGTCAGTTCATCAAAAGAGTTAGCAATATTAGCCATTTTATCATATAACTCCTTCAATCTGCTATCAACATTAGCTGTAAGATTTCCCAAATTGCAACATACTCTGTACATATTAGTACACTATTTTAAACAAATTTCATTTGGAATAAGCTTGTCTTCTATTTTCTTCTTCCCAGTTTCTATGAGTTGATCAAAATCTGCTCTTTTTGCTGCAAAGAAACTGTCCAAAGCCTGTCGGTCTGCAATTTGTCTCAAAGATTGAAAATTATTTGATATGTGCTCTGTTAAAGTCTTGAGCTTATCGGAAGGGATTTTTCCATCCTCAATTTGACAGTTGGGCATTATTCTGTGTAGTACAAAGATCGATTGATCATTTAACCCTTTGTCTATAGTTCCTTCCTTTAGCAATTTCTAAGTGGCCATCATCATTAATTCTGTTGGACTTAACTCAGAGACTGATTTCTTCTCGACCTGAGAAGTGTCAATTGCCAAAATGCTTGGCGGGGAATCAATTTTACCTGCCAGTATTGACTGAGTTGATTTTACCTTGTCCATCTCAACCTCTATTGCATCAGTGGCTTTGCCACTTGGTGCAGTATCTGTTACTGCCGGTGGAGTATCATCCACAGTGTTTCCAGTGCCCTGTACATTCTCTTGCTAAAAAATTGTCTGTGTTGGTACATACTATACACTCTCTTTAACTGTTGGTTGTGGTTGTGCCAAAACTAGAGTTGAACTGCCCAAAATACCCTTTCCTTTTGATTTGTTAGGAATGATGGGGGATGTTGCCTTTGCAAATTCTTCTTGAAATGTGAGAAAGTCTGGGTTTTCCAAAAAGAATTTTGTCCATCCCTTACTTGTCTCATTTATCACCTCATTTACTCTTCCCATCATAAGGATTATCTGTCAGTTTTTACTACTAAAAATTGTCCTATTAGCAGTGTCTATACATCTTTTGATCTCTTCATTATTTATAGTACCACATTGTTCCAAAAGTGCAACTTCCTTGATTTCCCTATCCCTCTTGATAGCATCAAGTCTTCTAGCTTCAAGTTTATTGTACATGGATAAAGGTATCTCCTTCAAAATTTCAACTAAGGCTTTCTTATAGATGTCCATATATAACAAAATAGCCTCTTCTAACTCATTTTGCTCATTTTCTTCAAAATCTTCATAATACTTAGATATATTTTTCAACATTTCATCTTTTGTAACTTCATCAACAAGTTCAACACAGGTCATTGTGGTCTTACTAGTTTCAGTATCAACACCCTTCTGCTTTTTGCTTCTTGTTGTTGGTGTGACTGGTTTCCTCTTCTGCATATGCTTCCTTACTGGTGGCAGAGGTGCAGTAGGCTGAGCTATCTTTCTGACAAGTCTCTTTCTAGGTTCTACCTTCTGTTTCTCTACTGATGGTTTTACCACATTCTTCCTTTGTACCCTTCTAAAAGCCAGAGGCTCATTATCCTCAGGATCAAAGTCAGAAGTGATTGGGGAAATGTGAACTTGTGGCTTCTTCACTTCTGCAGTTCCAACCTCTATCGGTTTAGCTGCCTATTTAGATTTGGAGCCTAGTTGAGTGTCTATCTTGTGTAGCACATCTTGTACATATGCAGACATCTTGTTTATTTTATTTTCTCTTCTTTTCCTATTAAAGTTGGATTTCACTTCAAGAGCCTTTTCTTTTGTTGTACCAAAGTGTTCTATCTTATCATCTAATAGGGCATCTAACAACATCTTTGCATAAAGTTCAAAGATACTATCATCTACCTCATATCCAAGCTCAGTAATCCATATTTGCTTGGGTTCAACTGATTCCTTGAGAGTTTCATTAGTTTTCACCATGAAACATATGTAAGTAGAATACTTCTCCACAATGTTCTTTGAAATTCTCTCCCTTTTCTTCATGTTCCCCTAAAATGTCTTAAAACAACCCCAAAGTTTCTCATCTCTACCGGTACCAAGACTGGTGATAGCTATCTTGATCTGCATACCTACCGGTATTTCATGAGCCCAATTCTTCTTTCCTAAATTGGGTAGCTCATTCAGGAAGTAAAGCATTAAAAAAACAATTAAGTTTCCATATCTGAAGGTGCCTTTCTTGGTTCCTTTGATCTTAGTAAGGTTTAGCATCAATTCACTCCTCATCCATTCACATAAGTCATACTTCACATTATTCCTTAACATTTGATATGCGGCATGAGTGCATGAACTTGCAACAGAATTCAATCGGTTGGATTGAGTTACCTTGTATCCTATGATTATGCTTGAAAACTTTATGTCTGTGTCAGTTATTGTGCTTATCCTCATTGATCTATTATCAGGTGTAGCACCAGTGAGTTTCTGAACCTCTGTGTTGAAAAATTTCTTGCTAGGTTCTTGTCCGACCCTGAGTAACCCGGTGATAGCCTGAATTGCCTCCTTCATGATCATGTAGGGTCTGTCTAACAAAATGAATTCATTGTAAACCTTTCTCAAAATGTATCGAATCCCCTCATCCTTGAATTCTGGTATGTACAAAATATCGATTAACCCTAGATCCTCAATTGCTTTGAATTCAGGTTTGATCATTCCAGTGTCTCCTAGTATCACTGATTGATACATGCTTTTGATGTCTTCGGTGCCCAAATCCTCAAGAGTGCAGTGAATGTATGCCCTTACATCTTCAACATACATTACTCTATCAGGAACCCTAGAAAATACTCCCACAAAGTCTTCCTTCTTGTCAATTTTAGGAACCTCCTCAAAGACTAGTGTTAACCTATCCTTGACTTCAATAACGGTGGGATTTGCAATAAAAGTAGGAGCGGAAGATCCAGATGCCATGTCGGAAAATACTTGAAAGTGAATGCTGGTGGACGATTGAGTGCTTCAGATAATTGCTTGAAATCCTCTCTCAATGCTTTGCTCACTCTTAATTTGCCTTTGCTTTGCTCTGAATGCTTGAATGCTTAGTGAGTGAAAATGAATTCACTTACCCTCTTTTATCAGTGAATAAAAATCCTAATTTCCTGTAATAAATGCTTCACCAACAACCCTACGGATGCCAGTTTCACAGTTATGTGCCAGGATAACCTTTATCGATGATGAACATATTTGTTCGGATCTCTTTCCAGATCTTCTTATATCTCTTCCGAGGTAATATGCAAAATTTAGCAATGACTTTTCCAACCCCTAAGGCTTATGCCTCAGTTATCGGTGGAATTTCCTACTGGTGGAGGAATACTCTATTCTACCAGTGGATTTTTCGGTATAGATCCATCTCCACTTTGTTCTTCAGATTTTCTAACCCATCTCTTGGTGTGATCTTGTTGTATTTCATCTATCTTCTGCTTTCCTTTCTCATTTTCTTTATCATTATTAGCCGGTTGAGTCTTGCTTCTACAATACTTAGCAATATGACCTATTTTGTTACATGCATAGCATGTAACATTGTTCTTCTTAATTTATTTGATATATCCAGTATTATTATTTGTTGACCTACAATGATTAGAAAAATGTCCAAACTTCCCACATGCATGACATTTAACATTCATTCTACAATCTTCTAATCTATGACCATATTTCTTGTAGTTTGTGCATTGACTGGGAATAGAATTGTAGTTTTGATTTGCCTTACTTCTACATTGTTTAGCCATATGCCCAAATTTATTGCAAACAAAACATCTACCATTGAATTTATAAGCATTAGATTGCCTTACCGATTTCCTCTGTTCTGATGAGTTTTGCATACCGGTTGTTTGATCTTCATTAGCATTACTGGAGCTTTCACCTTATACAAATCCAAGTCCTCTAGAATCATCAATCTGTCTTTGTCTTTTCAATAAGTCATCCAACTATGCAGCACTGATCCTAAACTTCTCTTTATACTCACTTGTAGTAGCCAGATCATCTCTCAGAGTAGTTACTTGCCTTTGAAGTTCTTGTTCATTATTCCGGGAGTGTGCCAAATCAGTCCTCAATAGATTATTCTCATGAGTCAATCTTCCACATTCATCAAACTTGTTCTTCAGAGATAAAACAAGATTATCTTCTTTCTTCTTTCCATCCTCAATATCTTTTGATAACCTCATGGTCAAATCTTGTATTTCATTCTTCATGAGCATGTTTGCTTGACTTAGTTTCTGACATTATTCCTTAAGAGCATTCTTCTCCTCATCATCCGGTTGTTGCAAAATTTATTTTCTCTTGGCTTGAGAAGATGATAACCTTTCTTGCAGGTTAAGAATGAATTCATTTGCATAATTCAATTCTTCTTGTAATTTCAAGTTCTTCATCCTTTCAACATCATAATCCTCCAGAGCCATCTCAAGTTGCTTCTCCATTGCCATGTTCAAAGATTCTGGTTTTAGGATCTTCCTAAAGCTATTAAACTTCTTCTGAGGTACCAAGATCTGATGCCAATTGTTGGGATCTGAGCACACCGAGAGGGGGGTGAATCATTGTTCTGTCAGAATGAACAATTTTTAACTTTCTAAACCATGCATGTATGTACCGGTAAACAAATAAGCATATAACAAGAAGCAAATAAACCATCCACATAAATGAACACCATAACACACAAGATTTATACATGGAAAACCTCAATAAGGAAAAACCACGGTGGGATTTGTGACCCACAATATCAGTTCACTGGCCATATGAAAAGATATTACATATAATAGGGGCCTGCACTTGCAGAAAGACACACTGCCTAGAGCATACTGCTCATCACTAAAGAGCCTCATTGACTACAAGATTTCTATGAAAGTAAATTACTAAAAATGAACTCAGGAATGCATCTGCTATGCTAGATAGAGTTCCAGTTTTGGTTCTTCTTTGTACCGGTTCACAAACTTGAACTATTACCGGTATTACTTCTCCTCCAAGAATGCTTTCCAATCTATCTATAGATCATTGCATGATATGGCATTCACATACAAAATGATCTTCATACATATATTTTGCATCATACAGTTCTACTATATTTTCCTATATCCACACATATCATATGTCTCGCTTACTTGCTTATTTTCATACCTTACAAAAATAACCTATTAGACTGACCTATATACCTATTACAAATGATATGCCTTATGTCTACTTACAACGCATTTACAAAAGATATTCAATGTCAGCTTACAATGCATTTACAAAAGATATTCAATGTCGGCCTCGACAATAATTACAAAATGATTTACAAAATAAATCTTCCTTGATGTCGGCTTCCTTGAAGTATTGATGTCGGTGCCGATGCCGGCCTGAATGCTTCTAATACCAGTATCTACTAGTATATGCCTCCTAGTGCGAGTTTGTGACATCCATCAGATCTTGTTGCCATCAATGACAACAAAATGAACCCAATGAGTGTCAATTGCCAACATATACTTCACTGATCCAAATATGCCAGAAGTGTCAACAAATAATCTCTTCTGTCGGTAACACTAGATCTTCTATCGGTAACCAAAAACTTGTCTGCTGGTAACCATCAGCTAGTGTTGCCATTAATGACAAAACATCAATGCAACACATAATCAATTCATCCATAATGCCAACAATCTCCCCCTTTGGCATTGATGGAAACACTCGATGTGAAAAACATCTAAGTACCAAGAAGTGCCAAAACAAGTCTTCCCCTGTGGAAGACAACCAACAATCAATAGCTCTCCCCCTAATGTATACAACTTCTTTTTTTTATTTTCACATCAATATCTCTCCCCCTTTGACATCAATGCCAAAAATCTGACAAAAATATGAAACCAATGATAAAACCCCTGAAACTCAAGGTTGACTACTCCCTCTGAGTAGTAGCACCACTCATCAGTGCCGGAGTGAATAATGTTCCTGATAATACATGTCAGACTGATGACAAACTTCATCAATCAAGTCTCTGCTAGAGGGGCAAAAACCCCTAACCTGTCTCTTAAATATTCAAATGATTCCTTAGATAACAATTTAGTGAATGTGTTTGCAATATGTTCTTTAGTGTTCACATAAACCAATTTGACTTCCTTTGCTTCTACCTTGTCCTTCATAAAGTTATACTTTATTGAAATATGCTTAGTCTTAGAATGAAATATCAGATTTTTAGACATATCAATAGTTGCAGTGTTATCACAGTAGATAACTACTAGTTCACTACAATTTACCCTGATATCCTTCAACATTTTCTTCATCCACAAGACTTGAGTGCAATTAGTTGCTGCTGCAACATACTCAGCTTCTGCAGTAGATAAAGAAATGCATGACTATTTTTTGTTGATCCATGAAACCAGTTTCTTTCCAAGAAAGAAATCTCCACCAGAAGTGCTCTTCCTGTCATCATTATCACCTTCCCAATCTGAGTCAGTATATGCACATAAAGTGAAATCATCATCTCTAGAATACCATAAACCATATTTTGTTTTTCCTTGGAAATACCGAAATATTCTCTTTACTGCACATTCATGATTTTCTTTAGGATTACTTTGATATCTTGAAATAATACTTACTGCATTCATAATATCAGGTCTAGTCTGAGTTAGATATAATAGACTACCAATCATAGACTTATACCTTGTTAGATTTACCGGTGTAGAAGTATCCTTGATAGATAGTTTCTACTTGTAGCCATAGGAATACTTACTAGTTTGGAATTATCCATACCAAAATTCTTCAACAATTCCCTCAGATACTTAGTTTGACAGATAAAAATCCCTTTGTCAGTTTGAGTAATCTACAAACCTAAGAAAAATCTCATCTCACCAATCATGGACATTTCAACTTCATTTTTCATGTTGTTAGCAAATTCCATGCACAATTTATCCTCTCCTCCAAAAATCATATCATCGACAAAAACTTCAATAATAAGAATATTATTATTAGTGATCTTATAGTATAAATTACTATCAGCACCGTCTTTAGTAAAACCAAGCTTCAAAAGTTATTTATCCAACCTTGCATACCAAGCTCTAGGAGCCTATTTCAAACCATATAAAGCTTTCTTCAATCTGCAAACCATATCTTTATCATCTGTCAATGAAAATCCATCAGGTTGTTCAATGCAGACTTCTTCTTCAAGTTCACCATTTAAAAATACACATTTTGACATCCATTTGATATACCTTAAAGTTCTTATAAGCTGCATAGGCAAGTAATAGTCTAACAAATTCAATTCTAGCTACAGGTGCAAATGTCTCATCATAATCAATTCCTTCCATTTGAGAATACCCTTTACAAACCAATCTAGTATTGTTTCTTACAACTTGACTATCCTCATTTAGTTTATTCCTAAAAAACCCATTTAGTTCCAATAACATTCTTATTTTTTAGGTTGGGGAACTAAAGACCAAGTTTCATTCTTTTCTATGTGATCTAATTCATCTTCCATAGCCTTTAACCAATGTTTATCCTTACAAGATTCAATAATAGTTGCCGGTTCAATTTGAGAAATAAGACATACCTCTTCATTTGCTAGTTTTCTTCTTGTCATAACTCTCTTGTTTCTATCTCCAATAATTTGATCTTTAGAATGATTTAATCTTACATACCTTGGTGTCTTTTGAACTCCAAGTTCACCGTTCTAATCATCAGTCACAGTTGAGTGTTCTGATTGTGCTGGTGTAACTGTTTCAGCTTCCTGTACTAGTTGAGGTATTGTCACTTTTGTTATGATCATTTCCACTACCTGGTCCTTTTCATATGATATAGAATGATCTCTATACTTTTCATCTACTTTCACATTAGCACTCTCCACAATTTTCTGCAATCTTTTGTTATAGCATCTATATGCTTTGCTTTGAATTGAATAACAAAGAAATATTCCTTCATCACATCTAGGATCAAACTTTCCAATTGAATCATCTCTTTTGATATAGAATTTACTTCCAAAAATTCAGAAATACTTAACAGTAGGTGTATGTCCAAACCATAGTTCATAAGGAGTCTTACCGGTTTCACCTTTGATGTGAACTCTATTTATTGTGTAGACTTCTTTACTCACTGCTTCTCTCCAGTAGATATGAGATAATTTGGCTTCCATCATCATGGATCTAGCTGCATCCAAGATGGTTTTGTTCTTTCTTTCAACTACTCCATTTTGCTGAGGAGTTCTAGGTGCAGATAGTTGTCTCCTGATTCCATTTGTCTCACAGTAACTGTTAAATTCATGAGAAGTGAACTCACCGCCATGATTTGATCTTAGACATTTAATTTTCAATCCATTTTTAGTTTCAACCTTCGCTATAAAGATCTTAAATTTCTCAAAAGCTTCAAACTTCTCCCTCATAAAAGTCACCCACATCATTCTAGAATAGTCATCAATAATCAACATGAAATACCTATCACCTTGAAAGCTTCTAGTCCTTGCTGGACCACATAAGTCAATGTGAATCAAATCAAGTACATCATTATATTTATCATGTATGCTCTTAAAAAAACTTCTAACTTTCTTACCTAATTGACATTCCTTACATACCAGATTATGAGGCTTCATAATCATAGGTATATCTCTAACTGCCTTAGTTGAACTGATCTTAACAATGAAATCAAAATTAACATGACACAACCTCTTATGCCATAGCCAACTCTCATCAATAGGATCAATCAAACATGTCTTATTACCAGTGTTGAAGTGAAAGATATTACTTCCTATCTGAATACTGGTTGCAATCTCCAAACCACTCTTGTTAATGATTTTGCATTTTCTATCTTTAAACTAAAGTTGAAAACCCTTATCAACCAATTGACCAACACTCAAAAGATTATTATTCAAACCTTATACATAATAGACATTATTAGTATTATGCTTGCCATCCAAAGAAATAATACCTCTACCTTTGATCATACAAACCTTGTCATCTCCAAATCTAACTTGACCTCCATTGTATTCTTGCAGGGACAAAATTTTTCTTTTATCTCCAGTCATATGGTGTGAGCATCCACTATCAATTACCCATTCATCTTTATCTTCAACTTTTGCGCCAGGGCCTTTTCTTCATTCTTGATAGCTGGTTCTGGTTCATCTTCCTTCAAAGCATAGAATACCCATTCCTTTCCATTTTTGGATCCACTAGCAGAGTCTTCTACCGGTTCATCTCCAGAGTCATCTGTTACTCCTTCCTCATCTGCTATGTAGCATTGTTTGCTTTTCTTGAATCTATATTGTTCTCATTAGGCTTAAAAGTTTTCTTAACTCTTTCCTCAAACCTTGCATTCCTTTTAGGACGTCTAAATGCAAAATGACCAATATTATTACATGCAAAACATTTAAAAGGTGATTTTCCTTCATACTTACTTCCAGTTGGTCCTTTAGGTACTCTTCTAGCAAATAAGGCTTCAGTTTCTCAAGTTCTTCCTCTTCTTTCCTCATGTCTTCTAGTTATTTTGCATATAGGGATCTCTAGTCACTCTTGCTGGTAGATGTTGATGATGATGCATGAAAAGAAGGTTCAAACTTTACAACTCCAGAAGACACAAATTCTTCAAGCTCAAAAGCAGATAATTTCCTAATCAGAATGTCTCTGTTAACTGAAGTGTTTTCTATTGTTCTTAACTCATTAATTGCAGTTGCCTTGATCTTGTAAGCCGGTGGAAGGGCTCTCAAGACTTTGGAAACTATTTCATCTTCACTTAGAAATCCTCCACAACATTGAATTCCCATAACAATCTCATTTACTCTTTCAATAAACACAATAATTCTTTCATTTTCTTCCATTTTTAAGTTTTCATATCTTACCCGATAACCATCAAATTTAGCAATTTTGATAGTAGGGTCACCTTCATTCAGAGTTTGCAATTTGTCCCACATAACCTTAGCTGATGATTTGTCAGTCAATCCCATGATCTTTTGATCAGTAAGTGCATACAAGAGGGCTTCTCTAGCTCTGCAATCATTTATAATATTCTTATCCAAGTATGCAGGAGTAGGATTGCCAGATGCCAGATCATAAGGTGTGTATCCTTTCTTAGTGATCTCCCAAATATCCTTTCCAAGAAATCTAAGATGAGTCTTCATTTGAATTTTCCATATCCCATAATTTGTTCCATCAAGCTTAGGGATTTCTCTTCTGAAAATAGCTGCCGGTGGATTAGCTGTGTTAGTTCCCATAGGATCTACCTCAAGTGGTTAAGCTTCTGCAAAAAAAGGACCAAGGCTCTGATACCAATTGTTAGGATAACCGGTGAACAATCGAGAGGAGGGGGGGGTGAATCAGTTGTTAACAAATTATAACTTTTAATCCACAATATAACCTTAAACAAATCAAGTACTAGTAAAGAACAAACAGATGCCGGTAGGAACAGATACCGGTAAACAATATTTAACAATTAACCAGATAATCAATGTAAAGCAATCATACCACATAACACCATTATTTGTACGTGGAAAACCTAGAAAGGGAAAAACCACAGTGGGAATCCTACCCACAGTTAGATGATACTTCTGCAGAAAGTATGTGTTACAATGAGGGGCCTGCACTTGCAGGAAGGCACACTACCTAGAGTGTACTTCTCATTTCAAAAGAGTCTCACTGACTACAGAGAGGATACAACCTTCTCAAGATAAATGGACAACAATCCAATAGAGTGAACTGACAGAAATAGCATCTAACATGCTTGATTACAGTCCTAGTTAGGCTCAATAGTGGAGAACTAAATCCTCTTCTGAATCCAATTCGATCACCAATGATCGATCAAATCTCTGCTTGAATTATATTACAATATTCGTACATTACATTCCTTTACCATGACCTTTTCAATAACCATGATACTTTACAAAGAGTTTCTACCTCTTATTTATACAAACCCTAAGGCCTAAACCAATTAGGTCGGCCACCTAAAGATATTACAATAAGACCATTACATAATTCCTTATTACAATGATATGCCATGTCGGCTTAAGACCAAAACAATAATAACAAATCCATAAAACATCTCGAAACATCCAGGTGACGTGTAGAGTACATGTTGGTATGACACTGGTCCATAACCTAGATAGGTACCAGACCTATTCTGGGACCACCACGCCAAAGCAACGTCTTCAAGCAATTGAAGCAGGATCAAAGAACATCTTCAGCATCCTGAAATCCATGAAGAAGCTGCACCGACACCAATTATGCATCCTGTCATGATTCCTCAATGAAAGCTCTACCGGTAAAGCCTTAAACCAGTACTGGTAAGGGTTTACTAGAGTGTATGATAACATCTGATTACCAAGCCAATACCAACTGACCAAAACATGCTCATGGGGCATATAAAACATGAAATCAAATATACTTCACTGATCCAAACATGCCGAAATTGTCAACAAATAATCTCTTCTACTGGTAACACTAGATCTTCTAGCGGTAACCAAAAACCTGTCTATTGGTAACCATCAGCTAGTGTTGACATCAATGACAAAATGTCAATGCAACACATAATCAATTCATCCATAATGCCAACAAGGACACCATATGACTCCTTAGGAAATCATATGACCCCTTAGGATACTATATGGTGACATTAGGGGTCATATGGTCTCCTAAGGAGTCATAGAATACCATATGACCCCTTAGGACACCATCTGACCCCTTAGGATACCATTTGGTGTCGTTAGGGGTCATATGGTGTCTTAAGGGGTTATAGAACAACATATGACCCCATAGAACACCATGTAACCTCTAACGACACCATATGACCCCTTAGGACACTATATGGTGTCATTAGGGTTCATATGGTGTTGTGTGGGGTCATATGGTATCCTAAGGGGTCATATGGTATCCTAAGGGGTCACAAAACACCATATGACCCCTTAGGACATTATATGACCCCTTAGGAAACCATATGACCCCTTTGGACACCATATGGTGTTGTTAGGGGTCATATGGTGTTCTAAGGGGTCATAAAACACCATATGACCCCTTAGGACACCATATGGTGTCATTAGGGATCATATGGTGTCTTAAGGGGTCATAGAAAACCATATTTCCCCTTAAGACACCATATGACTCCTTAGGATACCATATGGTGTCCTAAGGGGTCATAGAATACCATATGACACCATATGACCCCTAACGACACCATATAACCCCTTAAGACACTATATGAGCCTTATTGACATCATATGACCCATTAGGACATGATATGGTGTTGTTAGGGGTCATATGGTGTCCTAAGGGGTCATATGGTATTGTAAGGGGTCATATGGTTTCTTAAGGGGTCATATGGTGTATTGAGTATCAATACAACCACTACCCTCAACCTTATCTACCCTAAACAATATTCCATCAATCTTGGACCCCATACCATAAACCTTATATCCTACAACCTATTATCTAAATCCTATACAGAGGAGGGAGAAAAAAGAGGGGAGAGGGATGAATAAAGAGAAAAAGAGATCTACGAAGAAAGGGAGAGGTGGTTAGGGAGTGGCTGAGAGACCTAGAGAGGAAAGAGTAGATAGGTGTGTGTGTGTGTGTGTGTGTGTGTGTGTGTGTGTGTGTGTGTGTGTGTGTGTGTGTGTGTGTGTGTGTGTGTGTGTGTGTGAGAGAGAGAGAGAGAGAGAGAGAGAGAGAGAGAGAGAGAGAGAGAGAGAGAGAGAGAGAGAGAGTGAAATAAAAGAGATAAGTTCACAAAGAGAGAAAGAGGGGTAAGGAGGTGGAAAGGAAAGAATTAGATAGGAGAGAGATCTAGAGCCTAGGAAGAGAGAGGTGATAGACCTAGGGTGGAAAGATAGAGGTGAAGGAGATACAGGGGGATTAAGAGACAAAGAGGGAGATGTAGATATGTAAAGATGGAGGGAAGGAGAAAAATAGGTATGGAAAGAGATGTTAGAGGGAGAGGTATTCATTAAGAGAACACAGAGAGAGTGGAGAGAAACAATAAGAAGAGAAGAGAGATGGAGGGAGAGAAGGATAGATATGGAGTTAAGGAGGGAAAGTGAGTGAGGGAGGGAGAGAGTATAGGAGAGACCTAGAGAGGGGGAAGAGAAGAAAGGGGGAGTAATAGGTGTATATTTTTTGGTATACAAAGAGGTGATGAGAGAGATAAGAGGAGAGAGTTCATAAAGGGAGATGGGTAAGGGGTGATGGAGAGAGAGAGGTGGAGAGGAAGGGAGAGAATTAGAGAGGGGATAAATAGAGAGATGAGATATGTAGAGCATGAGAGAGGTTAGATACTTAGATGGGAGAGATAGAGGAGAGATAGATAGAGGGGTTAGAAGATAGGTGCCTAATGAGACATTAATGGATAAGTATAGTGGTGGAGAGGGAATGAGGGAGAAACCTATAAATTTGAGAGAGGGAGGTTGAGAGAGTAGGAGGGAGAGGTGAAAACCTAGACAATGGAGAGAGGCAATAGATAGAAGGGAAAATAGATGACTAAGAGGGGATGGATGGATAGGTAGACATGGAGGGATTCAAAGACCTAAGGAATGAGGAGATAGATAGGTTTGGAGAGAGATAATAGAGGGAGAGAGTTCATAAATGGATAGGGGTAAGGGAGAGGGAGAGAAATATGGAGATGGGGGGAGAGAACTAGAGGGTGGACAATTAATTAGGTGAGATACCTAGAGGGGGAGAGAGAGGTGGGTAATAATATAGGGAGGGAGAGGTAGTGAGGTGAATAGGGAGGGAGGAAGAGACCTAGATATGGGGAGAGAGAAGATAGAAGGGATAGGTAGTGACCAAGAGAATGGAGAGGGAGGGGAGTGAAATAATAAGAGAATGAGAGAGAAGAAGAGAGAGGGAGGGATTCAAGGATAGATATGGGGTTAAGGAAGGAATGAAAGGTAGAGAAGTTGGGTTTACCTAGAGAGGGGAGAGAGAAGTGAGAGAGACAAGAGAGGGATAGAAAAAAGTCTAGAGTTTGGGGACGATAAAGAGAGTGAGATACATAGTTGAGGAATGCTAATAGGAGCATGCTGATCACTGAAATTTGACAAAGTCTAAAATCTTATATGATCCTCTTAAAACTAGAATCTACATTATAAGTCCTGTAGAGTTGAAACCACTCTCAAACATCCTGCCAATATATACATGAAATATAACATTTCATGAATATATTCTCCTTTGAGGGTGGATATAACTTGTGCCCAGATTGGAAAATCTACACACTCACAAAACCTTCACATTGGACAATGCAGAACATTTGGCACACGCCAAATTTGGCGCTCGCCAAATGCAAAAAATTGACTTTTCACATTTGGCGAGCGCCAAATTTGGCGCGTGCCAAATGTGAAAATTCAAAATTTTGCATTTGGTGAGCGTCAAATAGGGTGCGGCTTCTAGATGGAATTCAGGATGTAGAAGGTGATCCTTAATCGTGCCTCGACTAGTTGGAGACATCGCTTTGGCGTGATGGACCCTGATTAGGTCTGATACCTATCTAGGTTATGGACCGATATCATGTTAACATTTCTCTACACATTACCAGGATGATTTATGGATTGGTTAATTTTGTTTTGGTCTAAATCTGACATGGCATATCATTGTAATATGGATGTATGTAATGATCTTATTGTAATATCTTTAAGGTGACCGACCTAATTGGTTTAGGCCTTAGGGTTGGTATAAATTGATGTAAAATCTCATTGTAGATCATGGTATGGGAATGTAAATGTATGTCATGGTCATGGAATGCAATATCATATGCGAAGGAGATTTGGTCGATCATTGAAGATCAAATTGGGTTTATGTAAGAGGTCAAAGGCCTCTAGTATTGAGCTTAACCGGAACTGTAATCGAGCATGGTAGATGCTATCTCTGGCAGTTCATTCTTCTAGATTGTTGTCTAATTATTTTAAGGTGGTTATAACCTCTCTGTAGTCAATGAGACTCTTTTTTAATGAGCAGTATGCTCTAGGCAGTGTGCCTTCCTGCATGTGCAGGCCCCTCATTGTATCACATAGTTTCTGCAGAAGTATCATCTGACAGTGGATAGGCATCCCACCGTGGTTTTTTCCTTTACCGGGTTTTCTACGTACAAATCATGGTGTTATTTGGTATGGTTGCATTGTGTTGATTATCTGTTTCATTCTTAAGTTTTATTGCTTACCGGTATCTATTTTTGCTATTCTGGTATTCAATGTTTATGTGCTTCGGTTAAAGGTTGTAAAGTGGTTTGATTGATATAATCTATTGACAAATGATTCATCCCTTCCTCTTAGTTGTGCATCGATTATCATAACAATTGGTATCAGAGCTTTGGTCCTCTTTTGCAAAAGCTTAACCGCTTGAGGTAGATCCTATGGCAACTAATACTTCAAATCCACCAACAACTATTTTCAGAAGAGAAATCCCTAAGCTTGATGGAACAAATTATGGGATATGAAAAATCTGAATGGAGACTCATCTTAGATGTCTTGGCAAGGATATTTGGGAGATCACCAAGAAAGGATATACACCTTATGATCTGACATCTGGCAATCTTGCTCCTGCAGACTTGGACAAAAATATTGAAAATGATTGTAGAGCTAGAGAAGCCCTCCTATGTGCACTTACTAATAAGAAAACCATGGGATTGCCTGATAAATCATCTGCAAAGTTTATGTGGGATAAATTTCAAACTCTGAATGAAGGTGACCCTACTGTCAAAATTGCTAAACTTGATGGTTACCAGGTAAGCTATGAGAACTTGAAGATGGATGACAATGAAAGAATTGCTACATTTAGGGAAGAGTAAATGAGATTGTCATGGGAATTTAATGTTGTGGAGGATCTCTGAGTGAAGATGAAATAGTTTCCAAAGTCTTGAGAGCCCTTCCACCATCTTGCAAGATGAAGGCAACTACAATTAATGAATTGAGGACAATGGCAGACACTTCAGTTAACAAAGACATTCTGATTGGGAAATTATCTGCTTTTGAGCTTGAAGAATTTGGATCTTTTGTAGTTGCAAAGCCTGAACCTACTTTTCATGCATCATCATCATCTACAGGAAAGAGTGATTGGAAAGTCCTATATGCAAAAGAATTGGAAGATATGAGGAAAGAGGATGAAGAATTTGAGCAACTTGAAGCCTTATTTGCTAGAAGAGTACCTAAAGGCCTGATAAGAAGTAAGTATCAAGGAAAAGCACCTTTTAAATGTTTTGAATGTAATAAGATTGGTCACTTTGCATCTAGATGTCCTGAAAGGAATGCAAGATTTGAATAAAGAGTTAAGAAATCATTTAAGCCTAATCAGAACAGATATAGATTCAAGAAAAAAAAAACAATGCTAAATAGCGGATGAGGAAAGAGTAAGTGATGACTCTGAGGATAAACTGACAAAAGACTCTGCTAGTGGTTCTGACAATGAAAAGGAATGGGTGTTCTATGCCTTAAAGGAAGATGAACCGGAATCGGCTATCAAGAATGAAGAAAAGACCCTGGCAGCAAAAGTTGAAGATAAGGATGAATGGGTAATTGATAGTGGATGCTCACATCATACGACTGGAGATAAAAGAAAATTTCTATCCTTGCAAGAATAAAATGGCGGTCAAGTAAGATTTGGAGATGACAAAACATATTTGATCAAAGGTAGAGGTACTATTTCTCTGGAAGGTAAGCATAATACTGATAATGTCTATTATGTAGAAGGTTTAAAGAATAATCTTTTAAGTCTTGGTCAATTGGTGGACAAGGGATTCCAACTTAAATTCAAATATAGAAAATGCAAAATTATTAACAAAACTAGTTTGGAGGTTGCAACCTATATTTAGACTAGAGGTAATATCTTTCACTTGAACACTGATAATAAGACATGTTTGATTGATCATATTGATGAGAGTTGGCTATGACATAAGAGGTTGTGTCATGTTAATTTTGATTGTATTGTTAGGATTAATTCAACAAAGGCAGTTAGAGATATACCTAAGATTATGAAGCCTCATAATCCGGTATGTAAGGAATGTCAATTGGGAAAGCAAGTTAGAACTTCTTTTAAGAGCATACATGATAAATCTAATGATATGCTTGATTTAATTGATACTGACTTATGTGGTCCAACAAGGACCAGAAGCTTTCAAGGTGATAGGTATTTCATGCTAATAATTGATGATTATTCTAGAATGATGCGGGTGACTTTTCTAAGGGAGAAGTCTGAAGCTTTTGAGAAATTCAAGATCTTTAAAGAAAAGGTGGAAACTGAAACTGGATTGAAAATCAAATGTCTGAGATCATATCAAGGTGGTGAGTTCACTTCTCATGAATTTAACAGTTATTGTGAGACAAATGGAATTAGGAGATAGTTATCTGCACCTTGGACTCCTCAACATAATGGAGTAGTGGAAAGGAATAATAGAACCATTTGGATGCAACAAGATCCATGATGATGGAAGCCAAAGTGCCTCACATCTACTAGAGAGAAGCAGTGAGTACAACAGTCTACACATTCAACATAGTTCATATCATTTAGGTGAAACTGGTAAGACTCCTTATGAATTATGGTTTGGACATACACCTACTGTTAAATATTTCAGAATTTTTGGAAGTAAATGTTATATCAAAAGGGATGATTCAATTGGGAAGTTTGATCCTAGATGTGATGAAGGAATATTTCTTGGATATTCAATTCAGAGAAAAGCATATAGATGTTATAACAAAAGATTATAGAAAATTGTGGAGAGCGCAAATGTGAAAGTGGATGAGAAATACAGAAATCAATCTATATCATATGATAGGGAATTGATAGTGGAAATGATCATAACTGAACCAATAATGCCTCAACTAGTACAAGACACTGGGACAGTTACACTAGTACAATCAGAAAATTCAATTGTGACTGATGATCAGAACAATGAACCTGCAATTCAGAAGACACCAAGGTATGTAGGACTAAATCATTCTGAAGATCGAATCATTGGGGATAGGAACAAGGGAGTTATGACAAGAAAAAGACTGGCAAATGAAGAGGTATGTATTATTTCTCAAATTGAACCAGCATCTATTATTGAAGCTTGTAAAGATAGACATTGGTTAAAGGCTATGGAAGATGAATTAGATCAGATAGAGAAGAATGAGACTTGGAATTTAGTTCCCTGACCTAAAATAAGAATATTATTGGAACTAAATGGGTTTTTAGAAATAAACTAAATGAGGCTGGTCAAGTTGTAAGAAACAAGGATAGACTGGTTTGTAAAGGATATTCTCAAATGGAAGGAATTGATTATGGGGAGACATTTGCACCTGTAGCTAGAATTGAAGCTGTTAGACTATTTCTTGCCTATGCAACATATAAGAACTATAAGGTCTATCAAATGGATGTTAAATGTGAATTTTTGAATGGTGAACTTGAGGAAGAAGTATACATTGAGAAATCTGATGGATTTTCATTGACAAATGACAAAGATATGGTTTGTAGGTTAAGGAAAGCATAATATGGATTGAAACAAGCTCCTAGAGCTTGGTATGCAAGGTTGGATAAATATCTTTTGAAGCTTGGTTTTACTAAAGGCAGTGCTGACAATAATTTATATTACAAGATCACTGATGATGATATTTTGATTATTGAAGTATTTGTTGATGATATCATTTTTGGAGAAGATAAATTGTGCATGGAATTCTCTAATAATATGAAGAATGAATTTGAAATGTCCATGATTGGTGAAATGAGATTTTTTTGAGGTTTGCAGATTACTCAAACTGACAAAGGTATCTTTATCTATCAAACTAAGTATCTAAGGGAATTTTTGAAGAAGTTTGGTATGGATAATTCCAAACCGTTAAGTACTCCTATGGTGACAAGTGAGAAATTATCTATCAAAGACACATCTGCACTGGTAAATTCGACAAGGTATAAGTCTATGATTGGTGGATTGTTATATCTAACTCACACTAGACCAAATATTATGAATGTAGTAAGTATTGTTTCAAGATATCAAATTAATCCTAAAGAAAATCATGAATGCGCAATAAAGAGGATATTCTGATATTTGCAAGGAACAACAAAATATGGCTTATGGTATTCTAGAGATGATAACTTCACTTTTTGTGCATATACTGATTCAGATTGGGTAGGAGATACTGATGATAGGAAGAACACTTCTGGTGGAGATTTCTTTCTTGGAAAGAAAATGGTTTCATGGATCAGCAAAAAATAGTCATGCATTTCTTTATCTACTGCAAAAGTTGAATATGTTGCAACAACAACTAATTGTACACAAGTCCTATGTATGAAGCAAATGTTGAAGGATATCAAGATAAAATTATTGTAAACTGGTAGTTATCTATTGTGATAACTCTACAGCTATTGACATGTCTAAGAATCTAGTATTTCACTCTAAGACAAAGCACATATCAATAAAATATAACTTTCTGAAGGACAAGGTGGAAGAAAAGGAAGTCAAATTGGTTTATGTGAACACTAAAGACCAGATTGTAGATATATTCACTAAACCGTTGTCTAAAGAATCATTTGAATATTTGAGAGACAGTTTAGGGGTATCTACCCCTTAGCTAGAAACTTAGTTGATGGTGCAGTGCATCATTCTGGTATGGATCATCAACTTTATCCTTTGCTCCAGATTGATGTAGTGGTGCTACTACTCAGGGGGAGTAGTCAGCTTTGAGATTCACATAATTTTTATATCTATGTCATAGCTTTGGCATTGTTGTCAAAGGGGGAGAGTTATATGTGAAAAATAATGTTTATGGGAGAGAGATTCTGATTGGACTGCACTCCTTAGGGGGAGTTAGTTTTTCATGAGAAATGTTTGGCACTTATTGGCACTTAGATGTTTTCTTTTTCACATCTAGTGTTGCCATCAATGCCAAAGGGAGAGATTGTTGGCAATATGGAGGAATTGACTATACATGTTACATTGATGTTTTGTCATTTATGTCAACACTAGCTATTATGGCTGGTTACCGACAGATAGGTTTTGGTTACTAGCAGAAGATCTAGTGTTACCTTCAGAAGGGACTATCTGTTGGACACTTCCGACATGTTTGGATCAATGGAGTATGTTTGGTTTTATTTGTTACATGTTTTTGGAGCATGTTTTTCTTAGTTGATATTGACTTGGTGACCGGCTGCTATCATACACTCTAGTAAGCCTATACTGGTAAGGGTTTAAGGTTTTACTGACAAAGCTTTTACTGAGAATCTTTGACAGGATAATTAAGTGGTGTTGGTGCGGCTACTAGATGGAATTCAGGATGTAGAAGGTGATCCTTGATCGTGCCTTGACTGGTTGGAGACATCGTTTTGGCGTGATGGACTCGGATTAGGTCTGGTACCTATCTAGGTTATGGACTAGTATCATGTTAACGTGTTCTCTACACGTTACCAGGATGATTTATAGATTGGTTAATGTTGTTTTGGTCCAAATCTGATATGACATATCATTGTAATATGGATGTATGTAATGATCTTATTGTAATATCTTTTAGGTGGCCGACCTAATTGGTTTAGGCCTTAGGGTTGGTATAAATTGATGTAAGATCTCATTGTAGATCATGGTATGGGAGTGAAAATGTATGTCGTGGTCGTGGAATACAATATCATATGCGAAGGAGATTTGGTCGATCATTGAAGATTGAATTGGGTTTATGTAAGAGGTCAAAGGCCTCCAGTATTGAGCTTAACCAGAACTGTAATTAGGCATGGTAGATGCTACCTCTAGAAGTTCATTCTTCTGGATTGTTGTCCAATTATTTTGAGGTGGTTATAACCTCTTTGTAGTCAATGAGACTCTTTTGTAATGAGCAGTACGCTCTAGGTAGTGTGCCTTCCTGCATGTGCAGGCCCCTCATTGTATCACATAGTTTATGTAGAAGTATCATCTGACTACGGGTAGGTTTCCCACCGTGGTTTTTCCCTTTACCAGGTTTTCCATGTACAAATCATGGTGTTATGTGGTATGGTTACATTGCGTTGATTATCTGTTTCATTCTTAAGTTTTATTGCTTACCGGTAACTATTTCTGCTATTCCAGTATTCAATGTTTATGTGCTCTGGTTAAAGGTTGTAAAGTGGTTTGATTTATATAATATGTTGACAACTGATTCACCCCCCCTCTCAGTTGTCCACCGGTTATCCTAACACTTCTTCCATCTTCAAATTTTCACATCTCACCCAGAAACCTTCAAGTTTTGCAATCTTAACTGCTTGGTCACCCTCATAAAGAGTTTCAAGATTCAACCTCATCTGCTTAGAATTTTCTAGTTCTATGACATTCAATAACTTCTCATTAGATAGAGCACTTAACGATACTTTTTTTGCTATGATATTATAGAAGTCGATTCCATCAGATCTCCTCAAGCGGTTAAGATTCTGCAGAGAGGACTTTGTTCTGATACCAATTGTTAGGATGTTCTAATACTAGAGGAAGAGTGAGAGGGGGGGTGAATCAATTTTCCACAAGTTTAACAGTTAAAGTAAATTATAATCCTTTTACCAGAGAAAAATAAGAACAACACAGTGAAAGGTAAAACATGAAAGAATAGTACACACAACACCAATATTTTGACGTGGAAAGCCCGGTAAAGGGAAAAACCATGGTGGGAAACCCTACCCACAATCAGATAATACTTCTGTAAAAGTATGTGACATAATTATAATGGGAATTGCACTTGCAATTATGCCAATCACCTAGAGCTCACTTCTCATCACAAAAAGAAGTCTCATTGAGTTACAAAAACATCGGACTACAATCCAGAGAAAATGATCTGTGAAAGTAGCATCTCCTAATGCTTGATATAGTTCCCGTTAAGCACATATGTATGTCATGTAACACCAAATCCTTCACAACCTTCATTGAATGATATAGCCTTGTTTACACAAAAATGCTTCTTTGATAATGCTAACATAACCATCGATAGCCAAATTACATGAATACGTCACCTATAAATTCAAATCATCAACCTTGATAACAAGGTCAGCTAAACCCTAAACCCATAAACCTGTAATTACAAAAATTACATCCCACGATACCACCAGACTGATATTATAATTTACATTACATAGCATGGACCTAATTCAAATGTCCAAACAATTATATCCTCCATAAATCATGCTAAGACCAATCTCCAACACGTTTCACCAATCGGTAGAAACCCTTAGTGAAATAACACATTATAATCAACCGGATCCAAATAGGACCACCAAATCATCACGCCAGCTAGTACAAAGTCACCAAATAATTAGGACATGATCAAGAAGAATATTCAACACATTAAAAATCATTTCCATAACCGAAACCAAAATTACTTAACCAAATCATCAAGTATCGTCAATCGGTAAAGCTAATAGATACCAAGAAATATTAACCGGGAACATAAATGATAGCTTCTGGAGCACCAAATTATGAATCAACTAAATATGAAAAGCATGTAACCATCCTAAATAACCATCTAAAACCAAATCCAAGGATCTGATCATACCAGATCAGAATCAACCAAAACCAAGTCCAACCGAGACCAGGAACTAACTGGGATAACAATAACCAACCGGGAAAGAACCAAATCCAACCGAAGCATAATGTTGACATCAATGACAACACATAATCAATATTGCCAACAACTGTAACCCTCACCCCAACCATGACATAGACCATAACCATAATTGTAATCCTACCATAACCCTAATCATAAACCTAAACCCTAACCCTAACAATAATCCCCAGCTGTAAACTAAAAGCTTACCCTAACCATAACCACAAACCTCACCATGAGTTAAGTCCTAACCCTAACCATGATGTAAATACTAACCGTAACCCAAGCCTTAACCCAGACCATGATGTCAATCCTAACCCTAACCCTAAATAATAATCCTAAATCCTAACCCTGATTGTAACCCTAACAATAAACCTAAATCCTAACCCTAACCATAATTCTAAACCTAAACCAAAGCCTATCCTTGATATGAACCCTACTTGTAGCCCTAACAATGATGTAAACCTTAACTCTAATCATATTACTAACCTTAACCCTAACCCTATCCGTAACGATAATACTAACCATTAAATAATGTTTTACACTATCATTAAATAAAGTCTAATATATATCGTACATTTTAGTATATGGTTTAATCTTGCAACACATACATTTATTAAAAATATTATAAATGGATATATTTCTTATATCTCTACATAATAATTTAATAATATTATAATACTATAATATAATTCAATTCAAGAGAAAGATACTATATTTATATATTGCGTTTATTTTATGTTTTCCATGTCGCGCTTGCGACTTCCACTAGCATATATACCTTAAATTTTAATTTAATCTATATAAAATATGTTGAGAGATATCCTTCTCAAGGCACCTATTTTTAATCAATTTTATACTCTAAAGTTAAATAGGCGCTGAGAGAAAGATATCTCAAGGTGCATTTTATATTGATTAATTTGAAATTTAAGGTACATATGCTAGTTCCTATCAGCAACTCCATCAATAGATAGCTATTAAATATAAAATCAAGTATTAATGGATATTATTTTTGTATTTAAGTATTGATTTTCAAAAAATATCTATGTTTTTTAGTCACATTAAAAACAGTCCATTTTATTGACCTACACATGGCAATTAGCTATACATGTCCTCATACACATGTTTCAATCTAATATTTTTAGGGAGTTTTTGGACAATTGAAATAAGACATATATAATGTATTGAATTAATCATAGTATATCCAAATGATGTACAAATAATGAAAATAATATACTAATTTCTTCAATATTCGTATTCGAGATCTAAGTTATATTGATGCGATATACCTTTATAAAGCATTTCTTCTTCCTTATGCATTAACCATACAATACCTACCTCCATGTGGGAAACTAACTTCTAAATATTAGTTCATTAATAAAATATTACTTATTTATAAAATAATATTTAGATTCTAAGAAGTTAATTTATTAGGATAGTGTAAGGCAAGAGAATGGAAAACATATCAAAGCAATATTATATTAGGCAACCACAAACCTAAATTGCAATGAAAATAGAACCTATCACATTAAATAAAAGAATAAAAGAATAACATCAAAAGATAATGCAAACCAAAGTGCAGATGCTGCCTCCATTGACCTCAATTGTTTCTCTTTTTCCTTCAAATATGTTGTGGATCTCACCTACAATTGCAAAAGTGAGCAAAAAGCAAGACAATTGATAGTGAAACCGATAGCAAGAGGACATTCCAGATGTGGTTGTCAATTTTGAGCAATGAGAGATCAATTTATAGGAAAAAGGATTTTGAATCGACATACAAGATTAATTCGAAGACATAAAGAATTAGCGGCTAGGATCAAACACATAACAAAGTTTCCTTTAGGAGACAAAGAAAAAGGGGAAGAAATCCATAAATAAATATGGAATCAAATCAAGGAAGATAATATGGAGATTTAATAAATAAACAAAATTGATTATCCTCATATTTTTCCAATTTAGTAGGTTGAAAAGATAAACATGGGATAATTAAATAAATAAAATTTATTATCTGTATATTAGAATATAAATATGATAAATTAATAAATAAAATTTATTAATTTACTATTCATATTTAGGAATTAGCTAATCAAACAAACTGAATTTATTTAATTATTGAAGAAGACCCAAAATTGATAATGATTTTGATAAAAGCCTGATAAGATTGATAAGATCAATTGACAATGACTTGATAAAGAATTGATAAGATCAATTGATAAAGTGCCATGGAAGGCTGATAGAGTGTCACAGAGGACTAATTGAAATTGATTGATAAAGAGGTTGATAATTAATGACTGATTAATTATCAACAAAGAGGGAATTAAGTCTAATTGTCAAGATGGGACCAATTCGAATGATTTGAAAATGATAAAATGCCAATCATAATGATTTAGGACCAAATGCAAATGAAGAAGACTAATTAGGGTTGGATTCAAAATGAACCAAAACCAAAGGAATGACACAATGTCAACATATGATGAAGATCAAATGCGACATAGAAGAAATGTAAAAAATTAGGTTAGCGACATAGGAGTGATGACCAATTTTGAGTGTCTATATTTTGTCCTTCTTTGAGACAATGTGATTTATGAGCGTTGTTTCAAAGAATAATTAAAAAGATCATGCCCCAGTAGATCAAGAGACAGAGGTGGGATGCCCCCTAGAGAGATTGTATATGTATGGAAGAAAGGAATGATCTCTCAAAAGAAGAGAAGAATTGTTAGAAATAGAAAATACGATGAAAGAGAAAAATATTAATAAGAAGGGAAGAATGCTAATGGATTGTAGAAAAAGGAGCAATTAATACCTGTAGTGTCATAAAATTGCGACCCCTACAATTTTAACCACATTTTGGGTCCTCACCTCGGTGACGACATCTTCTTCCCCAACCAAGACCTATTTCTTCTTTTTCATCCCTTCACCCTTCCTACTCCAAGACCTGTGGTTGCTTTAGACCCTGTTTGGACCCCAAAATAGGGTAGGACAAGGGCATGGCGCCACTACCCCCCCTAGGATAGTGGTGTGGCGCCCTTGTCCCCACCCCTTAGGGTGGCCCTATGTCAGGTATGCCTGGTCTCCTATGCACAATTTGTCTTTGGGGTTTGCAATTCCTCTTTGTTGGTGTTCGGTGGTTGAAAATTTACCCTTGAGGCATATATAAAAAGGAATTCAATTCCTTCATTTAGAGATGGATGATAAGAGAAAAAGAAGCATAAGGAGAAGATACAAGATTTCAAGGTCATCATCAAGAATCCGAGCATTCAAGTCTTCTTCATTCATCCATTGGAGCAACATTATAACATTCATTTGCAATAATATGTGTGTGTTAGGGTTTTGTCATGTTACATGCCATTCCATACAACATTTGTGGTTACATTCAAGAAGCAAAGCAATCATCAACAAGTTGTAGATCTATAAGGTATACATTTCCATTGTTTACATTCAAGCATTTGCAATTACTTTCTTTCAAGGTTGATTCCTCAATCAAGGTTCGACTAAGGCAAACCCCTATCCACAACCATTCTCCCTCTCTTTTCTGTGTGTAGGTTGTAGGTGTGCGACTGTAATTGCAAGTTTGGGCTTCATTTGCAGAGACAAAAGAACCCTTTTCATTTTGTGGATTTTGTGGAGGACCATGTATGTTCCCACCATGGTAACGATGACTTTTATCCAAATTTGTAGGGTAGATCTGCATCAACCTAATTAGTTCAGATCCAAAATTACAGCGCGATCCCAAACTGGTAGCTCCTCATTTCACTCATTTCCTCTCTCTTTTCCATATAGTCAACTTTCTCATTTACAAAAGAGGGTAAATCACTAAGATTTGGATCTACTAGATTCAACCCTTCTTTTGAATGTAAAGTTCCTCGCAAGTGAAAATCATCCTAGTGGCTTCCTTTCTCTCTCCTAGGTGGGGAGTCACTAGGATCCAATTTTCCACTTTACATTTTGGTAAACTCGACGTGAAACACATTAATTTTGATTTCTCATTCTTAGATCTGATTAATTGCAATTTGAATTTTAAATTTTCATTTTCAAGTTTGATCTATTTGTAAATTTGAGAGGTTAATTGCCTAAAAACCCTAATTTTTCATTTTGAGAAAAGTAAGGTTGTGAGGTGTAAAATTTTAATTGCTTATTACAAATTTGATTTTTATTTCAAAATTGCAATTTAAATCTGTCTCTTTATTGTGAAAATTCAGTGGTTAAATCATAAAACCCTAATTTTTAAGATTCTTCTATTTTCAACCTTTGATTGCAAGTTTGACTGATCTAGACATCTCCAAACCATCTATGTTTTTGGATTCCACGTTAAAATCATAATCCCTATCATCCCTAAAAAAATTTTAAAAACTTGGTCAGACCGTGTGCGTTCCTGCTACAGTCCTTGACTTTTTTCTTGAAATTTTGGGAGATGGAATTGATTGTATTTTTCTGCTCAAATCTAGAAAATCAGCGTACTTTATCAATTTTAACACTCTCTAAGGTCAAACATAAAGTCAAAATTCATCAAATTCAAATCTTAAAATTATTTTTCATAAAAAGGTCCTAAGTTGAGATCTGCTTTTCCAGCAAATTCAGATTTCACTTAAGAGACTTTTAATGGCAATTAATAAATTAGATTTACTTGCTCTTTCACATGTGATTACATTAATTTTTGCATATATTTATCATGTTTCGGATAAGAGTTTCTTCCATTTCCTATTGCTTCTCTTTCTTCATAGCACTTGGTCATATTGTGTTGTTAGGATTTCCAAATTATTTTATTTTCAGATAGATCTCAAAGCTTTCATCTATCATTTACGTTGCATTATAGTGATGTTGTTAACAAAATGCATTTCCTATGTTAATCACCTTAAAGATTTTGTAGATCTAAATCTAAAGATCCTAACCCTTGTACCTCTCCTAGGGCATCTTGTGTGAAAGAAATAAGATCTAATGCTTTACCCAATGATCTTTTTATAAGAGACCAAGCATTGGAAAGTAACATAGATCCATCTTATTCTCATACACATACCCTTGAGCTAGGGGGGCAACATGAAAACATCAACATTCTTACATCTTTATATCCTCATTATTCTCATAAGACCTATCTTCAACACCAAAATCTATGTAGGGAGGATGATGTCATGCATTGTATTCATGACCTTTCTCCTCACATAGAAATCACTAAAAAGGAGGTTTTAGATGATGAAGAAATTCTTCCCCAATCTTCCAAAAAAGGATAAGTTTGATAAAGGAAAAGAGATTGTCATTTCACATGATACTCCTCCTTCATCTACAAATCCTTTTTTGCCTCCTTATACATCAGATTTAAAAGAAATTCATGATCCTGTTCCCCCATCTAGTCAATTGCAACATTCTTATAGTTGTGGCTTTCATATAATTACAAAACAAGGTTTTAAAGGATAAGGAATTGGGAAATTTGAGCATGGAATTCGTGTCCCTATAAATAGGCCTAGGAAGTGGTACCCCTCTTTCTATGGATGAATTCCTTAGGATTCAAAACTTTCAAGATTACCTTCAAAAACAACAAATCAAGAGAGCCCGCAAGAATGCTTCTTCTTCAAAGCATCCTTTTTGTTCATTCCATCAAACCCATAACCATAATGTTGATGATTGCCTTGATTTTTAAAAATCTATTCAAGCTGGGATAGATAGTGGCAAAGCTAGAATTATGGATAATGAAACTTCTTCTCCTAAAAAACCGTCTCTTTTTTGTCAAGACGATATTTACCATCCTGATAGATTAGCCACAAGAATCTATTGGAAGTTGAAATATGACAAGAACATTTCCTTTCCTCCTCAACATAAAAACAAAAATCTTAAGCAACTGAAAGGTACTGAATATTGCTTTATTCATGATATATATTCAAATTCTCTTGGAAAATGTTATGCATTTAATAAATTTGTTCAGATGCAATATGATCTTGCACAAATTTGTCTCACAGAAGATCTATCTGTTTTTTTTAGTAAAAACATAGTGCTTTAGCACTTCTTTTCCCTTCATGTTTCTCTTCACCCTATGGCATAATTATCCCATTTAACAAGGTCTCTTTATCATTAGTGGTGGTATTATTTAACTTTAACATACTTTGGGGCACCAACATGAGGTCCATTTTTCTACTTCTTTCTATACATTTATCTCTATCTTTGTGCATTATTCATTATTAGATCTCTTTTCTTGCATAGGGTTATTCTCATGTGAGCATATAATTGTTCTTTGGTTTTCCTCTTTTCTTGGAGAGGGGCATCTTTTAATGATTACTGCACTTCTTCTCTTTCCTTTATTCTCTTGGAAATCTTACCTCTTCTATGGTTTCAATTATTCACAAGTATGATATACCCCTTTGCAGGGAATGATCTCTTGAGAAGCATGTATCCCTTCCTTGAAAGGATTTTGTTCCAATAGGATGGCATATCACTTGAAACTAATCACCATCAAAGCATGTGTAATGTTTCTCCTTGTTCTCCTCACTTGGGGGGCAATGATTTTCACTCCTTTCCACTTCTTTCTTTCTCATTTATCATTATTTCCTTTAGGTGTTGTATTTTTCATATGTGATTATCATTTCTTACAATGGTATGATTTTATGATTAATCCCCCTAGGGAATATATGATTCTTTTTCTCTTTTCCTTTCAAAGAATACCACTTCTTGAGACATGTATTTTACATTTACTAATGTCTTTCCTCGCATGTGTTCATGTAAGTTCATTGCATATTTGCTTATGTTTAATCTCTCTCTAGTAGATTGTGTAAGCTCTTCTCATTGTCCCTTAGCTTGGGGGGAAATGGTCCTTCTCTCTCTCTTTCTCTAGGGATCCACTTTGCCCTATTAAGTGGATGGTGTGAGTTCTATTACTTGATGTCATTCCTTGTGTGGAATTGTTGTTGTTCACTCAAGAATTCTCTCTTATAGAAGACGTGTTAGTCCTTGACTACGACCTCTTTTACACTTGGTAATGTATATCTATGATAAATTCAACCATCCCTCTGGGGGCTAAAAGTGTGTCATCCCTCATCAAGAATCCCTTTCACCTAGAAATAGGAGGAAGGATTGCATTATTGTTCTTTCCTTTTCTTGTTCTAGAAGATGTTATATTTTTTTAAGACAAATCCTCTTGGGGGTAGATGTCTTTTGAACAAATATTTCTTCTCCTCCAAGGATCACTTTTACACTTACACCAAGATATCTATTTTCAACTATCTTATCTTTGCTTGAAGAGTATTTCTTCTCTTGCTTGGATTTATGACATTTTTGCATAGCAGATATCTTCTTTGTGATGAAGGTAGGTATCCTTGTTCTACTTTCCTTAAGATATCAACATCAACCTATGTTGACATCTTAAGGGGAGGGCACCCACACTGCTCCTTTGTATTATACTTCTCTCATGCATTGTACAATGAGACATTCTTGGAACTAGAGGGAAAAATCTTAGAGAAAGATGTCGTCACTTTTATTATACAGTGGGACATTCTTGGAACTAGAGGGAAGACTCTTAGAGCAAGATGTTGTCACTTTTTTTTATAGTGGATCATTCTCGAAACCAGAGCACGGTCTCTTAGAGAGAGATGTCTTCACTTCTTCTTTTCTTGTATAGTGAGATATTCTTGGAACCAGAGGAAAAACCTCTTAGAGAAAGATGTCATCACTTTTCTCTTGTACAGTGGGTCATTCTCGAAACTAGAGCACGATCTCTTAGAGCTAGATGACACCACTTTTCTTTTATGCAGGGTGATTATTATCGGAACCAAAGCACAGTCTCTTAGAGCGGGATCTCACACCTTTCTTGACACTTGTACTATACATTCTATATAGGTTTTAGCGTACTCAGGTATAGAATCCTATGAGGTTCTTTGAACCTCACTTGCACACATGGGCATGAGGTTGGGTAGAACTAACGGCGTTCTCACTCTCTCTTTACATGGATCACCTAGATAGGATCTAGGGGCGAGATTTTCCATATCTTTCTCTCCATGGATCACCTAGTTTTAGGGGTGAGACGTACATGGTTTCTTTCTTCTTCGCCTTTCTTCTCATGGATCACCAAAGTGTGTATTCATGTTCTCTCACTTCTTCCTCTCATGAACTCATAGTTTTACTATTGATGGTTCATGGATGATGTCAGCTTTTCTCTTTTATGTGATCGCTTGTGTTTATGTGATGGAATTGGTCTTTGTGTCCTGATTAGTTGTTGAGACATCTGAGTATCGAGGTCTCTGTTGGTATTTTGGATATGTTGATATGGTTTTGTCATTGATGTCAACACTTATCAACTCTGGTCAACCTACTGGCACGTGGAGAATTCACAATGTTCACCGACAAGCAAGTGATTTATGCATAGTCACCGGTATCTGGTTCACCGACACTTGGAATGACATGAAGAATACTTGGTTATGACAAAGACATTGTTTGGACACATTGTCTTGAAGATTTGTTCATTGGTATATTTGAGTTTGCATATTTTCTATTACTAGTAAATAGGTCTAGGATAAGCACCAATAGGCTTATCTATTCCAGATCAGCACGACATGCTATAGAGATGATTTATTATTATTGTAAATGCATTGAGCCGACATCTTGAATCAGATATTGCATCGGTCATTAATTTACTTGTAAATTATTTTTATTGTAATATCTTTTGTAAAGCCAACCTACACATTTTGGTCCTAGGCTTCAGTATATATGTAAGATCTTATTTGATCGAAAGGATATGCAAGGAATACGAATATGAAAAGGATTGCAATAAGGTATATGCGAGAATAAGAAGAGCTATACATGCATACATCATTTGAATATTGAAGGAAGGTTTTGTGAAGGCATATCATGTTGGCATATGCACACTCCAATGAGATATTGAAGGTGATTGAAGGTTTTGTCATTGATGACAACCTTACAATCCTATGACACCAGCAAAGACATTCACCAGCACTAGCAAATCAGACTCTACACTGGCACTCAGTCTACCGACACCGACAGTGAAAGGAAGCATACCGACATAGAGGCCGATAGGATTTTTGTTATAACTTATTTTGCTTATTATTGTAAAATCTTTTAGAGCCGACTTGGCAACATTGTAAAATGACTCATATATATAAGAGATCATTGTAGGACATTTAAAAAAAGAGATGGTAGAATGTAATTAGGCAAAATAAGGCAGACCTATTATGCAAATTATAGGTTAAGGGTTTATGTAATAAGTAGAGCAGAAACCGGTATTGGATCTGGCATTAGAGATGCTATTCTGAAGCAGTATAAGACACTAGATTTATATAATCCATTTTGTAATTCAGTGAGACTTCCTATTTTGTATTTGAGTAGTGAGTTCTAGGCACTTGGCCTTCCTGCATGTGCAGACCCCTCTTGTAGCAGTAATATTCTCTTATTGGCCAGTAAGTGAATATTGTGGGTCACAAATCCCACCGAGGTTTTTCTCACACCGGGTTTCCTCATTAAATCCTTGTGTTATGGTGTGTTTTTCATGTGGTTGTTCTTATCTCTGTTTATTGCATTATTTCTTGCTTACCGGTACACTATTATAATATGCTCTACATGTTTTAAGTTAAGAAATTCAATTCACCAGTTAGATACTGATTCACCCCCCCCTCAGTATCTGTGGGAATCCTAACAATTTGTATCAGAGTCCGGTCCTCTATTTTCAGAAGCCTAATAGCTTGAGGAAGATCTTGACACCAGTAGAGATGGAAAATCTGATGAAGCAACTAGAAGTAGCTCTCTCAGACTATGATACAGAGAAATTGAAAAACATCAAACTTGAAGATGGTCTAAAGGCAGCTCAAGATATTATTCAAGCAGTTCAAGAAAATCTTACTATTTCATTAAACAAGAGAAGAGAACTTTGTGAAAGATGCAATATGAGAATGATGAAAAAGAAACTCTTAATGATATGATAGGCAAACTAAAGCAAGAGAACATGAAAACAAAGAATGAAATGCAGGATATGACCATGAGATTTTATAAGGAAATTGAAGATAGAAAGAAGAATGAAGAAGATTTGACTAGAAGATTAAGTGATGCAGCAAATGAGAACACCAGACTTAGCTATGAAAATGATTTGTTGAAGACAGATCTGATGCATACACAGAATGACTCAAATGAACTTATGAGACAAAAAGAATTCTTGGAAAGAGAATTGGATATTGCAAATCAGCACAAAGATAAATTCAAGAAAAGCTCAGAAGAACTTGGTGACTTATTGAAAAATCAAAAACCAAATGGTGACACTAATGGGCTTGGCTTTGAAGTTGGTGAAAGCTCTGGTACTACAAACACTCAGGATCATAGCAAACCGGTAAGGCAACCTAATGCTTATAAATTCAATGGCAAATGCTTTAACTATAATAAGTATGGTCATAGAGAAAATCAATGTAGATCTAGAAATTATCAGAACATCAACACACCCACCGGTCAATGTTCAAAATGCAACAAAGTTGGTCATAACTCTAAAAATTGCAGAATGAATGTAAGATGTTATGTTTGTGGAAGATTTGGATACTTATCTAATCAATGTAGAACACAAACTCATATAGGTTATGGAAAGGCTATTCAGAAAAATAATGTGACCTATTATGCTTGTAGCAAGATTGGGCATATTGCAAAATTCTGCAGAAGTAAAGGATCACCGGCAGACAACAAAAGTTCTAGTTTAAAAGGAAAAGAAAAAGTTGAAGAGGTTAAGAAAGAATTCTCAAAACAATGGATTAGAAAGTCAGACCTAAATAATGTTGGAAATACTCCTCCACCGGTAGAACCAATCAACACTCCACTGACAGAACAGAGTAGTACTCCACTGGTAGGAAGCTCTTCATCAAATTGAAAAAAAAAATTCTTTGAGGGTTTGACAATCAAATGAGACATATGCAATTATTCCCTCGGCTAATTGTGAGAAGTTGAAAATTACTTCTATACCGACAGATAATGTTAAGTGACTACATAACCAACATGCATTAATTGTGGTAGTTGGCAAAATTGACATTATAAATCAATGGTTTTGGCTCCATTTCACTTCACTGTGAATTCAAACACTCAAAGAGCACGAAATCTCCAGAGCTAAGGCATTTCGAGTGAAGAAGCAAAGGATTTCAGCATTCATCTTTTCAAAGGCAGATAAAGGTATTTATTATCATGGCATCCTCCTCTACACTTGAATTTATAGCTAACCCTACTATAGTTGAGGTTATCAAATGCCCTAGGCCCGTGTTTCAATTAGTTCCCGAGATAGCAAACAAGGATGACAATGTAGGTGCATTCTCCCAAATTCCTAAAGGAGTTGTGTATGCAGAAGACCCAAGAATCTATATCCACTGTCACATAGAAGAATTAGGAGATGAAGAAATCAAGGACATGTACAAAATAGTTATTTGTGATGATTCCGTAAATTTAAAACTTGAACATAAAATTATTGAAACCCTAGGATTCACTAAGATCCTTAGCATTCCAGAATTTCCCAAGGAAGTGATTAGGATAGTATTGAGTAGAACACATGGTGAATTCTTTTGGCTTGATTCGGTCCGCAAAATTACAAAGGAAGCTATGAAAGCTATAACAGGGTTACCCTCCACCGGTAACAAGCCAGACAAAACAAAGAAGGTCTCAAATGACCTAGTAACAAAACTAACTGGTGCGACATCCGACAAAAGATCATTGAGGGTTAATGATGTAACTGATACAAATGTGAGATTTATTAGCATGGTTTTAGGGTACAAAGCAACTCATGCTAATAGACTTAACTCAGTTTCCAGTTTATGTATAAAGAGTGCACATGATATGGTTAAGGAAAATGTGAAGATTGATGTCTGTGAATGGTTAAAAGATGAGTTAATTGATAATCTAGGAAAAATAAAGAAGGATAAGAAAGGAACTTTTAGATTTTTCAATCTACTTGTATGCTTGATGCTACACATAACCAAACAGGTTCCCGGTATAGGCAACAAAAGCCTTGGATTTTATATACCGGTAGGGAAACAATTGTCAGACCTACTCAACAACATGGGTGAAAACAAGGAAAAGAACATTACTGAGTATTTTCAAGCACTAAAAGCCAGAATGAACAAAAGGATTAGAT